>NW_006400044.1:2864267-2903367 GCF_000299155.1 Elephantulus edwardii | reverse complement strand
TATATCTCACTAATTTCTTCTTCTATCTGCCTCTAGATGGACTTGAACCTATTGGTTAGTAGCTGAGTACTTAATAAATTGCATCAACCAGGACTTCCTCAAGATTTATGGTAATCATGAAAGCTCTGTTTTCTTAGACAAATATTGCCACTTCTGAAATGACATAACAAATAGTACAATACAATAATCCTTTGTGCTTTCTCATTATTTCTTTGGGTCAAGTAGGAAAGTCACTGTTGTTGTCTGAGACATTAGGTAAAAGACTAGATGAGGACATTTTCTAATTTTTAAACATTATCACTCATGTGTGACAATAGATGGTGTTTCTCAGCAAATCTCTAATAGTATCAGCAGAAATAGTCTTATGTTCTTCCATGTACCCTGGTTTTCTGTACAACATAGTTACAAATGTTTCACAAAAAAGAATTCAAGTGGGAGCTGTGTTGCCCTTAAAATCTAGCTCTGAAAATATTGCTGTATAATTTCTGTTGCATCTTAGTAGCTGTATTAACTATTAAAGTCTGCCCAGGCTTAGGAGGCGGGAAAATAGAGTCTACCTCTTAAGAATGTTATTTTGCAAGAAGATCTAAGACAAGTTTTTTTGATGTGATAATTTTGGGAGCATTCAAATTCATGCTGAATTCATGTTGTTATGTGCCATCGAGTCATTTGCAACTCATAGTGACCCTATGCACAAGAACCCCAAACCCTGCTCTAGCCTGTGCCAACCTCATAGGATACAATACTTAGTCAGGACAATTTCTTGGGTCTGCTCACAGACTTTCAGATTCATTGGACTTTGTTTCATGGCTCTGGGTTGGTTTTACAAAGCTCATTTTGTTCTTCCAGTTATAATTCTCCTTTTCCTTCAACATTACTAATGAGTCTGGACAAGGACGTGGGAAATGGGTCTCTTGGGGACAGTAGTTCTAGTTCTGCTGTTATGGCTGTAGCTGCTTGGTCTCTGTCTCAAAAGGATACATTACTGCACTACTCACTTCTTTCTGATGATATTGGTATTCTCATTGTTTGTATTTGAATTTGCTCAATTTAAGCCTGACAGGACAGCCAAACTGGCCAATCTCTTTGCTAATACTCTACATACCATACCAGTATATTCCTATCTCAAGGTTCTACTTATTTATATTATTAACAAGTTATCTAATCCCCTTCTTGTTGTTGTTGATTGCCTTCGAGTAGAGAACGACTCATAGTGACCATATGAACAGAATGCCTGAAGGCCCTCTACAACTATCAACATTTATCAAAGTTCATAGAATTTCCAGAGGCAGGTGTTTAGGAAGTACATGCCACTCCCTTTAGTTATACACAAATATTTCATATTAGAATGATTCTACCCAGTCATGTAGTCAAAATTAAAGCCAATGACTGAAAGAGTCACACTGAATAACCCACCATGACATATAGGATTTATTTAACATGAAAAGAAATCGTATAATATTCTATCATAATAATCAGTTTCAGTTAAAGACCTTGCATGAAACTGAGGGGTTTTTCCCCTGTAAGTTCCCAATAGTAAAAATAGAAGGCTAACATTTCCCTGTGAGAATACCTAATTTATATGGTGCTTTTGAATCCAATTTGTTTATTTGTTTAATTATAGGATTGTCCCTTTAAGAATATTTATAGACTAAATTTCAAACCTATAGTCTAGATTCCTATGCTGTTTTGAGTCTTGAGTGAATTTAGTTATGGTAGATCACATCTGTATAGGTATAGAAATCCAGATGTTATAATTCAATTTAAGATTTTTAATTGTATATGATTGATGCTATACATGATTATTTTGTTTGTTTGTAACATGTTCTCTATATATATAATCAAAAGATGAATTGCATTGGGAAAGTCTGCTGTCAGCTGTCAGGGACCTCTCCAGAGCACTGAAGAGCAATGAGGTCAGACTGGAGAGTAAGGTACACCTGATCCAGACCATAGTCTTTGCAGTTACTTCCTTTTTTTTGGGGGGGTTTTCTTTTCTTTTTTTTTTATGGAAAAGTAAAAGAAAAGATTCCTTCATTGTTTTACAAACACTCCCCCAGGTCCCCTCCACCATGCAGCCCTCGCTCTAGTCTCCTGTGATGACAGAAATACCCAGTTACATCTCTCTTTTAGACGGTTCTCTCCCTCCTCTGTTTCAGTGCAGTATACATTATTGAACCCATCTTACTCAGTCTCTCCCCAACCCCAAGGACAGTCCCATTCTACAACAGTGGCATCATGTAATATTTGTCCTTTTGTGACTGGGATATTTCACTCAGCATAATGTTCTCCAGAGTCAACCATTTTGAATAATATTGCATGAGTTCCTTGTTTTTTAATGCAGCATAGTATTCCATTGTGCGAATATACCACAGCTTCTCTAGCCATTCGTTTGTTGATGGGCACTTAGGTTGTTTCCAACTCCTTGCTATTGTGAACAAAGCTACAATAAACATGGGTGTGCATATATCTGCTTGGATGTCAGCTATGGTCTCTTCAGGGTATATTCCCAGTAGTGGAATTGCTGGGTCAAATGGTATCTCTATTTGCAACTTTTTGAGAAAGCGCCATACTGCTTTCCACAGGGGTTGCACCATTTTACACTCCCACCAACAGTGAATCAGGGTTCCAGTTTCTCCACAACCTCGCCAGCATTTGTTGCTTGCTGTTCTGTTAAATTTTGCTATTTTGACTGGGGTGAAATGATATCTCATAGTTGTTTTAATTTGCATCTCTCTTAGGGCTAGGGATTTTGAGCATTTCTTCATGTGTTTGTTAGCCATCTGAATGTCGTCTTCGGTGAAGTGCCTGTTCATATCCTGTGCCCATTTTTCTATTGGATTATTTACCTTTATCTTGTTGTGGTGCTCAAGTATTTCATAAATTCTGGATATAAGTCCCTTATCTGATATGTTATTACCGAATACTTTTTCCCAGTCAGTGGCTCCCCTTTTTACCCTACTGGAGAAGTTTTTGGATGTGCATAGGGATTTGAGTCTTAGAAGGTCCCATTCATCTATGTTATCTTCTCCTGGTTGTAGCTTTTCCAGGATACTGGGAAGACTGTTTATGTTGTGGATTAGGACTTCTAGTGTTGTTCCTAGCTTTTCTTTAATGAATTTCATAGTCCTTGGTTTTAGTCCTAGGTCCATGATCCACCTTGAGTTGGTTTTTGTGTATGGAGTGAGGTGTGGGTCTTGCTTGAGTCTTTTGCAGATATTTTTCCAATTTTGCCAACACCATTTGTTAAAAAGGCTGTCGTTTCCCCACTTCACTGATTTCATCTCCTTGTCAAAGATCAGTTGACCATAGATAGATGGGTTGATCTCTGGATTCTCAATTCGATTCCATTGATCTATGTGTCTGTCATTGTACCAGTACCATGCTGTCTTTACTATTACGGCAGTGTAGTAGTACTGCCTACTGCAGTTACTTCCTATACATCAGAAAGCTGGACAATGACTAGAGATAGTAGAAAGAAAATTGATGCCTTTGAACTGTGGTTCTGGGGAAGCATTGAATACACGTACCATGCACTGCCAGGAGAACAAAAAGGTTCTTCCTAGAGAGGGTGAAACCGAGCTACTCCTCAGAGGCTTCATCTGACATACTTTAGTCATGTTGCAAGGAGGGATCTATGGAGAGGGAAATCATATTAGGAATGGTGGAAGGACAGATTAAGAGAGGGAGACCCTTGATGAGGTGGTTTGATTCAGTGACTGGGGTAATGAGGGTCTGTGTGTCAGAGACAATACCATTGGCCTAGGATAGAGCAGGTTTCAGAGCTGTCATACCTAGGGTTGCTATGAATCGCAAGCAACTCGATGGCACATAATAATAACAACAATAATAAGAATGTATTTGAAAGCTGGATGATGATTAAGGAAGACAGAAGACAAGTTGATGTCTTTGAGTACTGTGATGCTGAATTTTTCATGGATGATCAAAAAACAAACAATATATAAACAAACAAATGTGTCTTTGGGAAAATGCAACCAGGGTACGTCCTAAAGGCAAAAACAATGGAATTTTGTCTCACATACTTTGGACATATTTTAGTCCTTGGAAAAAGGCATTCTGCTTAGAAAGATAGAGGTTTGACAAGAAAGAGGAGATGTATTCACATAGTGATGGTGTTAATGGGCTCAGGTGTATTAGAGGGCATTAGGATGGCACAGGATAGGGCAGGGATCAGATTTTTTTGTTCATAAGTTTACAGTGAGTCATAGTTGACTCAAAAGTACCTAATATAAACAACATCAAGAGCTCTGGTTACTTATTCTGTAGCAAGTTATGCTGCAAATCCAAAGACTGGATATCTCTCACTAATGGAGCCTACCAGAGCCTTCTCTCAAGAAGTGGGTAGTCTCCTTTTATTGTAATTTACAACCTTGAACACTTTATGCAAGGTGACTCTGAGTTGGAACCAACTTGATGAAAATGAGGGTTTTTTGATTGAGATACGTGAAAGACTACTTTTTCTAGCTGCAAAGAATCTCCTTATGGAAATGAGCAAAGGGGGAAACAGAGGGTGGGTAAAAAAATCTTATCCTCAGAAATCATCAGAACTTTCCAAAATGTGAAGCAATGATTTTAAGGGTAGATGACTTCTCTAATTTCTCAACTGGTTCTGATGGCTCGTGATCATACATCTAAGGATTTTCACTACTGATTTCTCACAATTAAAAATCTATGTAGTCATTAAAAATGTATCTAGCGTGAAAATATTATGTTTTCCTAGAAAAGATAAACCTAAGTTGTTGTTTTGTTGTTTGTTTGTTTTTTTCTAAAGGAGACTAATTTAGTTTACTGTTGTAAGGTACCATAGAGTCTAGTAGGACTCATACTAATACTATGAACAAAAGATCTGAACCCTCTTCTACCCTGCGCCACCCTCACACTTCCTAACACTTAAGTTCCCATTGGGACAGTTACCATGTCAGTCTACCTGGTTGAAGCTCTTCCTTTCCTTTGCTGACCCTCCATCCTTCCCAGAATCACGTCCCTCTGCAAGGAATAGCCCTCCACACAACATGTTCAAAGCACAGAAGGTGATGTTTCATCATTTTTTCCTCTAAAGAGCACTCTGGCTGTACCCTCTCCAAGACATATCTGTTTGTTCTCTTGGCCATCCATGGGATGTTCAGTGCTCTTCTCCAACAGCACAGCTCAAAGGGGTCAATTCTTCTGTCATTCTTATTCATTGTCCAGCTCTCAGATGCATAGCAAGTGATAAGGAAGACTATGTGACTCAGACACACCTTGGACCTCAAACTAACGTCATTACTCTTGAATAATCTGAAGAAACATAGACTCTTATATCTGAAATATGATCTCAAGGCATGAAACACACACCACACTTGGGACTCCAAACTAGGAGATGTGCATCATCCCATAATAAGAGACTCTCACTAGCAAGTCTCTCAATAGACTCTATCCTTAACTACTGACATGAGTATTCCACATTTTATAACCCTACCCTGATGGGTCAGTTCTAGGAAAAGCCATCTCTTCCCAGGAAATCACTGAATATGAAAAGCTTTGTTAGCATTAAAAAAAGAATAAAACCCTGCGGCTTTGTCATCTCTGGGAGAATGGCGGCCTGTCTGGCTTAAGCACTTGCTGCAGCCTGCTCTGCTTCTCCCTAATAAACTCTATCTAAAACACATCATCTTGTCTCTTCATTCTTGATTAAGCTTGACAAGAAGTCTAAAAATGTTGTCGCAGTAATAGCACAGAACAGGTGTTTCTGTGGTGGTTGGTGAGTGCTGAGTCAACAATGGACCGGAGTCTTGTCCTATTCTGTTTCATCCTCATTATCTCTGATATATCTGAGCCCACTAAAATACTCGTTATGTTAATCTATCTTGTTGAGAGTCTTTCTTTCGCTGACCTCTCACCTTTCCAGGTATGACGTCGTTTTCCAAGGACCGTTCTTTCCTAAAAACATGCCCAAAATATATAAGATGAAACTTTACTATCCTTCCTTCCAACAAGTATCCTGTTTATAGGTGGATTCATACTGCTAACTTTCCCATTAGCAACCAAGTCCTTAACTATCAGTCCACCAGGGCTCCCTTTGCTTCCTCCTCTTTTTCCTCCATTAATCTTTCCTTTTAATAGAGATTCATTGCTAAGAATTCTAGGGAAAACACTTACTTTCCACTAGTTTTGTATAAAAGATCTATTCCTATAGCATACTTTGATATTTTTATTTGTGAGATTTTATTAGAACCATAGTTTTTCAAAGAGGAGAATAACTAAGTTTTCACTCTCCTTTGAACTTGAACTTGCCTGACAAGTGTTATATCCAGTAAATATAAGGCAGTTGTGATTAACACAGACTATTGCATTTAATACCTATACGCAGAAAAAGTGTTGACCTCTGATAGCAGGTACAAATGACTGGAAGAAAACAAAAATCAATGAAGAAATTAGGGATATATTTCAACCCTGAGTTACCCTTCAGTACTTCACTCCTCTGCTTTGACTTTCAGTCTTTAATCATGACAACCTCACCTGTGCCCTAAATATCCCAGACTTTCCAACTGCCTTAAGCTCTTCAATCTAGCCTCTCAGTAACAATTCCTGCCATGCACTAAATGAAGATAAAGTTTATCCACTATTACACAACCTTTACATTTTCTTTTCCTAAATCAATGGACTCTTTCACTGAACACATATGCTTAATAACACTAAGATGTATGTTGACTCTTATAAGAATGTTATAGCTTTTAGAATAACTTGTTGTAGATTAGTTTAAGCCCACTGCTATGAAGTAAATGTTGACTCAAAGTGACCCTGCAGGATATTACGCTTAAAAAAGTGGAGAGGCAGCAAAAGAGAAAAAGATTCTTAACACAATGAATTGATACAGTGACTAGAAAAATGGGTATAAATACAGCAAAGAATGTGAAGATGGTACAGAGGTGGTAATGTTTTGTGCTGTGATACAAAAGGTCACTGTGATTCAGATAAAACTCACTGGCATCTAACAAAAACTGCCACCTCTTTCTTTCAAGAGCAGCTAATATGTTCCAACTGTCAAATCTTTCTGTTAGTAGAAGGACAGTTCAGTCACTGCACCAGGGTACTTTAATTCTCTAAATTATTTCTCTGCATAATTTATTTTGCATCAAGAGCTGGTCAATAAGAATTGATGCCTTTGAGTTGTGGTGCTGGAGACAAGTCTTAAACATTTCATGGACAGCCAAGAAAAGAAATAGGTCTGTTTTGGAGGGGGTGAAAACGAATTTCCACTTGGAGGCTAAGATTTTGAAGCACCATCTCACATACTTTGGGCATATGGACAGGAGTGACCAATACTTAGAGAAGGACATCCTGTTAACAAGGGTGGAAGGACAGCATAGGAAAGGAAGATTCCAGATGAGATGGAGTGATACAATAATGAGGGCAATTGAGGTAGTTGTGTCAGGGTTAGTGAGACTGGCTCAGAACAGGGCAGGCTTCAAACCTGTTGTACATGGGGTCACTATGAGTCACAGACAACTTGATGGCACATAACAACAGCAACACTTTGTTTTCAAATTTTTTGCTTTCCTTATATCACTGTTACAAAATTCTCACACTAGATAATTAGATATTGTAGGAGACTTGTCAGTTAGAGACTAAGGTGTGCCTGATCTTAGGCTTCATGATTATTTTATGCATCTGAAAGCTGGACGGTGACTAAAGATGATAAAAGATTTCCATGTCTTTGAGTTGTGATGCTGGAGAAAAGTATTGGACATTCCATGGACTGCCAAGAGGACAAACATATCTGTTTGGAAACGGCGAAACCAAGCTGCTCCTTGGAGGCAAAGGGAACCTCCATATCACATACTTCGGACATGTTTCTGGGAGAGGCCAATCTTTGGAGATGGACTTCATGCTTGGGAAGGTGGAGGGATAGCACAGAAGAGGAAGACACAGGATGAAATGTGTTGATAGCGTTATTAAGGTAATGGGGAAGCTGTGTTAGAGACAGTGAGATTGGCTTAGCATAGGGCAGGGTTCAGAACTATTGTGTATATAGAATCACTATTAGTTGAAGGCAACTTAATGACATATAACAACAACAAGGTACTTGTGGTTCTAAAATAATTGATATGTTCTATGATATTTCCTTACAATATACCCAGAGTAACTTTCTTTTATGTGTTATCAGAGTGTAATGAACCACTATTTTACTTATTCATGACTCAGTCTAGCTAAGCCAGACAAAACTAATTTTGAGTTCCTCACTGAATCATTCTCCTTTTACCAAAGATAATATTTGCTTTTATATTGATCATTTTATGACAACTGAACATCATGGTATAGTCAAAGATGAAGCATTTGGACAGATTAATACGTATAATTAAGGTGGCTAAGACTAGCTCAGACTAGTTGTCAATGCTTTCATTTAACTTGGGTCCATAATCAACACCCATGGTAGCAATGGTCAAGAATAAAAAAAAATAATACATTGAGTAAATCTATCAGATTTTAATGGGCTAAAAAGTAAGGATGTTAGTTTAAAAACTAAAGTATACCCGACCAAAACTATGATATTTTCAGTTGTTTCATATACATATGGAAGCTTTACAATGAATGATATTTACTGAAGAAAAATCAATGTCTTTAAATTTTGGTATTGTTGTTTTTAGGTGGTGTCAAGTTCAGTATGACTTATAGCAAACCTATGAACAAAAGATCTACACATCCAGTTCTATCCTATGCCATCTTCACACTTCCTGGCATACAAGAGCCCTTTTCAGCAGTCACCGTGTCGAGCCACTTAGTGGAGGGTCTTCCTCTCCTTTGCCAACCCTTCCTATCAAGACGTCTTTCTCCAAGGAATAAACCCTCCTAGCAATATGCCCAAAGTATGTGAAGTGAAGCCTCATCATTCCTGCCTCCAAAGAATACTCTGGCTGTACTCTCTCCAAGATATATTTGTTCTTTCGGTTATCCACAGAATGGTCAATGTTCTTGTACGACACCACAACTCAAAAGTGTCAATTCTTTTTCTGTCATACTTTTACATTGTCCAGCTCTCAGATGCATAGCAAGTAATTGGAAAGACCGTGGCCTGAATCAGAAGCACTTTCTTCCTCAAACGGACATCATTACTCCTCAATAATTCAGAAAATCAAAAGGACCAAACTCGCTCAGCATTTCTTAAGCTAAAGAACAAATTCAAACCTCGAGTTGTTATAATCAAGGATGCTTCAGGCAAAATATCGAATGATCCAGGAAGTATTAAAAGAAGATGGAAAGAATATACTGAATAACTGTATCATAAGGAATTGGCAGACACAGAATAATTTCATGAAACAACATATGAGCAAGAGCCTATGGTGAGGAAGGAAGAAGTTCAGGGTGCTTTGAAGAAAATAGCAAAAAACAAGGCACCAGGAATAGATGGTATACCAATTGAAGTATTTCAGCTGACAGATGCTGCCCTGGATGTGCTCACCAAGTTGTGCCAAGAAATCTGGAGAACAACCACTTGGCCATCTGACTGGAAGAGATCTATATTTGTTCCCATTCCAAAGAAGGGTGACCCAACAGAGTGTGGAAACTACAGAACAATATCATTGATTTCACATGCAATCAAGATTCTACTGAAGATTATCCAAAAACTACTGGAACAACACATCAGCAGAAAATTGCCGGAAGTCCAGGCTGGATTTAGAAGGGGTCGTGGTACTAGGGATATTGTAGCTAATGTCAGATGGATCTTAGCTGAAAGCAGGGAATACCAGAGGAATGTATATCTGTGTTTCATTGACTATGCACAGTCATTTGACTGTGTGGATCATAACAAACTGTGATCAATGATTTGGAGATATCTCTAACTGCAGATTTTCCCAGGGCAATGTGTCTCTTTATTTCTAAGAGTGTTAATTGTGGTTCTAAGAAAGATGAAGCTATTGACAGTTTCAATCTCCTTTCCATCCATCATGACACTGTCTACTGGTCCAGTTGTAGAAATCATTATTTTCTTATCTGATATTGAGATGCAGTCCATACCAAAGGCTGCATTCCTTGATATTTTGTAACAAGAATTTCAAGTTCTCCTCACTTTCAGTAAGCAAGATTGTGTCATCTGCATAACACAGGTTATTGACGAGTCTCCCTCAAATCCTGATGTCACTATCTTCTTCATAGAGTCCCAGCTCTTGTATAATTTGCTCAGCATACAGATTGAACATGTATGGAGAGAGAATACAACCCTGACATACTCCCTTCTCAATTTTAAACCATGCAGTGCTCCCCGACTCTGTTCAAACAATAGCTTCCAGGTCCAGGTGTAGAATCTGTATGAGCACAATTAAGTTCTCTGAAATTCCCATTCTTCTCAATGTCAGCAACAACTTGTTATTATCCACAGTCAAATGACTTTGCATAATAAATAAAGCATAAATACACATTCTTCTGGTATTCTTTACTTTCAGTCAGGATCCATCTCACATTAGCAATGATATCCCTGATGTTATGATCTCTTCTAATCTAATCTTCTACTCTGCAGCTAGGAGTGGTTGGATTCTGGAGGTTATTTTTTATTTACTTGAAAGCTGAGTGTAAACAGTTCGGTCATTTCTGATTTTTTTTTAACACCAAGCATAAAATGATTGGCTGTGTTTGATTTCCTTAATGACAAGCTGTTGGCTGGAAGCCTCTTGTTTAAACAATCAGGACCTGGTGGAAGGTCCTGTATATTTAGAAATTGGTTGGGTCCTTTGGACCTGGTTTTATTGTGATTGGGAAGAACATTGTACTGAGTGGTACAGCAATTGTCTGTCAGCATTTGTGTACTAAGATAACTTGGGGTTGCTGTAAGACTAAAATCTGTGATATTATGCATCAAATGCTTTTTGGTTTACCCATAGTGAAAAGGTTTTGGCAGAGGTCCCTGACTAAAACAGACTAGGAAGTAGGATGGGCTATATACTTCCTAAATAACCTTTGAAAACCCTATGGACAGTAAAGAAAGAGAATAGTAATAGTAATATAGTGGTAAATCCCAGATTAGAAGTCAGTTGAAATGAAGAAAAACCCTAACAAACATTGTTTAATAATTGAAACATGAGATGTCTCTACCTTGTATGTTGGAAAACTGGAAATTGTTAAAAATGAAATGGAACTCACAAATATTGACATACTAGGAGTTAGTGAGATGAGATTGACCAGCTTTGGTCACTTTGAATCAGATGCTCATATGGTATACTATGCAGAAAAATGAACAGAGGAAGAATGGTACTGGCTTATATAGAGTATCAATATGTAGAAATAAATCTGTCTAGGAAAGTGTAGGCACATTCCTTTTTAGGGGCAAGAATGGTGAACCTTCTTCTCACATATTTTGGCCATGATGCCAGGATAAATTAGTCCTTGGAAAAAGACATTATGCTTAGAAAGGTAGAGAATCAGCAAAAACAGGAAGACCTTCAACAAGATCGACTGACACAGTGACTGCAACAGTAAGATTGAATGTTGTGAATAGTGTGAGGCTGGCATATGATCTATTGTTCATAGAGTTGCTGTAAGTTGCCATGACTACAACTCAAAGTATTTTGGCCCCTATCAGCAATTGCAAACTAACTTCTACTTTGGTGAACTAGTAAGACTTATATGTTGTTGTTATGTGCCGTCGAGCTGTTTGCGACTCTTAGCGACCCTATGTACAACAGCCCTAAACCCTGCTCTATTCTGTGCCAATTGCACTGCCTCTGATACACCCATCCTGATTACCCCAGTCACTGAATCAATCGATCTCATAGAGGGTCTTCCCCTCTTGCGCCATCCCTCCATCCTCCCAAGCATCATGTCCCTCTCCAAGGACCTGTCCCTCCTTGCAACATGCCCAAAGTATGTCAGACGAAGCGTCAGAATCCTTGCCTCCAAGGAGTAGCCTGGTTTAACCCTCTCCAGGATGAATCTGTTTGTTTTCTTGGCAGTCCATGGTGCATTCAATACTCTTCTCCAGCACCACAGCTCAAAGGCATCAATTCTCCTTCTGTCCTCCCTAGTCATTGTCCAACTTTCTGATGCATAACAAGTGATTGCAAAGACCATGGCCTGTATCAGATGCACCTTAGTCTCCAGAGACACACCGTTGCTCTTTAGTACTTTAGAGAGGTCCCTAACAGCAGACTTTCCCATCGCAATAGGTTTTTTGATTTCCTGGCTGCTGGTGTCCAGAGTGTTGACTTATATAAGTACAAGTTATTTTCTCTATCAATAAAATAATTGGTATTCATTATTAGCTTATATAATTTTAATATTAACATCACTTAATTCTTTAGTTGTTACTTTAATTTCTATACCCTCATTTGTTTATAAGACTCCTGATAGCTTAATAATTAAAAAAATGTAACTACTTAACTGAAGTAGAAGATTTGAATGCAGCTGTGAGGTAGAGAGATGTGGCAATCTGCTTCCGTAAATATTTCCACAGCCTTGGAAATTCTGTGGGCAGATCTTTTTTGCCCTAAGGGATCACAATGAGTCAGAATCTACTCAACTGCAATAGGTTTGATTTGGGTTAATTTATTACTTATTAAAAGAATGTGAAAATAATTCAATAACCTTCTAGAATGGCATGTGCAAAATGCTGAAAATATCATTTTATGGTTCTATACTGAAACACCTGTTGTTATTGTTGTGTACCATAGAGTCAGAATCAAACTATATGTGGTTCTCTGGTGGGTTTTCGGAGGCAGTTAATCGCAGGGGAGGATATTATCCATCTTTCTCCTGCAGAGCGGCTACTGGCCTCAAACGCCTTTACGACTGCACTGCAGCTTCTCCCCACTAGGCCAACAGAGAGATTCCTCCTGAAAGAACTATGCTTCCAAATAGCACTCTTTTTTTCTTAAGATTCAGAACAATATCCTTAATAACAGACCTAATATTTTATGTTTACCTCTTCAAAGGTCAAAGTCTAATATAGCGTGATTATATATGCTATGTTTGGAAGCAAGATGTGCTGCACTGATTTTCATACTCATCTTTCTTGTAATTGTTAGGTGTTATAGCATTGAGCACAACTCATAGTAACTCTCTAAACAATAAATATGAACCCTATCCTAGTAATCATCTCTAACACACTTGAGTCCATTTCTGAAGTGACTATGCCAATCCATCTCATTAAGGATCTTCCTCTCTTTCACCAACCCTCCTCCTTTTCAAGTGTGATAACCTTTTCAAAGGACTAGCTTCTCCTAGCAACATGCCCCAAATACATGGGTGAGGTTTCGTTCTGCTTGCCTTAGAGGAGCACTCTGAATGCACTTTTTCTAAGACATAACTTGTTGGTTTATGACAGTACATGAGAAAATATTCAGTGCTCTCCAACACCACAACTCAAATGCATCAATTTTTCTTCTGTCATTCTTATTCATTGTCCTTATTCTGGGCTAAACACTTCTTCCTATTTGTCTTGGATAATAGCAGAAACTCAGGTTCAATCTCAGAATTTGGCTGACACATAAAATGTTTATCTCATTACAAGAGCCTAAAATAATTTGGACGGACTAATCAATAATTCTGTACGCAAAAGTACTATTTGAAGATCTGTGGATTTCCCCAAAAATTCATATACCAAATGTCTTTTTTTTCCCTTGGTCAGATTTTTCTATTGTAGATTCAGTGGGTTGAAATAAAATAGATCTAAAGTATGCATAAGATAAGATTTATTTTACCTTACAGAGGAAAAGCTAGCTTTTGAAGTATTTCCTATCATCAGCAAATTTGGAGGCAACTCTGCAAATATTTAATATTAAGTCAATATTCAAAGATAGTATAAGCAGAAGATGCCTTGCTTTAAATACAAATGTTAATGACAATTTCTACATAGGAAAAGAAGTTTTATCACTTAACTAATTCAGGTTTTAAAAAGTAGAAAACTGCTTTTGCTAGTAGCTAAAGCCTTCTGGCCTGTGATAACAGTAAAAGCTTCTTTTTAGTTTATACTGTGTTAAAGATACTTCTTAGTGTGGGCCAAAGCAATGACAGGTCTTCATAAAGTACACAACTTGAATGATCCCTTACAGAAGGGAAATGGAGCTTTTCAGGTAAGAATGGATGGTACGACATATTGAAAAACTGCTGAACTCGTCTCCACTAAGAACAGTCACTTATAGCTGTGTTCACAATAGCCATTAACGACCATGTTCATTGATTTTTCAGTTGTGAGAAAAGAGCAGTCATATAACAGTTACAAATGGCTAATTTTTTATATTTCATCTACTTTATGGTGGATTAGTTATCAAATAAATATCACCAACATTTCAGTTGTTATTTAGCACCTGCACTAATCCAAAACAAGTAAAACAGTTTATGACCTCTTATAAATATGTTCTTCTAATTTGAAATAGGGTTTGTGAAAAATTAAGTATTGTCTTTTTTCCTCCAAGGTTTTGAGTGCAAAAGGGGGAAAATGAAAGCTCATAAATTATTTTGATCATTGTTTCTATATAATAGGGCATGTTATTATCATATTTTCAGAAAGACTGTTTTATGATCATTTGTGTTAGCTGCGAAGAAAGATATTTAAAGCCTAATTGCACAGAGTACTTCACAGAGAGAAAAACTTCACACAAGAAAAACCAGCTAATAGAGCTTTCCCTTTTTCCTTCCTTTATGATCTCAAAGCAATAAGATCTGCATCTCTTGACCTGCTGTTTGAACTTTCTAAAATGACTTCTCTCAGCCCAAAGAATACCCAAACTAACAATGAGGCCAGTTTTCTTAGAACACCAATATGACTACATCAGTCATTGGAAATGTCCTATCATCTCTGGGATCTCTGGAGATTCTAGACAATTGGCAAATAAGGGTTTAAAGAAACAAATGACTGAATTATTTTTTTAAAAACTTAACTTCCCTTAAATGAAGATTCTCTTCAAATGAATGTTGTTATTGCTGTTGTTATGTGCCATCGAGTCATTTGCGACTCGTAGTAACCCTATACACAACATCTCTGAACCCTGCTCTATCCTAAACCAAACTTATTGTCTCTGACACATCTATCTCCATTACCCCATCACTGACTCAATCTATCTCATCGAGGGTCTTCCTCTACTGCACTGTCCCTCCACCCTCCCAAGCATGATGTGCCTCTCCAAGAACTAGTCTCTCCTTGCAACATGCCTAAAGTATGACAGACGGAGTTTCAGAATACTATTTATCCATTTAACTGAATTTACTTTAAACTTGCATTCTCTCTGAGTCATCAAGGGAAGACATTTTATTCACAATGCTTCTTCAAAATAGAGTATATTTTTTTTCTTCCTTTTTTTCAAAAATTACATGAAGAAATCACAGATAAGGTCACTTTTGACAAAAATTAAGTTACAGTGTTAATTCTATTTCACTCATAAAATTTTTTTAGCATTTTTATTCTGAGTAATCCCATCTTGAGTTTTCTGACTTAAAATATTTCAGGTTACTTACGCAAAAGAAAAAGAAAATCTATTATTTTATCTTTATTTGCATTGTTATTTAGAAGCAGGAGTGGCATCTACTTCCTAAATAACATTCCTACGGAAACTCAGTGAACTTTGATAGATGTCAATAGAGTTGCAGAGGAGCTTCAAGCCTTTTGTTCATAAGATCATTGTGAGTCATGCTTGACTCAAAGGCAGTCAACAACAGTAACAACATAGAAAAGAAAAGGCAAGAGTAACTATCATAAAAAACTTTAAGAATATTAATAAAAGCAAATAAAAAAAAACCTGAAAACCAAACAAAGAGAGATAACATTCATGGATATTAATTGTTGCTTTGTACCATAGAGTCAGAACTGACCCATAACTGGCCCTCTGGTGGGTTTTCAGAGAGTTAATTGCACGGAAGGAG
This sequence comes from Elephantulus edwardii, assembly GCF_000299155.1. Lineage (NCBI taxonomy): Eukaryota > Metazoa > Chordata > Mammalia > Macroscelidea > Macroscelididae > Elephantulus > Elephantulus edwardii. The sequence continues at coordinate 2,887,518 of NW_006400044.1, read as the reverse complement.
AAGGCCTATTCTTCTCTCATGGAACAGCTTTGAACCACATGCCTTCAAGACTGCAGCACAGCTTCTTGCCACTACTTATTAGTCTTTGCAGGTGGCTTCTCATATAATTTTTCAGTATTAGGGCTTATGTACTAATACTAAAAGTCATAAATATTTTATCAAGGCTTTCAATAAGAAAAAAACTATATTCCATAGTCAAGAGCATATTTGACATCCTTATGCTCATAGTTTAGGGTCATTTAGAAAGTTGTAAATAGAACTAAGATAACTCTTGTTCTCTATAAATACTTTTATATTCCTGTGATCCTACCAAGATTAAAAACCTTGAGAATGAGATAAATGCCAATTCTAATCTCTCATGTTGCCCTACATTTAGCTGTTTCTGTACAGTTGTTGAGTACTGTCAAGTTGACTATGACTCATACCCATTAACAGAGAATCTAAACCCTACCTTATCCTGTGCCATCTTCATCATCTCTGACATACTGGAGCCCACTGTTATAGTCAGTGTTTTCAATTCATCTCGTGAAGGTCTCTCTTTCTTCAGGGACCTTCTACTTTCCCAAGAATAATGTAATCTTTTTGCAAGGACTGCCCCCTCCCAACATCATGACCGAAGCATGTCAGATGAAATTTCACTATCCTTGCCTCCAAGGAGCAACCTGGCTGTACCTTTTCCAAGACATATTTACTTGTCCTTTTAGCAGTTGATGGGATATTCAGTAATGTTTTCTAGCACCAGAACTTGAAGGTATTGATTCTTCTTCTGATATCTTTATTCATGACCGAAAAGACCATGGCTTGAATCAGGTACATCTTGGTCTTCAAACTGACATTTTTGCTCTTCTACACCTTGGAGAGATCCCTGACAGCAGACTTTCAGTGAAGTAGGGTTTTTATTTACTTGTTGCTAATGTCAAGAGGGTTGACTGTGCATCCAAGCAAGATGGCACCATTGACAATTTCTTTTTCTTCACTATCTATCATGATGCTGCCTATTGCCCTGTAGTGAGAATTTTTTGTTTCTTTATATCAAAATGTAGCCCACACTGAAGTCTGTATTCTTTGATCCTCTGCAGCGTGCAATTCAAGCCATCCTAACTTTCAGCAAGCAAAACTGTATCATCTGCATAATGTATGTTGTTGATGAATTCTCCTCCAATCTTGATAACACATTCATTTATTCCAGTTTCTTGGATGATTTGTTCTACATACAGATTGCATAGGTATCAAGAAAAGATATAGCCCTGATGCACATCTTTCCTGATTTAAACCATACAGTGTTCTCTTGTTCTATTCATAACATAGCTTCAGTTAAGTGATTGGGGATTTCTGTCCTTCTCAATGTCAGCCAATCTTTGTTATGATCAAATGTCTTTGTGTAGACAAGACAATAAAGCACAGATTGACATTTTTCTGCTATTGTGTTTTCAGCCAAGATCTATCTGACACCAACTGAAGCAATGACATTAACAAAAAGCACTGGTGGTTTAATGAGTAAAGAGTTGCATTGCTAACCCAAAGAGAGTTGGTTCAAATTCACCAGCTACTCTGTGAAAGATGCATAATTTTCTCCTATGCAATTCACAGCCTTGGAAAACTTACTGGTGGGCAGCCAAGAGTAGGTTCTGATTCAATAACTTTGAGTTTAAGGGTTTTTTTTTTTGCTTTTATTATATCATGAAAAAGAAAATAAAAATAATATTTATCTTCTTAAGATGTTTATAATATCTCAGGAGTAATAGTTGTTTTCTTACTTTTAATGAGAAGGTCATTTTCCAGATAGACCAGTGACAAAATTATCAAAGTAGAGAAAAGTTGAAGCAAGCTCAAGTTTTACGATGTCATTATTTGCCTGGTTTAGGACACCCAAGCTGTACTTCCTGCAACTCGTGAATCAGAAAACACTCTTTTTATTCTAATTGTAAAAATATATAATACACATTACATCATAAATATGACAGTTCCCATTTCCTAGATTTTTAAGCGCAGCGACTCTGGTTTTGGTTTCTAAATAGCCTGTCTCTCTCTTTCTCTCTCTCTCTCTCTCTCTCTCTCTCTCTCTCTCTCTCTCTCTCTCTTTCTCTCCCACTTCCATACAGCACAGGCACCCTCTATTTCATAGCAATGAAAATCACTGGTTTTGAGTTGTAAAATTCCAGGCTCTTCTTTTGCCAGGTCATCCTTACTTCTACACATAAAGAAGAGTTATGTTACAAAATCTAACACTTAATAGTCTGTCAACTATTCTTCAATGCAGGAGAAGAATGGGCAATCTCCTCCCATGTGATTAACTGCCTCTGAAAACCAGCCGGATGGTCAGCGATGGGTCGGTTCCAACTCGAAGGTAAACAACAAAAACAACATATTCTCCAATACTTGCAAAGAGCTGGTGCTTCAGAATCAGACAAAACAGTCTCTGCTCTATTTGTTTCTAGGTAAAACAAATAGTAAATTCACTAAGCTGCTAACTAAAAGGTTGACAGTTCTGAGTCGGATGTCTCAGAAGAAAACCCTTCTTACTGACTTGTAAAACACTAGCCATTAAGAACTCTTTAGAAGAGTTTTACTGTGACACAAACTGGGTTTCCATGGCCTGAAATTGACTTGATGGTAACTGACACTGCTTTAGAAAAGAATGTGTAAAAGGAGTAGGTGTGGTTTGGGAGATGGCTGTACCTGATCTCTACTAACTTCAGGAAGGAGAATAGTCTCCAGGATAATTCCAATATCAATCCTACTGCTCTATTACTAGGGAGGTCTGGTAGCCTAGAGGTAAGAAGCTGCACTATCATACTAAAGGCACATTGTTCACACCTACCAGCTTCTCCAACAGTGGAAAATAAGCAATCAATCTCCTCTCATGCAATGAAAATACCTCTGAAAACCAGCTGTAGAGATAGATAATAGTCAGTTCCTACTCTTTGGTCCACAACAAAAATGGGTCCAAAATCCATTGCAATGGCAACACAGAACTCACAGAATTAGATCTGCAGCTAGATGGTCTATAAAGAAAGTTAACAGGTTACAATTCAGATTAGTAGTAGGATACAATTCCTCAGTCAAAATAGCTTTTCAAGTGTGCTCACAGGTCCTTTGTAGCCTTTTGCTTTAGGTGACTGTTACAGTGTTCTTAGCTCTGTCAATTATTGCATCTCTCCAAAGTCCTCCTGCAATCTTTGCTGTAGGCCTCTGTTCTGGCTATGACACAATAATCTTACGTTAGCACTGTTATATATTGGTCTATGGTTCTCCACTGAGACTGCTGTTATTCTTATTTAGGTTCCAGTTTGATGGATACAGGAATCTCTGACCCGAAAAAACAAGTACTTCATTATCTGATTCTTCTTCCTTGCTGTTAGTGAGATTTTCATCTTCTGAGGCTAAATTTGCTCCAGTGAAACCTGGTGGGATAGGAAAATTGATCAAAGCCTTTATGAGTCATTTACAAACTCTGTTGTCACATCCTATTTCATGTATCCACACAAATATGTGTTGAAAATAAAAACTGATGGCTAGGAAAGCCATTTTGAACAAAAACTCATGACATCACATTGTGGTGGGACATAAGTAATAAGTGATTAAGAATGGAAAACCAAAATAAAACTCAAAAAATCTAAGGAATGTAACAAAATAAAGCAAAAGCTGACAGGAGCTAATGTACACTCCATTTGAAACTCAAAATTTCTGGCTATTTTGTTCATACTCATGGATGAATAGAGTCCAATCCAATTTATTGCCATCAAATCAGAATTGACTCCTAACTGACCGCCCTGAAAGTTTTCAGGGGCTTTTAATCATACAGACAGAGTATACACATGTTTCTCCAACAGAGCAGTTGCTGCATTGGAACTGCCAGAGGGATGTCACAATATGGGTTAATAGCACAATTCCCGTCAGAGTGAGGCATTAGAGCTTGCTTAAAAAATGAGGATTAGATAATTTGACTATTGGTTGATAGTCCAAACTATCTATTACAGGGAGGTCTAGAATTACAAAATATATATTTGTTTTTAGTTGGAAACAAATTATGTAAAGCAAGTATTTACAAATTATAAGTTTACAGCTGGTTACTTTTCAAACATTAACACATTCACAAAGCAAGCCTCAAGATCAAGAAGTAAAATATTATTAGCATCTCAAATTGCACTCATACACATTCTACTTTCTTGATTTCAAGTCTGAAAAAAGAATCACTTGGTTTTTAACTCTATATAACTAGAAAACTGCCGGAGTGGTGCCAAATATATTTATGGAATAGTGAGGTTTTCTATTTTTATCCCTTCTATCAATATAAAATACATCTTTCTTCAGTATGACTATCAGAAGTAAAGTTCATAGAGTATAGAAGTTCAAATGCTACTATAGAAGTAATACTACTGTGTTGAATCAATGTTGTTGTTGTTAGGTGTCATTGAGTCACTTGCGACTCAGGGGCCTATGAACAATAGCTCTGAACCTGGCTCTATCCTGAGCCAAACTTACCATATCTAACACACCGATTCAATAATACATCTCATTGAAGGTCTTCCTCTATTCCACTATCCCTCCACCCTCCCAAGCATGACCTCCCTCTCCAAGGACTGGTCCCTCCATGCAACATGTCCCAAGTATGTCAGACAAAGCTTCAGAACCCTTGTTTCCGAGGAACAGCCTGCTTTCACTCTCTCTAGGAAGAACCTGTTTGTTCTCCTCAGTATGTGGTATATTCCATACTCTTCTACAGCACCACACATCAATGGTTGAGTCAATATGCATATTGAAATCAATCAAGATGAGAAAGGACTAGAGAAAGGATGGAAAAGTTGTCACCTATATTGCAAATTGCAATAATATATCTCAAGGTAGACAAAGCAAAGCATCCAGAAAAGAATTATGTTTCAATTCTGACCAAAAGGGAATAATTCAAAGAGAATTTTTCAAATTCCAAAATAGCATTCTAGGAAAATTAATATCATAGAAAGAAGATTAATTTAATTGGAACTTTTAATTGACAGATAAAATTCATTGTACAAATCATGCATGTGCCATGCAACTACAATATAGAGAGGATATGGCTCTGCACCGGATGGCTGTATTCTAATATACTCTATGCTCCTTTATGCCAGATTTGCTAATTGTGAGCACTATTTAAAATTTTTTTTACCATTTCTCTAATTATTTCTGTCACACACTCATTAAATTAGGTGACCTTAATATATCTGCCCTCATTCCTGGCAACATCTGTATCTCATTGCCTGCTGTTTTGGTCTGCTTTTCTGTGTGTGTGTGTGTGTGTGTGTGTGTGTGTGTGTGTGTGTGTTGTTTTGTTTTTTGTTTGTTTCTTTGTTTTTTACTTCTAAAATATTCTCTTCACAAATATATATTAACTTTCCTTTCTATCTACAATCTGCTTTATCATATTTCCCTAATTTTAAGGTTGTTTTTGGGTGCCGTGGGTTCTGACTTGTAGTGACCTTATATAGAACAAAATGCCCAGTTTTGTGTCATCTTTATGTGATCAACATCTGAAACCTTTGTTACAGCTACTATATATAAGACCATCTCATGAGGGTCTTCCACTCTTTCAATGACTCTATTGTTTAGCAAATATGAAGTCTTTCTCAAAAACCTGATCCATCAAAGGATCTCTAAAATACATAAAATGAAGTATCGCCACTCTCATATCTAAGTAGTACTTTGGCTTTATTCTACCAATGTAAATATATTCATCTCTGTTAACAGTTATAGGTTGCTCAGCTCTAAAATCAACACTCTTGGCATCAGCAATCAGGAAATCAAAAGATGGATTGCACTGGGAAAATCTGCTGTCGGGGACCTTTCCAGAGTACTGAGAAGCAACGATGTCAGTTTAGAGACTAAGGTGTGCCAGATCCAGTCTATGGTCTCCACAATTAGTTGTTATGCAACAGAGAGCTACATAGAAAGAAGAATTGATGCCTTTCAGTTGTGGTGCTGGAGAAGAGTCTTGATCATATGGACCAACAAGGAAACACATCTATCTTAGAGAGAGTGAAACCAAGTTTCTCTTTGGAGGTTAGGATTTTGAAGCTCCATTTTAAATCAATTGTGCATGTAGCCAGGAAGAATTGATCCTTGGGAAGGGACATGCTCAGAAGAGTGGAGGGACAGTGCAGGGCGGGAAGACTCCACAAGAGATGAGGCATGTTGGAGTCAGTGAGACTGGATCAGGACAGGGCAGGCTTCAGAGCTGGTGTACAAAGGGTTACTATGAGTCTCAGGCAACTTGATGACCCATAACAACAACAACAATAAACAATATATTTAATACTGATGTCAATACCATAATTCCAATGTATCAATTTTTCTTCAATATTTCTTATTAGTGTTGCTTTTGCAAAAATGAAGTAATTTTAATATCAAGACTTAGGTCAGGCCAGTTAGTCTGAAAAATGACGTCTTTCCTTTTTAATTTTTAACATCATTTCCACTAATTTTAAAATTTTATCTGAATGTCAGGGTTAGTATTTGTTGAACTGAAAAATAATGAATCAAATTTTCTTTCTTAGGCATTATCAAAGACTAGAAAACTCAGAACAACCACTTTAACCTTTATTCAGAAATATGCTAATATGAAACTGATTCAATGATAAAATGCTGAAATGGGCATGAGAATATTCTCTTTTTTGCCATTTAACTAATGTGAATGATTAAATAAATAAGAGAATTGTGGAAAATTACCTTGTATAACTTGTTATGTGCCATTGAGTCACCTACGACTCATAGCCTCCTGTGTGCTCACTGATTCCAACACACCTACCCCCATTGTCCCAATTATCATATCAATAAACCTCATCCAAGGTTTTCCTCTCCTGTTCTGTCCCTTCACACTTCTGAATATGATGTCCTTCTCCAAGGATCAATCCCGCCTGGTTATATGCCTTAAGTATATGAGATGGAGCTTTAAAATCATAGCCTCCAAAGAGAAACTTGGTTTCATCCTCTCCAAGACAGACCTATATGTTTCCTTGGCAACCTATGGTATGTTTAAGATTCCTCTCCAGCACACACAACTTGAAGACATTGATTCTTCTTTTGTCAATCCTTAGTCATTGTCCAGTTCTCTGATGCATAGCAAGTAATTGCTAAGACTATGGATTAGATCAGGAATACATTAGTCTCTAAACTGACATAGTTGTTTTTCAGTACTCTGAAGAGGTCTATGAAAGCAGATTTTCCCCAATGCAATTCATCTTTTGATTTCCTGACTGCTTGTCCAAGAGTGTTGATTATGGAGCCGAGCAACTTATAATTGTTAACAATCTGAATCACTTCTCCATCTCTCATGGTGCTGCCAATTGGCCCAGTGGTGAGAATCTTTGTCTTCCTGCTGTTGAACTTCAATCCATATTGAAGACTATAGTCCTTGACCTTCTGCATCAAGCACTTCAGGTCAGATCCATTACATCTCTCAAAACAATCATTGGAGATGTTCAATATTAGCAGTAAAAACTAGGTTAGGTGTAGATTGTGGAACAGATCATAAAGTACTCATATGCAAATTCAAATTAAAGCTAAGTCAGGTCAAATCATATCCACAGGAATCAAAATTTTATTTTGAGTCTATCCTCTCTGAATTTAAAAAAACCAACTCAGGAATAGATTTGAGGCTTTGAACACTAATCAATGAAAACCAGATGAGATATGGTAAGATATCAAGAATATTGTCAATAAATAATGCAAAAGTTTATTACAAAGATGGAGGAAGAAAAAGAGACCAAATTGGATGTCAAAAAAGATTCTTAGTATTGCACCGGAGAACCAAGAAGCCAAAGCAACGGGAAGAGATCAAGAAGTTAAGGAGCTGAATAGAAGATATCAAAGGGCAGCTCAGAAAGACAAGACAAAGTATTATGATGAAATGTGTAAGGAACTGGTGTCAGAAAATCAAAAGGGCTCAACTTGCTTGGCATTTCTTAAACTGAAGGAACTAAAGAACAAGTTCAAGTTGCGAGTTGCAATGCTTAAAGATGTTATGAGAAGAATATTGAATGATCCAGGAAGCATTAAAAGAAGATAGAAGGAGTACACAGAATCACTGTACTAAAAAGACTAGGATGATAGAGAAGAATTTTTGTGTAACTTAGAGGTAATTTAAAGCAACAACTGTAACATGTTATGTCAGTCTAGATTAAGTTGGGGTAATATTCTCTAAATATTGATAACCTACTATAAAAGAATACGATTAAGATTTTAATGGAGATTATTCAAAAAATAAATGTAACAATACTTCAACAGGAAAAGCCAAAAACTGAGGCTGGATTCAGAAGAAATTATGGAATGAGAGGTACCCTTGCTGTGCTTAGATGGATCTTGGCTGAAAGTAGAGAGAACTAGAAAAACGTTTACTTGTGTTTTGTTGAATATGCAAAAACATGTAATTATATGGACCATAGTAAATTATAGATAACATTTAAAAATAGATATTGCATAACACTTAATTGAACTCATGTGAAAGCTATACATAGCATAATAGTTGTCTGAATAGAATAGGAGAACATTGCACGGTTTAAAATTAGGACAATCTTTGTTAGCCATGTATCCTTTCTTCATACCTATTCAATCTATATTCCAAGCAAATTAATCAAGAATCTGGACTTGATGAAAAAAGGTAGGAGGAAGACTTAACAACAACCTACATTCTGTTAATGACCCAACCTTACTTGCCATGTGAAGAAGGCTTGAAGAACTTACTGAGGAAGATCAAGACTATATACAATCTTTACTACAGGTTATACCTCAACATCAATAAAACAAAAAGCATCACCAATAGGTCAATAAGCAACATCATAATAGATGGGAAGAAAATTGAAGTTGTCAATTATTCTGTTTTATCTGAATCTACAAGTAACATGATAGCTACAGTTAAGATATAAAACTATATATTTTACAAAAGTGTTGCTCCTGAGTGCTGTATAACATTGCACTGTGTAAATGTACCACAATTTCACAATTCATTCATTTGTTGATGGGCATTCGGGCTGTTAACATTTTCTTTCTATTGCGAATAACATAATGTGGTTTCAGAAACCATGAAAACTGGCTTTTTTACTCATTGTGTTAGCCCCGTTGTAGGCATGGTCTCTAGCTACCTTAACTAGGAACACAGGATCTTGCAAATCATCAACTGCTGTGGGATCAATATAAGAGAGTGTTTTCAACATTATGAGAGAAAGTGGTAGAGAGCCAGTGAAGAGACTGTGACACTGCTATGAAAAGTCTGTCAGAGACTGTGAAGAGGCTGTAGCAAGGTGATCAGAGGATATGGAGCCAAAGTTATGTTGAGTAATTGGAGGGAAAGCTGCTATGTAACTGCTTTGAGATAAAGATTGCTGATGATTGAGGAAATAAGAGGTTTATGTGTGCTGCTGAACTGAAGCTGGACTTTCATTAATTGAAGAATTGCATCTTGTTGTTAATCTGTCTTGGAAACTGCTGTACTAATTTAGGCTTGCATTGTGTTAGATTCTTTACCTCCCTCACTCTGCAACATATTTCCTTGTAAACCCCATAACTGTGAGTAAAGTCTATGAGTCAGTTTGCAATGAACATTAAAAGAAACGATTGGAAGTTTAAGTGACTGAACATGTATCTATTTGAACACACCATGGACTCCAAGAGAGCAAAGAGATATGTCTTGGAGAGGGTGCAACCAAGTTTATTCTTGGAAGCAAGGTTTTTGAAGCTCTATCTAACATACTTTGGGCACATGAAAAGGAGGAACCTGTCCTTGAAGAAGCACATCATGTTTGGAAGGGTAGAGGGACAGCACAGGAAAGGAAGACCCCAGATGATATGGATTGATGCAGATATTGCTGCAATAGGCTTTAGTGTGTCAGATAGTGTGACGATTGCACATGATAAGATAGGGTTCAGATCCATCGTTCATAGGGTCACTATGGGTCATACTAGATTTGGTGGCGCCTAACAACAACAAAAACATGAACAGTATGGATGGAGAACGTTCCCCTTTATGAAGTGAGTAGAAGTCATACTCAGTCATCCCCACGCTGTAACTCGTCCTTTGACACACAACAGTAAATTCTGTTTGTATCTCAGTTCTATTTTCCTTGGGTTACATTTCTAGCAGTGCTATTGCTGAGTCATATGGAATACCAGGGAAAGGTTAGAAAGCATTAGTCTGAGTGCCTTATACTAAGCAAACTAACTCAATCTCATAAGGCCAAATATTGCAATGACTATTATTGTAAAAATGGATAACTAATGTTATTATTGTTGTTGTTGTTATATACCATTGAGTCACCTGTGACTCATAGCAACCCTGTGTACAACACTCTTAAACCCTGCTCTATCTTGTGCCAGTCTTATTGTCTCTGACATCCCTATCCCAATATCCCAGTTACTGAAAAAAAATTCATGTAATGATGGGTCTTCCTCTCCTGAGCTATCCTTCCACTCTCCCAAGCATGACATGCTCTCCAATGACTGGTCCCTCCCTGCAAGATGTCCCAAGTATGTCAGACGAAGCGTCGGAATACTTGCCTCCAAAAACCAACCTAGAATCACCCTCTCCAGGATGAACTTGTTCGTTCCCTTAGCAGTCTATGGTATATTCAATACTCTTCTCTGACACCAAAGATCAAAGACATCAATTCTCCTTCTATAATCACTAGTCATTCTCCAGCTCTCTGATGCATAACAAGTGTTTGCAAAGACCATGGCCTGTATCAGGCACACCTTAGTCTCCAGACTGACATCATTGCTCTTCAGTACTTTGGAGAGGTCTCTGACAGCAGACTTTCCCAACAGAATACATCTTTTTATTTCCTGGTTGTTGATGCCAACAGTGTTGATTTTGGAGCCAAGCAAACTAAAGCTGTTTACAATCTCAATCTCTTCACCATCCATCACAATGATGCCAACTGGGCCAGTGGTGAAAACCTTTGTTTTCTTGATATTGAGCTTCAATCCATATTCAAGGCTGCAGTTCTTGATCTTCTGCAGCAAAAGCTACAGGTCTTCCTCAGCTTCAGCAAGCAGGGTTGTGTCTTCCACATAACACAGATTGTTGGTGAGTGTTCCTCAAGACCTGATGCCACATTGCTCCTCATAGAGCCCAACCTTCTGAATAATCTGTTTGGCATAAAGATTGAAAAGGTATGGAGATAAGACATACCCCTGGCATACACCCTTCCCAATTTTGAACCATTCAGTCGTCTCTTGCTCTTTTCTGACAACTATCTCCTGATCTAAGTACAGGTTTCACATAATCAAGTGTTCTGGATTCCCATTCTTCTCAGAGTCAGCCACAGTTTCTTATGATCCATACAGTCAAACCCCTTGGCATAGTCAATGAAACACAAATAGACATTCCTCTGGTAATCCTTGCTTTCAACCAATATCCATAAAATGTTAGCTACAATATCCCTAGTACCAATACTTCTTCTAAACCCAGCCTATGCCATCTGAATTTTAAAACCATCTCAGGAACAGGTTTGAGGCCTTAAACACTAATGAGTGAACACCAGACGAGTTATTGGAGGATATCAAGTGTGTCATCCAGGAAGAGTGAAAAGGGTCATTACAAAGACAGAGGAGAAAGAAAAGACCAAAATGAATATCAGAAGAGACTCTGAATATTGCAGTAGAGTGTCAAGAAGCTAAAAGAGAGGGAAGAAATTAAAATATTAAGGAGCTAAACAGAAGATTTCAAAGAGCAGCATGGGAAGACAAAGTAAAGTATTATAATGAAATATGCAAAGAGCTGGAAACAGAAAATCAAAGGGACATAACTCTCTCTGCATTTCTTAACCTCAAGGAACTGAAGAACAAATTCAAGCCTCAAGTTGCAGTACTTAAGGATGCTTTGGGCAGAATATTAAATGATCCAGAAAACATTAAAAGAGGATGGAAAGAGTATACAGAGGCATTGTACCAAAGGAATTGGCAGACACAGAAGAATTTCATGAAAGAACACATTAGCAAGAGCCTATTGTGATGAAGGAGAACGTTCAAGTTGCTCTGAAAGAATTGGCAGAAAAAAAGGCCCCAGGAATTGATGGTATACCAATCAATATATTTCAACAAACAGATGCTGCCCTAGATGTGCTCACCATGTTGTGCAAAGACATCTGGAGGACAACCACCTGGGCCACTGACTGGAAGAGATCGATATTTGTTCCCATTCCAAAAAAAAAGTGATCCGACAGAGTGTGGATATTATTGCACAATATTATTAATATCACATGCAAGCAAGATTCTGCTGATGATAACCCAAAAACAACTGGATAACTAATAGATTCTGGATAAAATTCCAAAGGGAGAAGGGATGAACGACAGAGTGCCTCAGGGTAAGGAGTCAGGGTTACATTGTTTGATGGGTAGAGGGAGGGGGTGAAAGAATTAGGACCGAATCCCAGAACACTTGATTTTGCTTATGTGAAGCCTATATTTGGGCCAGTAAGCAGTCCTCACAACAGAGCAGGAAAACACTGCATGGTTAAAAATCAGGAAAAGAGTGTGCCAGAGATGCGTCTTGTCTCCATACCTTTACAACCTATATGCAGAAGAGATCATTGGGAAAACAGGGCTTATGAGAAGTAATGTGTCATCAGGATAGGTGGTAGACATACCAACAACCTACGACATGCAGATGACACAACCTTGCTTGCTGAAACTGAGGAAGGCCTGAAGCACTTTCTGCAGAAGGTCAAGGACTATATTTAGTCCTCAATATGGAATAAAGCTCAACACCAAGAAGACAAACATTCTCACCACTGGGCCAATCGACAGCATCATGATAGACGTAGAAGATATTGAGGTGGTTAACAATTATAGCTTCCTCTGCTAAGAATTACAGAAGAAGAATTGATGCCTTTGATTTTTGGTTTTGGAGAACAGTCTTGAACATACCATGGATCGCCAAGAAAACAAATACATCTATCTAGGGGAGGTTGAAACCATGTTTCTCCTTGGAGACTAAGATTTTGTAGCTACATCTCACATAAAACAGGCATGTGGCCAGGAGAGACTGGTACTTGGAGAAGGAAATCATGCTCAAAAGGGTAGAGGAACAGCACAGGAGAGGAAGACTCCAGATGAGACGAATTGATACAGTGACTAGGGCAATGGCAGCTGGTGTGTCGGAATTAGTGAGACTGGTTTAGGACAGGGAAGGGTTCAGAGCTCTGTAAATTGGGTCAATATGGGTGGCAGGTGACAGGACAGCACATAACAACAGTGTGGACCTGTCTAAAGAGGAGAAAATAGCACATGGAGGAACCCGGTCATGAGAATTTCTCTGAAAGGACCAGAAGGAGTCAGAATAACACAGCGCTCACTGCCCCAGTGCAGAAAGTAGACAAAGAGCCCAGACCCATGGTGCCTCTAGAGTCGCAGAAGCAGCAAGAGGTCTGTTTAATCATTTCCAGTTCACAGATAAGGTTAATAAAAATGAGGTTTATTAGGGTAGGAAGTTTTAGTGTGTGGGAGGTAAAGAATATAAATTCAAATCCAAGTTTTGGCTCAACATTCCCAAGACACAATTCTTCAAGAAGTCAACACTCTGGTTTCCATTCAGCAGTCAAATCCAAATCATCCAGTAGGATTTGCCCCAGAGGAGTTATCACCAAATCACCCAGCAAGGTTTGTCTCAAAACAATTGTTAAGTCAGCTTCTCCCTCAAATATCCAGCATGAACAGCCAAAGCTTTAACTGTTGCCAGCACAAAGACTTCACTCCTTGCCACTTCTCCACACCAATGCCACAGTCTCCCAACAACCAGTGTCTCACTCTCATCCATGGTCTTGCCACCACAAGCCTTACTTCTCTCAAATCTTACTCTCCTCAAGTCTTGCTGTCCACTGTGGAAAGCATTTTTTTCTCTTACTGTACTCTCAAAGCTATTAGTAATTTGCTAGATCACGTCCCTGCATGCAGTTAAGGTAGCTGGAGACCAGGGGTGGCTAACTGTATGCTTAAAAAAGCCAACTTTTGGCTAATTCCAAAGAATTTGAAAATACATGGTGATAGTGGGCACAGATCAACAGTGAGTGTGTGTGTGTGTGTGTGAAAAATTTGTATTTAGAACTAGCCAGCTGGACTCAGTTTAGGTGATCCCAATTTTCTTGGTAACATCCAAAGCATTATCGTTCAGAGCAAGTCAAACATGGGCCTTCTTCTCTCCATCAGGCCTACTTAAGGTGTTGACCTTAGCAACATCAATGTCACAGAGCTACTTTACAGCTTGTTTAATTTGGTGTGTGTTAGCCTTGACATCCACAATGAGCACAAGTATATTGTTATCTTCTTACTTCTTCATGGCTGACTCGGTGGTAAAGGGAAACTTGATGACGGCATAGTGGTCAAGTTTGTTTCTCTTGGAGGTGCTCTTCTGGGGGTATTTGGGCTGCCTTTGGAGTCTCAACGTCTTAGGCCAACAGAAGGTGGGTGACGTGCAGATCATCTTCTTTTTCTTTTTTGTGTCTGTGGAGGCCCGTCAAGGCTGCCTTCTTGGCCTTTACTTTGGCTTCAGTTTTGGGAAGGGCAGGGGCTTCCTTCTTCTATTTTGGCACCATCTTCGTTGAAATCAGTGATTAATTTTTAAAACACAGTGAATGGGAATGATCATATGAAATATATGAATGAAGGAATGAATGTATGAAACACAATGTTACGGTAGTGTGTTGTCGAGTCACCTGCGACTCATAGTGACCCCATGTGCAACAGGCCTAAACCCTTCTCTGTCCTGTGTCAATCTTATTGTTTCTGACACACCTTCCCAAATTACTCCAGTTACTAAATCAATCCAACTTATCAAGAGTCTTCCTCTTTTGTACTAACCCTCCACACTCGCAAGCATGACATCCCTCTCCAAGAACTGGTCTTTCCTTGCAACATGTCCAAATTGTGTCAAACGAAGCTTCAGAATACTTGCCTCCAAGGAGCAGCCTGATCTTCCCCTTTCTAGAATGAACCTGTTTGTTCTCCTAGCAGTCCATGGTATATTCAACACTATTCTCCAGCACCACAACTCAAAGGCATCAATTTTCTTTCTATCATCCCTATTCACTGTCCAACTCTCTGATGCATAGCATGTAATTGCGAAGACTATGGCCTGGATCAGGCGCACCTTAGTCTCCAGCCTGACGTCGTTGCACTTCAGTACTCTTGAGAGGTCCCTCACAGCTAACTTTCCCAATGCAATACATCTCCTGCTTTCCTGGCTACTGTTACCAAGAGTGTTGACTGTGGAACCAAGCAAACGAAAACTGTTAACTATCTCAATCTCTTCACCATACATACTAATGCTGCCAATTGGCCCAGTGGTGAGAATCTTTGTTTTCTTGATATTGAGCTTCAATCTATACTGAAGACTGCAGTCCTTGACCTTCTGCAGCAAGCGCTTCAGGTACAGCAAGCGATTATAAAGACTATGGCCTGGATCAGGCACACCTTAATCTCTAGACTAACACCGTTGCTCTTGAATACTTTGGAGAGGTCTCCGACAGAAGACTTTCTCAATGCAATTCATCTTTATATTTCCTGGCTGCTGGTACCATGAGTGTTGATTGTGAAGTCAAACAAACTAAAGTTGTTAACAATCTTAATCTCATCATCTAAATGATGCTGCCATTTGGGCCAGTTGTGAGTATTTTTGCTTTCTTGGTGTTGAGCTTCAATTCATATTGAAGGCTGCAGTCTATGATCTTCTGCAGCAAATGCTTCAGGTCAAACAGGGTTGTGCCATCTGCTTAATGCAGATGTTTTTATTTGTCTTGCTCCAATCCTGATGCCACGTTTCTTCTCATAGAGCCCAGCCTCCTGGATAACCTGTTCGGCATATAGATTGAAAAGATATGGAGATAGAACACATCTTTGATGTACACTCTTCCCAATTTTGAACTGTGCAATATTTCATTGTTCTGTTCTGATGACTGTCTCCTGGTCCAAGTATAGGTTTCACATTAGAATGATCAAGTGCTCTGGGATTTCCATTCTTCTCAGAGTTGACCACAGTTTGTTGTGATCTACAGAGTCAAATGCCTTTGTATAGTCAATGAAACACAGATTGACATTCCTCTTATATTTTCTACTTTCAGTCAAGATCCATCTAACATTAGCTATAATATCTCTAGTACCATGGCTTCTTCTAAACCTAGTCTGGTAGTTCTCTGTTAATGTGCTGTTCCAGTAATTTTTGGATAATTTTCAGCAGAATCTTGCGTGCATGTGATATTAATGATATTGTTTGATAATTTCCACAGTCTGTCGAATCACCTTTCTTTGGAATGCGAACAAATACATATCTCTTCCAGTCAGTTGGCCAGGTGGTTTCCTCCAGATTTTTTAGCACAACATGGGGAGCACATGCAGAGCAGTGTCTGTTTGTTGAAATATGTTAATTGGTATACCATCAATTCCTGGGGCCTTGTTCTTTGCCAATTCATTCAGAGTAGCTTGATCTTCTTCCTTCATCACCAAAGGCTCTTGCTCATAAATTGTTTCATGGAATTCTTCTGTGTCCATTAATTCCTTTGGGTACAGTGACTCTGTATAATCTTTCTATCTTCTTTTAATGCTTCCTGGATCATTTAACATTCTGCCAAAGCATCCTTAGGTATTGCAACTCAAGCCTTGAATTTGATCTTCAGTCCTTCACACAGTATACAAAATAAAATACAGTGTATATGAATTTTGTATACAAATAAATATAAAATTTAAAAATGAGAAATAAAATGATATGTTGCAATCAGAAAACCTCCTGTGAAGTACTATGAAGTACTAATGAGCAAATACATCAATTTATAAACTATAGGACTTCTAGTCTTTGGTATCTTAAATTGCTTTGTTTGTACATGAAAGCTGTGCAATGAATAAGAAGACTGAAAAGAATTGATATCATCATCTAGTGTTGAAAAAGAGTGTTGTATACTCCCTGGATTTTCAAAAGAACAAGCAAAGTTATCCTGGAAGATGTACAGGAATGCTCATCGGAGGCAAAAATGGTGAAACTTTGAATCACATACCTAGCTTGGATATTTTGTCCAAAAGAAATTGTTGAATAATGTCATTATTATCACATACAAGCAATATCCTGCTGAAGATAATCCAAAAATGGTTAGAATAGTGCACTTCCAGATTTACAGGCTGGGTTTACAAGAGACTGTGGCACTAGGGAAATTATAGCCAATGTCCAAGAGTATCAAAGAAATGCCTATCTGTGTTTTATTTACAATTCAGAGGCATTTGACCGTGTAGATGACAACACATTGTGGCTAACCTTGAGAAGAATAGAAATTCCAGAATACTAGATTGTGCTCATGTGAAACCTATATTTAGACCAGGAGACAGTCGTCAGAATAGAGCAAGGAAGCACTGCATGGCTCAAGATCAGAAAAGAAGTGTATCAGAAATGTGTCTTGTCTCCATATCTTTCAAACTATATGCAGAATAGATCACTGGGGAGGTTAGACTCTATGAGAATGAATGTGGTGTCAGGTTTATAGGAAGACTCAAGACCAACCTGTGTTCTGAAGATGACACAACCTTGCTTGCTGAAACTGATGCAGACCTGAGGTGTTTGCTGCATAAGATCAGTTGCAGCCTTCATTATGGATTGAAGTTCAACATCAAGTAAACGAAAATCCTCACCACTGGGCCAATTGGCAGCATCACGATAATGGAGAAGAGAATGTTAACAGCATGGAAGGGTAGATGAGATGGACTGACTCAGTAACTGAAGTAATGGAGGTAGATTTGTCAAAGATAATGAGATTGGTTCAAGACTGGGCAGGGTTCAGATAGAGTACCTGGGGTCACTATGAGTTTTTAATGACTCTATGCCACATAGCAACAATGCCACAACTTAAAGTGTGCTTTTTGTGTTCTCTTCATACTCTTTGAGAAAATGTTTTCATTGTTTGAGACAGCTAACATTAACTATCCCTAGAAATTAAGGACATCTGTTAACTACAGAATAAACATTTAACAGTTATTCAAGGAATTAATATTAATAAATATTTGCAAAAGAAATGCTATGTCTTTATTTGCTAGATATTTTGTAAATTATAAATTTCATTCTACAAATATATATGGAGAGAGATTGTATGTTTTCTATGAGTGTCACTCACTTACTCATGGACATTGTGTTAAGTTCAGTTTCTCATGACCTTCTAGAAGGTTTTTAAAGCTAGAGATCCTAAGGGAAGGAGACTTCCTATCTTTCTGATACAGAGCTGCTGCTAGATTCCAACCACTTGACTTGTGTGGTCCTTGTGTTAGTAGCATGACTCAATAGGGACCAGGTTACTAGAACATCTTCATAGCTAATCTCTACTGGGTTTCCAAGACTGTAAATGGCATAAGAGAAGATATCCCATGCTTCTACTCTTGATCCTCTGTTAAATAGGAACGAACTATCAGAGTGGTGGAATGTTTGCGTCACCAGTACAACTTCCTAGGTCCGAAGCCATTAGGGCTCTCTTCTCATTCATATAGAAATGAGCAAAACACCGTAGTTACTTCTATTAAATTGTGTTAATGAGTGAAACTTTGCTTACAGAAAGTGAAGAAGATTCATAGCACTTGCTTCAGGAGATTATTGTAAATATGGATTCAACTCAACACCCAAAAGATAAAAATCATCGCTATTGAACCAATAGGAAACACCATGATAGATGGAGAAAACATTAACGTTGCCAACAATTTCATTTCACTTGGAATTACAATCAAAACGATGGCAATAGCAGTCAAGAAATTAAAAAAAAAACAAAATTAGTTGTATTGGGAAAATTTCCTGTTCTAATGAGCAAAGATTACAGTTTAAAGACTAAGGTGCTCCTGATCCAGGCCATAGTATTTTCAAATGCTTCCTATGCATCTGAAAATTAAACAAAGAATAAGTAAGAGTGGAAAAAGAATTGATGTCTCTGCATGATGATGTTGGAGAAGAGTACCAAATACCTCATGGATGGCCAAAGGAACAAATCTGTCTTGGAGGAAGTGCCACTGCTGTGCTCCTAGGGGCAAAGATGGTGGAACTTCTCACTATGGGCGTACTTTCTGGAAGAACCAGTTCTTGAAAGAGATATCACACTAGGAAAGGTAGTTGTTGTTGTTGTTGTTGTTGTTGTTTTTGTGTGCCATCAAGTCAGAACTGACCTACAGCTGACCCATCCGCAGGTTTTCAGAGACAGTAAATCACACAAGAAGGGATTTCTCATCCTTCTCCCTTAGAGTAGTTTTGATTCAAATTGCATGCCTTTGGGATTGTAGCACTGTTTCTTACCACTAGGCCATGAGATATCTCTGGGAAAGTAGTTGGCCTTTGAAAGAGGGGAAGACCCTCAGCAAGTTGGAGCGACATAGTGATTATCACAATGAACTTGAGCCTGGATGAGATCATAATGAAACACAGGACAGGACAAGGTCTGGATATATGTTTATAGGGTCACTATGGGCTCTGTCAACTTGATCACACCTAACACCAGCAATTAGAAGAGTAATTTCTGAATCTATCTATCTATCTATCTATCTATCTATCTATCTATCTATCTATCTATCATTGTTGTTAGGGGCCATTAAATCA
This sequence comes from Elephantulus edwardii, assembly GCF_000299155.1. Lineage (NCBI taxonomy): Eukaryota > Metazoa > Chordata > Mammalia > Macroscelidea > Macroscelididae > Elephantulus > Elephantulus edwardii. Next base: position 2,867,948 of record NW_006400044.1, on the reverse strand, counting down.
AGTACAACTCATAGCAGCCTTATGAACAACTCTGAACCTTGTCCTTTCTTGTGCCATCTTCATAATCTCTGATACACTTGAACTCATTACTGTAGTCAATGTGTCAATATGTCTTATTGGAGATCTTCCTCTCTTTCAATGACCCTCCATCTTTCCAAGCGTATCCAAAGTATGAAAGATGAAGCTTTACCACCCTTTCCTCCAAGGAGCACTCTGGTTCTAACTTTCCAAAGACATACCTGTTACTACTTGTGGCAGTCAGTGGTGTTAAGGGTTTATGATTCAAAATGGCTTCCCTAGTCATTGACTCTGACTTTGCTGTCAGAATGGGTGGTAATATGGAAATAGAACAAATTAACCTATCCACAAGGGAAATGACTATTCTAGCCACTAAACTGAGCAGATTCAGTGGCAGGTTTTGAGAACCTCACCACCAGAAAAGAACCAAAAGAATGCAGTACACATCATTCCGTGCAAAAGATTCTTGTACCAGTCAGACTTAGAGGATACTTATATCAATCATATGAACAACTGCTCTGAACTCTGTCTCATCCTGTACCAACCTCACAATCTCTGACACACTCAAGCTCCTTGCCACAAACACTGTTCAACCACCTGATTAAGGATCTTTTTTTCACTGCCCCTTCACCTTCCCAAGCATGATGTCCCTCCCCAATAAATAATCACTTCTAATAATAGGCCAAAGTATGTGAGAGGAAGCTTCTTCTTCTTTGCCTTCAAGAAGCACTCTGCTACAGCTTTTCCAAGACATTTATGTTTGTCATTTTGTCAGTCTACGGGCTCTTCAGCACTCTTCTCCAATACCACAATTCAAAGATATCAGTTCTCCTTCTGTCATCCTCATTCATTGTCAAGCTCTTAGATGCAGAGTGAGTGACTGAAAAGACCATGGCCTGAATCAGGCACATTTTAGTCCTCAAACGGACATGATTACTTTTTAATTATATATCAAAAATAAGCAGTAAAATCACTGATTTTTATAATAATTCTATATTTTTCCAGGTTTATTAATGCAATTTAATAATGCACCCACAAATATTCACTTACAAATGTTTATTAACTGCTTCTTAGTCTTTAAGTACAGAGTAGGTGATCGGGATACACTATAGCATGTTGTTGTTATTGTTTTTTGCATGTCATTGAGTGAGAGCTGACTCACAGCTGACACTCCAATAGGTTTTCACTGGCAGTAAACCACACAGGAGGAGATTGCCTATCCTTCTCTCAAGGAGTAATTGTGGATTCAAATTGCTTGCCTTGGAGTTTGCTGTGCAGCTTTTTACCACTAGGTCACCAGAGCTTTCTGCATAGTCAAATCTATACCTTAATAAAATCTATATTCTGACACATCATTTATTTGTCAAACGAAATATTTATAAAAAAACAAAAAAAACCTATTATATGGAGTGGGTAAAGGACATGGGTGGACAGAAGGTGATGCTACGAAGCCGAAGATGGGTGACTTTTAATCTGCTGCCCTCGGGCCTGTTTTTCATTGTTTTAGTTCAGATATTTCTCTAGGTCGTATAGCCCTGGTGTACAAGTTGCCGTACAGCGGTCACTTGTAGTTGCTGTGAGGCTGAACACTGTGACACTGGTGTGTCAAATGCATTAATGGCTGGTTACCCAAAGCCGACAGAGAGTGGGGTGGAGCTCCTCAATTAAAACAAGCATGGAAGGAGGAGTGGCGTCCACTTCCATAATAGCTTGCCTCCAGAAACCTTATGAACCTGGAGAGAGGATGACAGACACCCAAGCATTGAGGACTCTCCTTCATAGGGTCGCTATGAGTCGCCTGCAACTCGACGGCACTTAACAACAACAACAAAAGGAAATGGGAAAGATCCAATGTGAAACACAATGTATATGAACTTTGTAAGTAAACCAGTAAAAATTTTATTAAAAAATTATATGTTATTACTTAAAATTATCAAAACAAATTTAAATATCAAGTGATAAATTGGGGGAAGCACTTACAGTAAATTATCTGATAAATATTATCGTCTTTAATATTTAATGTTTAAAGAGAACTCAAAGATTTCGAAAAATTAATGCTAAATCTCCAGTTGAAATATGGCATTGCTCATGAGTAGTTTTCAACCACAGCAACTATCAAGCAGAAATCAACCCATAGCTGACCCTCGGGCAGGTTTTAAGAGGCAGTTAATGGCACAGAAGAAGAATGTCCATCCTTCTCTGGTAGAGAAGCTGGCACAAGCTGGCATGCCTTTAGGGTTTATGTAATCAGGAAAAGAGCACAGTAATGGTTCCAGTAAATATAAAAATTTTAGAGCATAAAGTTCTGCGTTCTTCCTCTTTTTCATGGACAATGACACTTAACTCTGAAAAAATAGAAATGTTAATTAGAGGTACTAATGTGCACAATAATATAAAATGTAGGGGAAACATTTATTATGTATGAATAAGGTGACAGGAAATGTAAAGTTAAAGAATAAAATTAACACAGGGAATATAAGGTCGGCAGCATGCACGGATAATTCTCACAGCATAGGACCTTTATTAAACATTCTGAATTCATTCAAACATGTTGTGATGGAGATGTTCCTCAGGTAGGTAACATTCTTACTTACTCTACAATTCAAAAATCACTCAATTATGAAGATTTCTAGCTGTGTCAGGAAATTTTTATTCCTTTTATTTTCATTTCCTTTGTGTAATAGTTTCAGTATTCATTAAGAGCCCTGAAGTTTCAGTGCTCAAAACAGAGCTCTGTATTGCATACAATGAGCTAATCCTCAGATCTTGACACTTGTTCTCCCAATCAATATCGTTCTATTTGAAAGCTCTCATCTTTATCTTTTCAATATAACTTTTAAATTTACCTATTCATTACCAAAACCCAAAACCAAACTTTTAAGTTGAGTATAGCTGATAACGAATTTCATTGGATGCCCCAAACTGTAAACCCATCCAGATTACTCATCTTTTCCTACAAAGTAGCTAATGAATGCCAACCCATTACCTCTGGGTTAACAGCTGAACAAGTTACACATTGTATCAGGAGGTAACACAGGTATAATATTGATTGCACTGACTCAAGGCTCTATTCCTCTCAGAGAGACATCATTTTGATGGCAGTGTTCAGTACTTATTGCTGCAATGATTCATGGAATTTCCATTAGAATAAAAAATGTAATTGCTAATAAAGCACTCTTGTGCTTTATTCCTTAGGATGTATTTTTTTAAAGCTAAAAGTACAAATGTGTATCAACATCCATAGAAATATTTCCAGTGCTATTTAAATATTTGTTTATAAGGGGTCGTGGTACTAGGGATATTGTAGCTGATGTTAGATGGTTCTTAGCTGAAAGCAGAGAATAACAGAAGAATGTCTATCTGTGTCTCATTGACTATTCAAAGGCATTTGACTGTGTGGATCATAACAAACTGTGACTGACTCTGAGAAGAATGGGAATCCCGGAACACTTGATCCTGCTAATGCGAAACCTATACTTGGACCAGGAGAAAGTTGTCAGAACAGAGCAAGGGAACACTGCCTGGTTCAAAATTGGTAATGGTGTACGCCAGGGATGCATCTTATCTCCATACCTTTTCAACCTATATGAAGAACAGATTATCCGGGAGGCTGGGCTCTATGAGGAGAAATGTGGGGTCAAAATTAGTGGACGATTTATCAAC
>NW_006400044.1:2860357-2863535 GCF_000299155.1 Elephantulus edwardii | reverse complement strand
GGCACATAACAACAACAACAACAACAATATAAATATTGGATAAAAAATAAAGCAAATCTGTTTTCAAATTCACACCTCGGAAAATTAATCAGATCAAGGTAGCTATGCATGGGATTGGGATTCTGAACCTGGCTGACCTCGCTGCTTTACTGCAGGCAAGAGTCACCAGTCACAGGCATCTACAAGCTGGGGCTCCCAGTTAAAATAGTTTGGGATTGGGGCAGAAAATGCCAGAGTCTGTGATTGTGCATATGTGAAACCTATACTTGAACAAAAAGGAAATCATCAGAACAGAAAAAGGAGACACTGTATGGTTCAAAGTCGGGAAGGGTGTCTGCTAGGGATGTATTCTGCTTCCATACCTTTTCAATATGTATACAGAACAGAGCATTCAGGATGCTGGGCTATATAAGCAGGGTTCAGGATTGGAGGAAGATTCATAACCAACCTGTGTTATGCAGATGACACACCCTTATTTGCTAAAACTGAGGAGGACCTGAAATGCTTGCTGCAGAAGATCCAGGACTGCAGCCTTCAATATAGATTGAAGCTCAACATCAAGAAAGCAAAGATTTTCACCTCTGGGCCAATTGGCATCATCATTATGAATGGTGAAGAGATTGTATTTGTTAACATTTTTAGTTCCTTTCGTACCAGCAGCCAGGAAATCAAGAAACGAATTGCTTTTTGAAAGTCAGCTTTCAGGATCCTCTCCAGAGTACTGAAGAGCCATGGTGTCAGAATGGAGAGTAAGGTGCACCTGATTCGGGCCATATCCTTTGCAATGGTGTGCTATGTGTCAGAGAGCTGGACAATGACTAGGGATGATAGAAAGAGAATTGATACCTTTGAGCTGTGGTGCTGGAGAAGAGTGTTGAATATATATGGACTGCTGAAAGAACAAACAGGTTTAACCTGGAAAGGGTGAAACTGGGCTGCTCCTTGGAGGCAAGAATTCTGAAGTTTCATCATTGGGCATGTTGCAAGGAGGGACCAGTGCTTGGAGAAGGACATCATGTTTGGGAGAGTGGAGGGACAGTGCAGGAGAGGGAGACCCTCAATGAGATGGATCGATCCAGTGGTTAGGCTACTAAGAGGAGGTGTGTCCAAGACAATGAGGTTGGCACAGGATAGATCAGGGTTTAGGGCTATTGTAGGTAGAGTCACTATGAGATGCAATTGACTTGATGGCACATAACACAACACAACAACTTCCATGAGATTAAACCTTGGCAGAATTTGATTCAGGTATTTATTCAGTTTAATGTTTCTGAAAGAAAAATATTCTGAAATGGAGAAGTATTCTTACATTTGTAAAACAAAGAAAAAGCAACTTGGTGGAATTTGCATCCAGTAACACTTTACTCAGCTATTTGTATGCAAATGGAGCAAACTTCTGAACTAGAAGGCTCTTGTAATTAGAATGCCAATTTTTTTTTAAATGCACAGTAGAATTTAAAGTTTCCGGAACAAATACTAAAATTAGTTTACTTTAAATGTTGGTTAACAAGGCACAATGTGTGAATAACACTACGGAAGATTATTCAATAACCATGGGAATCATGAATTTACTTGTGTTTTTTTTTCATAATCTGGGGCAAACAGCTCCACTGTTTTTCAGCACTTTCGTCTAAGTAGGTACAAGGAAGTCCACATTTACCTCGCTTCCACCCTTGTTAGGAACTATACATTTAAAATACTTTTTTCTGTATAAAGCTACTTCCAGTTTAAGAGGCACAGATGCAAGCTACTATACCAAGAAGCAGAATCTTTGATGTGAAAAATGTGAAAATGATCACTATATTTTAGTAAATAAATGAAAATAACCCCATGGCTACTCTGCTTACTTGGTAATCTGACACTGAAACTCAGCTTGTTCTCATTGTTTGCCTGATATATTAAGTTCTTTGGTTAAGGAAGTCAATTTAGAGACAATTCACATTTAGTTTTTATTATAGGTAATTTGCTTTTGCATTGAGAAGAATGTAGCATCAGAATTGGAGGAAGACTCATCAATAACTTACATTATGCATAAAGAAACAACTTGGCTTGCTTAAAGTGAGGAAGAGATGAAACATTTGTTGCAAAAGGCCAAGGGCTACTATCTTTGGTATAAGCAAAGGTCCTCACCAACAGGACTACAGTTAAAATTATGATAAATGAAGAATAAATTGGAGCTGTCAATAATGTTATCTTGCTTGGATTAACAATCAACATCCTCGGTACTAATAGTCAGGAAATCAGAAGAAATATTCTGCTGGAGAAGTCCACTGTCAAGGACCTCTCCAAAATGCTGAAGAGCAATAATGTCAGTTTGAAACTAAGGTGTACCTGATTCATGTCATTGTCTTCACAATCACTTGCTATGCATCTAAAAGCTGGAAATGAACAAGAATAGTAGAAGAAGAATTGATGCCTTTGAGTTGTGGTGCTAGAGAGGAGTACTGAATATCCCATGGATGTCCAAAGGAACAATCAGATATGTCTCTGAGAAAAGTGCAGCCACAGTACGCCTTGGAGGCAAAGATGGCAAAGCTTCATTTTTCACTTTGGACATGTAGCTAAACAAGGCAATTCCCTGGAAAGATACAACATGCTTGCAAAAATGGAAGCTCAGCAAGGGAAGGAAGACCCGCCCCCCAAAAAGATGGATTGATATGGTGATTTAAGCAATGAGCTCTACTGTGTCAGAGATGATGAGAATGGCACAGGATAGAGCAGAGTTCAAATTGGCTGTTTATATAGAGTTTCTATACATTGTGCTCTATTTGATGGTGAGAGTCAGATGGAATGTCTGTTTTTTGTTTTTTTTAGTTTTTAATTTTTTTTTTAGTTTAAGCCTCTTGTTTAGTGTCAACAAGATATCCTGGAGGAGGATCCTTGCTTTTAAGATGAGCACCTATTCTCCCTTTTGGTGACTGGTGACATGGCAGGATTCTTTAAGATAGGTGCTCTTACTTTGGTTGAGGGACAGGTTAAATGTCTGGTGGCTTTTTATTTAAGCTTCTTGTTTAGTGTCAACAAAACATGCTGGAGGGCTAATAGGCCTGAAACTTTCAGGCCTTGTGTTATTATATTTTGGAGAAAGTTCTTACAGAACTTTTCTGTCAATTTGCTGTATTGAGGTAATCTGGATTTGCTGTGGTGCTGAACCTTGTGCCATGTTGTTGTTGTTGTT
>NW_006400044.1:2856141-2858616 GCF_000299155.1 Elephantulus edwardii | reverse complement strand
TTCATTGTAGTATTTTGCTTTGTCATCCCGTGCTGCCTTTTGGAATCTTCTGTTCAGCTCTTTAGTATCTTGAATTCTTCCTTGTGCTTTGACGTCTCTATGCTCTAGTGCAATCTTCAAAGTTTCTTCTGACATCCATTTTGGTCTTTTTTTTCCTCTTCTGTCTTTGTAATGACCATTTGCACTCTTCCTGGATGATACCTATGACATCCTCCCACAACTCATCTGGTCTTCCCTCATTAGTGTTCAAGGCCTCAATCCTGTTTCTGAGATGGTTCTGAAATTCAGGTGGGATGAACTCAAAGACATATTTTGGTTCCCCTGGATTTGGTTTAATTTTCCTCAGCTTCAGGGGTATCAAATACCAAACCGGTTACCTATGGTGGACAGTGTTTGATGGAGCTCCCAGTTTAAGACAAGTTTGGAAGCAGGAGTGGCATCTACTTCCTAAACCACATGCTTCTGGAAACTCTCTGAACTTGAAGAACAATAGTTATAGAATGGTTTCCTATCTTTTGTTCATAGGTTTGCTATGAGTCATACTTGACTCGAGAACAATCAACAACAACAAAATGACAACCATTAACTTTCACTTTGAAACAATTAATCATTCTGTGTCCACAACAAATTCTTTATCGTAATCATCTTTATTTGTTACAAGTGTAACTTGTAAATGAATTGAAAAGACTTAAAAGTCTAACTATGAGTCAAATTTGATTCATAATAATTCTAAAGCATGAAGTAGAACTACTACATAAAATACTTTGGACATGCATCTAGACAAGACAATTCCTTGGAAAGGGACAGTATTCTTAGAAAGATGAAGGGTCATCATAGAAGAGATAGACATCTGTGGTTTTATCCTAGGTTGACATTTTTAGCCATTGTCTTGGTCCCCTATGGTCTCCAGCTTCCTTAACTGCAGACATATTGCCTTGCAAATCAACAGCCCTGGGTCTAGGCTAAGATAAAGATTGCTTCTCACATTGAGAAGCTAGGCTTGTGGTGGGCAAGAGTTGAAGAAAACTCGAACAAGAACCTGTTGAGAGTGAACTGTGGTGATGGTGGTGGAGAGACTACGGCATTGCTATGGACAATCTATAGCAAGTTATAACCACAGGAGCCCTGATATAAAGGCCACAGTGAAAGGTCTTGCTGTTCTTGGCAAATCTTTGAAGGAGAAGCTAATTTACAACTCCTCTGAGGCAAATCTTGCTGGATGATTGAGGAAACCATAGGCTTCTTGAATTTGTGTTGCTGAACTCAAACCAGGACTTTTACTAATTAAGGAATTGTGTTTTGCTGCCTTGGGACTGCTGGACTAAATCTGTACTAGTATTATAGGTAAGTCTTTGTTTCTTCCACTCTCCAACTTATTTCTCTAATAAACTCCATTCTTTTACCACAACTGTGAGTAAAACTTGTTGGAGTGACTCTAGAGAAACCATGGGGCTGAGCTATGCACTCTTTATCAGTTTTCTGCCTGGAGGTAGGGAGAGGCTGTGCTATTCTCATTCCCTCTGGTCCTTTCAGAAAGACACTCACAGCCCCATGCCCCCATATCCTGTTTTCTTCTCCTTAGGCAATCTCCAACAGGGTGGATTGAGAGGGTGACTTTAGCAATGGGCTTTAGTGTGTCAGAAATCATGACAATGGCACAGGAAAGAGCACGGTTCAGATCGGCTGTTCATAGGTTTGCTGTGAATTCTATTAGACTCAATAACACCTAACAATAACAATCTTTGTTGAGGGAACTCTACAAAACTTTACACTGGCTTAGTGGTAAGGAATTGTCCTGTCAATGCAAAGAACTTAGGTTTGAATATACCAGTTGCTCCCCTGAAGAAAGATGAGCAGTGTTGTCCTGTGCTATTTACTACCTCTGAAAACACACTCGAGAGTCAGCTACAGGTTAGTTCTGACTCTATGGTAAAAAAGAATCTTTGTGGAAACAAAGTGCCACATATTTCTTTTTTAGAGACGATAGTGGATTTGAACCACCAAACTTTAGATTAGCAGCAGGGCATTTTAATCACCATACCACTCACAGCCAGGGCTCCTCCTCTTGTACTAGTTGTTATTTATTTTCATCAAGTCAACTGTGACTGTCCTGTACTAGTTGTTTTTGTTATAAAGTAGAGAATTGAAACCAACTGAAACTTCCAGTGGGTTTTCAGAGGCAGAAAGATCACACAAGAGCATATTACACATCTTTCTCCTGTACAGTGGTTGGTAGATACAAGCTGTACTCCTTCTGACCACTAAGCCACCAGAGCTTCCTCTCTTTTAGTAGATAATGGCTAAATAAGAACCATATGAACCTGTTCTGATCTATCTACAGATCTGACTTAGACACACTAAGGAACAGATCTTCATAACCCAGACATTGCCTCTTGTTGTTGTTGTTATGTGTCATCTAGTCACTTGAGACTCATAGTGAACATATGTACAAGATCCCTAAATGCCATTCTTTTT
>NW_006400044.1:2849498-2855316 GCF_000299155.1 Elephantulus edwardii | reverse complement strand
GTTAAGCTTCAGTCCATATTGAAGACTGCAGTCCTTGATCTTTCTGCAGCAAGCGCTTCAGGTCCTCCTCAGTTTCAGCAAGCAGGGTTGTGTCATCTGCATAACGCAGGTTGTTTATGATTCTTCCACCAATTCTGATGCCACATTCCTCCTTGTACAGCCCAGCAACTAGGATCATCTGTTCTGCATACAGATTGAAAAGGTATAGAGACAGAATACATCTCTGACGGACCCCCTTCTTCATTTTGAACCATGTAGCGTCTCCTTGCTCTGCTCTGACGACTGCCTCTTGGTCCAAGAAGAGGTTTCACATTAGCACAATCAAATGTTCTGGGATTCCCATTCTTCTCATAGTCAGCCATAGTTTGTGATCCACACAGTCAAAAACCTTTGTATAGTCAATGGAGCACAGATAGACATTCCTCTGGTATTCTGTGCTTTCTGCCAAGATCCATCTAACATTAGCTATAATATCCCTAGTACCTCCTAAATCCAGCCTGCACTTCTGACAGTTCTCTTTTGACATGTTGTTCCAAAGGTTTTTGGATAATTTTCAGCAGAATCTTGTTTGCATGTGATATTAATGACATTATTCAATAAATTCCACACTCTTGGGTTACTTTTCTTTGGAATGGGAATATCGATCTCTTCTAGTCAGTTGGTCAGCTGGCTGTCCTCCAGATTTCTTGGCACAACTTAGTGAGCACATCCAGGGCAGCGTCTGTTTGTTGAAATAAATCAATTGGTATGCTGTCAACTCCTGGAGCCTTGTTTTCTGCCAATTCCTTCAGAGTAATTTGAACTTCCTCTTTCATCACCATATGCTCCTGCTCATATGTTATTTAATAAAATTCCTCCGTGTCTGCCAATTTCTTCTGATACAGTGACTCTGTGCACTCCTTCCATCTTCTTTTGGAACTTCCTGGATCATTTAACTTTCTAACCAAACTATCTTTAAGTAAGTATTGCCACCCGTGGTGAATTTGTTTTTCAACTTCTTTAGCTTAAGAAATGCTGAGCAAGTTCGGCCCTTTTGATTTTCTGACTCCAGCTCTCTGGACATTTCATTATAGTAGCTTGCTTTGTCATCCTGAGCTGCCTTTTGAAATTTCTGTTCAGCTCTTTGATTTCTTGATTTTTTTTTCCTTTAGCTTTGGCTTCTTGGCACTCTAATGCAATACTCAGAGTCTCATTTGACAACTATCTTGATCTTTTCTTCTTTTTTAGCCTTTCTATTGATCTTTTGCATTCTTCATGAACAATTTTCTTGATATCCTCCCAGAGCTCATTTGGTCTATGCTGATTGGTGCTCAAGGCCTCAAACCTGTTCCTGAAATGGTTCTGAAATTCGAGTGGTAGAGACTGAAGGTCAAATCTTGGTTCCCGTGGACTTGATTTAATTTTCCTCTACCTCATCTTGAACTTGCATATGAGTAGTTGGTGGTCTGTCCCACAATCAGCACCCTGCCTGGTTTTCACTGCTGATATTGAGCTTCTCCAGCGAGTCTTTCCACAAATGTAATCGATTTGATTCCTATGCATGCCATCAGATGAAATTCATGTGTATAGCCTGTGCTTATGTTTCTTATAAGAGGTATCTGCAATGAATAAATCATTGAATGTGCAGAACTCTATCATTCTTTCCTCAGCCTCATTTCTCTCACCAAGCCCGTGTGTTCCAGCTACTGATCCTTCTTCCCTGTCCCCAACTTCTGTGTTCCAGTCGCCCATTATTATTAATGCATCTTGACTCATATTAAATCAATTTCTGACTGCAAAAGTTGGTAGAAATCTTCCATTTCCTCCTCTTTGGCTCTAGTTGTTGGTTGGTGCATATATTTGAATGATAGTGGTGTTCACTGGACTTCCTTGTATGTGTATGGATATTATCACATCGCTCACCACATTGTATTTCAAGATAGATCTATAAATGACTTTTTAATTATGAAACCAATCCTGTTTTTTCTCACCTTTTCATCCCTGGCATAGTAAATCATATGATCATCCGATTCAAAATGTCCCATGCCAAGACATCTCATTTCACCAATACCAAGTATGTCAATATTTATGCGTTTCATTTCTTTCATAACAATGTCCAATTTTCCTAGATTCATGCTTCTCACATTCCACGTTCCAATCTCTAGTATCTCCTTACAGCTGTTCCTCTTTCTCTGCGTTTCCATTTCTAAGATCTCAGTTTCAACCACCATGTCTGTTAGTCCAAATGATAGTCTAAGTGTGTTCTATTGTACATAGGGTTTTCGAAGTCCTGTAATTTCAGTAGTGGATGGCTAAGCCTTTCTTCTAGTCTGTCTCAGTTTTTAAATATATATAATAGTATCTGACAGAGAAGCATTCTACAGAAAAGAGCAGATGAAAGACATTTTCCTGTTAGAAAAAGACCAATATTCAATGTTGCTGTGTACCCCACTACATTTTTGGTTGGCTTGTTGTTGGGTTTTTTGTGTGTGTTTGGTTTTGGGGTTTTTTTAATCCATCCTTTCCCTACTCCACCACCAACCCTTCCTACTTTTGCCTACAACATTCAACACCCGTCTCCCATTGACCAGCCCCTGATGTGATAGCCTAAGTCTCAAGACATCAGGATTTCTTTAATTCTGACCATATCATGCTGCTGTCAGTCTCTTATCATGCAGTCAGTATGACTTCAGTTTAAAGTTGTTAAGTACAGCTGTCATGTACAGCTTCTTCTCCTGCAAGGTCCTGAGAAAAAGTCCTTTGTGTTAAACTTCCACTCCAGGATTGACTTCTTGTGGGTTAATCCCACTTGTCTTCTGTTTGCAGCCTGGTGCTGATGCAAGATGATGGCTTCCCAGGCATTGCCTCCTAGTCTTAAATTCAAGACATCCAAAAAATGTTTGAATACTGGGAGTAAAATCTGTCAACAATTTCTTAGGGAAATATTTCCTCTCAATTTATGTAGCACAAGTTGTAGATGATGTAAGAATTACCTATGATCCTTGCCAGAACTGCAAATTCCTGGATATTCCCCAAGGAGATTCTGATCCAGTATAACACCTTTTAGGAGCAAAGTATCTTCAATTGAAGAAATCCCCAGACAATGCTCATGCAAGAGGTGCTGAAACACATTTTCTTGGACTGTACTTTGTAAAACTCTGACTGGTTCATGGACTATTAACCTCAGTGGCTTTTTCTCCCATACTCTTGGCACCCTTGGTAGTCCTTCTATGTCATCCTAATCTTTGTAGTGAAAGTTCCATGTAGTGGCCAGGTTTTCAATTAAACACAATTCTACTCAAATTTAAATCACACACATCATTTATCACAGCTGTTAGACCCACAAGATAAAAAACAAAAACAAAAAACCTTTTATTTTCTACTCCAGAGGTACCCCATTTCAGAAATGAATTAAGAGGTTCCTATAAAGTAGCCCAGCTGTCATGAATGTTTAAGGAGTACACCTATAATGTAGCCGAGCTGTCATGAGTGTTTAAGGAGCATATGATTCTCAGTTTTTTGTTTTATAAAGCAAGAACAAGAAAAATATTAGAGGTGCACAGGGAAGAAACAAACGAGCTGCTTGGGTAGGCCAAACAAGTTTGCTTAATGGATAATCTGATTCTCGGGTTTTTTTAGGTTAAAAAATATAATTTTGTCAAGGTGACTCAATTTCACGATAGAGATGAAAACAATTCAGTAACAATTTATAATAGTAGTATCAACAATAGTATGTCTCAAGATTGATGAGTGCTTCTATAAGGCATTCTGCTATGGACAATATATTCATTTCATTTTTTCTGATTTTCAAAACTACTATTTCATATATATATATATATACTTTCAGATATACTTGGAAAATAGGGAAACTAGGTTAGCTAAATATCCAAGTAATGTGTAATGTTTAGGTAAACCAGAATGCAAATTTATAAATGCATCAGGCAACTATAACTAGTAAACTGACGCTAGAGTATTCTTTTTACACTTAACAAAATCTACATGGGAAATAAAATTAATCAGAGCAAGGAGAGTTAGCTGAATGAACCTCTCAGTTAATGACATGAAGCTATGGTAGCCTTAGGCATGCAGGAAGAGTGCTGGGAAATGCTGACATTTTTTTCTTCTTAGGACCCTCTTCTTTAATCTTGCCTTGACTATCTAAATTTTCTTCAAAAAATGTTACTGTTATTGTCCCACCTATGTTTTCTTTATTATCAATTAACTTTATGTTCTCCAGCATACCGCCTGAATCATCTTAATTTGGAAAACATTTCTCATGTTCACAGAATGATCTATTTACTCAGATTATTATTCTACTACTTATTGGATCATTGTTAGTATGATTCTCATGAATTATTATTGCCATATTTTTACATATCCTATTTTACTTATTATTTAATCAACTAGAAAAAAATAGCAGCAAGTGCCTGAAACCAAGGTGTAAAATAATGTTCTATTTTATTCAATCAATTAAGGGTTGTGGAAAGTCAAGGACTGTAGTCTTCAATAAGAATTGACGCTCAACATCAAGAGAACAAAGATTCTTACCACTAGGCCAATTGACAGCACCATGATAGATGGAGAAGAAATGAAAGTTGTTAAAAATTTCAGCTTGCTCAGTTCCACAGTCTTGGCACCAGGAGTCAGGAAATCAAAAGATTAATTGCATTAGGAAAAATCTGCTAACAGGGACCTCTACCAAAAGCTGAACACAACTACGTCAGTCTGGAGACTAAGTGCACCTGAGCCAGGGCATGGTCTTTGCACTTACTTGCCACACAGAAGAGAGCTGCACCATGAGTAAGGATTACAGAAGAAGAATCAATGCCTTTGAGTTGTGCTTCCTGCAGAAGAGTACTGAACTTACTGTGGATTACCAAGAGAACAAATGAATCTGTCCTCAAGAGGGTGAAACTGGGCTGCTCCTTGGAAGCAAGTATTTTAGAGATTCATCTAACATACTTCAGGCATATTGCAAAGAGGGGCCAATACTTGGAGAAGGATATCATGCTTGGAAGAGAAGAAGGTTGGCCAAGGAGAGGAGAATAAAAAATCAATGTGAACTTGGGCTGACATGAAACAACTCTCACTTAGAGCAAGAGTCAAGTGCCTTCACTCAAGTTTGCTAGAGGTCTTGGGAGGAGACATCATAATTGGCAGGACTTAGAATGTTTTATAACACTGACCTAAGCTACAAAGCAGAAGGTTAGAGGGACAGTGAGCATGCTTGGGAAGCTATGTAGCTGACTGGGGAACTATATCCTGTTGCCTACCTAAATTGTAACCTGAGAAGTTCCTTGATAAATGTCATAACTATGAGTACAATTCTACGAAACCTGTGTAGCTATTGCAAAGGATGACAAGACCCAGCAGTAGAGCCATATGTGATTGGTGGTAGTATTAGTAGAAACTCAGGGACTAAGTCTGATCTCAAAGGAATTAGTTTTGTAAAGTGAATGTTATTGCTGGGGACAATTCCCCAAGGTGGAGTGAACAGAGATCAGAAGCAGCCTTTCCAATACTACCTATCCTTTTTTCACAAGGATCTTCATACATGATCAAATTCAAAACGAATTGTTGTTGAACTTGTAGCAACTTCTAGCTGACTGATCAGTGAATTTTTAGGGCTGTAAACTGCATGTAAGGAGATTGATTATCTTTCTCAAAACCACTGGAAGATCCAAATCAACAGAGAGGCAACCTTTGGCTTAGCAGCACAATTCCTTTTAAACTAATATATAAGGCTACAACAACAACAAAATTCACATATTTTGTCTAACCCAATGAGAATTTTTTGTTGTTGTTGTTGTTATGTGCCGTCGACCCAATGCACAACAGC
>NW_006400044.1:2841616-2846853 GCF_000299155.1 Elephantulus edwardii | reverse complement strand
TTCTGTTGTGCATAGGGTTTTCAGAGGCCTGCTATTTCAGAAGTGGGTGGCCAATCCTTCTTCCTAGTCTGTCTTAATCTGAATGTTCAGATTAGTGTATCCAAATTTGGAAAACTCCAGTGAGGGGTGGGGTGAGAAAATGGCTTAATACTTGATGTTAGAAATAAAAACAAGAAGTTGCATATCTAATACTTAAGAGATATTCCTTTCTCAGATCTTTTATCATTCTAAAATGTTATATGTAATATCTCAGATAAAAAGTTGACTAATAAAAGCAACAACAATTTAACAGTTTTCAAATATGATATATTCTTTTTTTCATTTTTGTTAATTTTAATAAACATTTACAGAGATCTTGGATTTCCATTTATTCATTGCTGCAGTTTTCTCCCTGCCCACCACTCCCCACCAGTTCGCTCCTCTCTTTGAAAAGAGAAAAAAAATTCCTTCATTGGTATACAAATCCCCATCACCTTCCCCCCCCCAGCACCGAGTACATTTCTCTATGCAGCCTTAATTCTGGACTCCTGTGTACACTTCTCTATGCAACCTTAATTCTGGACTCCTGTGCTAAACCTAATACTCAATCATATATCGCCTTTAATCTGTTCTTTCCCTCATCTGTTTCAATACAGTATACATAATTTATCCAGTTTTTTTCTCAGTCTTACCCAAAAAAGAATGGTTTGTTTTCCCATACCCCTTAAGGGAATAGGCTTTAGAAAGAAAAATAGGAAAGCAAGTGCTTTAAGGAATTTCCAACTATAAGAACACTATTCTTATCTAATAGAAATTTTATCTAATAGATAAGGGAAAGAATTTTTAAGTGAAATATTATCCTTCCATTAGCTCACATCTATGTCAGAGAGTGTGAGGTTGGCACAGGATTGAATAGGGTTCAAGTCTGTAGTTTATAGACTTACTATGAGCCACACTTGATTTGATGGCATCTGACAACAATAACAACAATGGCTCAGATCAGACTTGAGCATGGCAGCAGAGATGATGAGGACAGCACAGGATAAGGGAAGGTTCTGTTCTATTGTTCATGGAGCTGCTGTAAAAATGCATTTAATAACAGTCACACAATTAGCTCAAGTTTATGTCATTTGTTCCTAAATAAACTTCAGAATCTCTTCATATTCTCTTCTACTTAGCACCAGGTATTCATTCAGTCTTAACAATCTTAAATCACTGAGAGGTGAAGCCAATTTTTCTCTGTTCTTTACTCAGATCCTTCTTGGATAGCTGATAATGTTTGACAGACACTTTTAATTGGCCTGATCATCATCATCATCATTTACTTATTTTAAATAAGTAACTTATTTCTTATATTCAAGCCTTGACCCCTGAAAATTAGTGAACAGAATTTTGAGATAGGAAGACAAAGGAAAGCAAGAGAAAATGAAATATTTAGCACAGGAGTAAAACTATGCTTTCTCTTAATTTCTTCCTTCCTTATAGGCATCTGTTTTGAGCAAGATTTATTCACAAACACCTACACATGCTTAAGTTCATGTCTCTTTCCCTAAAGAATTATAGTCAGAAATGAGTCTTTTTTTTTTAAAATTTCACCACTGGTTAGAAGTAATTTTTAATTCATCCCTGATAATTTCCATAAAGGAATGACAAAATTCTTTAAAGGCAGAATTGGGAACTACTTTAAAGAGATGCACATGTAAGATGCTTTTGCTCAAAGACATGAACATTTTCTGGCAGCTTTTATTGAGTAACTTGGTGAAGCATGGAGACATTGCTTAAATGTACTCATCAGTTCTCACAGGCCTTTCTGACCCTGTTTAATAGTTCTCTAATGAGACTACCGATAAAATTGCAGTCTGGGTTTTCAAGTGTGCCAAAGCTCCTAATAACCTCCTCAGCTCCAAAATGCACAATAATCTTGTTTCTCTTGTCTTCTTGATTCCCTTCACTCTACCTTCTGTCCCTTCAAACAACCCTGCCTAACTAACCTTGAGGAAAGTAATTACGCCCTCACTATTGATTAGGAAGGATCCATATTTAATTACGTGTAACATGTTCCACTATCAAAGTTTTGGCTTGGTTCACCAGTGCCTAGCTCTTCCTGCTGTGATGTGCTAGATCAGCATTTGGCGAATGATCTTCCTTCCAAGTTGCTGAATTTTCCCCAGTTCTGATATTTCATGAAAAATGTTGTTATATCTTAGAGTCATGATTGGATCATTTCATGAAGTCGGCCTTGAAGAATGTTTCCTTAATGTAAAGGGAATCATTACTGAGCACGTTGTGCATGCTTTTCAGCAGCACTGAGAAATTCTTATGTGTCATTAGGAAAGCCCTGAAATCACAGTGCTTATCGTTCAAATACTAACTGTAGTCAAAATCAATTGCAAAGTAACTGATTCTGCTAAATGATTAATACAGTCAGTATATTTAGAAGACAGCTGCTTTTTACACACTGTCTTTTGTATAAAAAATATCTCTGCCATTATATTAAACATTTGAATGAAAATTTCAGTTGCCTTCCATCTAGAATTATTTTTCAATGATTGTTATTGTTACGTGCCATTGAGTCGCCTGGAACTCACAGCAATCCTATGTACAACTGTCCTAATTCCTGCTCTAACTTGGGCCAGCCGATCTTATTGTCTCTGACACACCTATCTCCAGTACACCAGTCACTGAACCAATCCAACTTATTGAGGGTCTTTCTCTCTTATGCTGTCCCTCCACCCTCGCAAGCATGACGTCCCTCTCTAAGGACTGGTCTCTTCTTCCAGCATGTCCAATGTATGTCAGACAAAGCTTCAGAACCCTTGCCTCCAAGGAGAAGCCTGATCTCACCCTCTCTAGCACGAACATGTTTGTTCTCCTACCAGTTCATGGTATATTCAATACTCTTCTCCAACACCACAGTTCAAAGACATCAATTCTCCTTTTATCATCGCTAGTCATTGTCTATCTTTCTGATGCATAGCTGCTAAGTGCACGACTATGGCCTGGATCATGTGTACCTTAATCTCCAGACTGACACCACTGCTCTTCAGTACTTTGGAGAGGTCTCTGACAGCAGAATTTTCCAACGTAATACTTCTTTTAATTTCCTGCCTGCTGGTGCCAAGAGTGTTGATTGTGAAGCCAAGGAAGCTGAAGCTATTAACAATCTCAATGTCTTTACCATCTATAATGATGCTTCCAACCAACCCAGTGATGAGAATCTTTGTTTTCTTGATCTTGGGCTTCAATCCATATTGAAGGCTATAGTCCTTGACATACTGCAGCAAGCAATTCAGGTTCTCCTCAGTTTCAGCAAGTAGGGTTGTATCATCCGCATAATTCAGATTGTTGATGAGTCTTCCTCCAGTCCTGATTCTACATTTCTCCTCATAGAGCCCAGCCTCCTGTCTAATCTGTTCTGCTTAAGGATCAAAAAGGTAATAAAAGAGGACACATCTCTGGCATATACCTTTCCCAGTGTTGAACCATGCTGTTTCCTTGCTCTGTTTGTTCTGACAACTGCCTCCTGCTCTAAGGATAGGATTTGCCTAAGAATGATCAAGTGTTCTTGTATTTCCATTCTTCTCAGAGTTAGCAACAGTTTTTGTGATCCACACAGTCAAATGCCTTTGCATAGTCAATGAAACACAGATAGACATTCTTCTGGTATATTATAATGAAAGTATGCTGGAAACTACTAACAGTGGGTGTTGCCATTATTAATAATACAAGATGTTATGCTGTTACAGATTTTATGATATTACAATGTTGTTATATCAATAGCATCATGTAACTTTTCTTGCCAAAGTATAATTTACTGGTTATGCTATTTAAATCCATATTTTCCAATGGAATATATATTGAAGATCCCTGTCATATTGGGAGGTAATATACAATATATGGAAATGGTTTCTAAGTGAATAAACTTACTGCTGGTGTTTAACATTTTGAATAAAATTCTAACAAACTCATGCTAATAAAACACATTGTTTTATAGAACTAACTTAAACACACAAATTAGGGGAAAATAGACCATTTGATAGATTTTGTTTTCTTGTCAAATATAAGTTGACTCTAGATAGATGTCAATCAATTAATTCAGTGTCAATCAATTCTTTCTAGTACAGTGATTCTGTGTATTCCCTCCATCTTCTTTTGATGCTTTCTGGGTCATTCAATATACTGCCCATAGCATCTCCCAACATTGCAACATGAGCCTTAAATTTGTTTTTCAGTTCTTTCAGCTTAAGAAATGCAGAGAGAGTTCTTCCCTTTTTATTCTCTAATTCCAGCTGTCCGTACATTCTGTTATAATACTTTGCTTTACCCTCCTGAGCTATCTTTTGAAATCTTCTGTTCAGTTCTTTCATTTTGACATATTTTCCTTTTGTTTTGGTTTTTGGTGCTTCAGTGCAATCTTCAGAATCTCATCTTTACTCTGCAGTTCTTATTTTGGGCTTTTGTCATATCAGTAATACCTAATCAAATATTCCTTTTATAAATTTCTCTCCCTTGTCTGTTTCAATGCCATGTACATTTTTTATCCCCTCTTTTTTTAGTTTACAACTGTATAACAATGAAAGAACTCTTATTCCAAAGGAAAAAACAAACAAACCCCAAACTGGGAAAAGGGAAAGGGGGTGGGGGCGGGCAGGGAGGAAAATGTGCAACAGTGAATGAATGGAAATCCAAGTTCTTTATAAATTTACAATAAAATCTCAATTTAAAAAAAAAAGAATCTCATCTGACATCCATTTCAGATTTTTCTTTCTCGAATTTTTTCAATGACTTTCTACTTGCTTAATGGATGATATCCTTGATATCATCTATACCAGAAGGAACTGATTGACACTGAAAAATTTCAGCAAGTACCATATGAACAGGAGCCAATGTTAATGAAGAAGGAAGTAGAACCTGCATTGAAGGCATAGGGAAAACATAAAAGCAAAAGAATTTATGGGATACCAATTGACTTGTTTCAATTACAGATGTAGCCTTGAAATACTCACCAGTATATCCCAGGAAATTTGGAGGACAGCTATCTAGCCAATTGATTGGAAGAAATCCATGTTTGTTTGAATTCCCAAGAAAAGTGATCCAATTGAATGTGGAAACTATTAGACATTATCATTAATAGCACATGCAAGCAAAATAGTGCCGAAGGTCATTCAAAAACTGCTAGAAGTTTTGAGATCAGGGAATGCCATGTCTCCCACTTCATTCTTGTTTTTCAGAAGTACATTGTTTAATCAAGATCTCTT
>NW_006400044.1:2836961-2840606 GCF_000299155.1 Elephantulus edwardii | reverse complement strand
AAATACTGAAGAGCAATGATGTCAGTCTGGAGACTAAGGTGTGTCTGAAACAGGCCATGGTCTTGGCAATCACTTGTTATGAATCACAGAGCTTGGCAATTACTAGGGATAATAGAAGGAGAGCTGATGCCTTTGAGCTGTGGTGTTGGAGAAGAGTATTGAATATACCATGGACTGCTAAGAGAACAAACAGATTCATCCTATAGAGGATGAAATTGGGCTGTTTCTTGGAGCCAAAGATTCTGAAGCTTCATCTGACATGCTTTTGACATGTTGCAAGGAGGGACCAGTCCTTGGAGAAGGATGGTGCAGGAGAGGAAGACCCTCTATGGGATGGATTGATTTAGTGTCTGGGGGAATGGGGGTAGGTGTGTCAGAGACAATAAGACTGGACCAGTATAGAGCAGGGCTTAGGGATGTGTGCATAGGAGCATCATGATTCGCAGGTGTCTTAACGGCACATAAGAACAACAACAATAACATACATGTACAGGAAACATTTCCCATTTATATTAGATCTTTTATTGTTTCTCACAGAAGTGTTCTGTGGTTTTCTTTGTAAAGGTCTTTTATTTCTCTGTTGTTGTTGTTATGTGCCACCGAGTTGTTTACAGCTCATAGTACCCTATGCATAGTAGCTCTGAACCTTGCTCTAGCATGAACCTATCTCACTGTCTGACACACCTACATTCATTACCCCAGTTATTATGTTAATTCAATTCATCAAATTCCTCTTCTTTTGTGATATCCCTTGACCCTTCCAAGCATGATACTCTTCTCCAAAGCCTGGCCCCTCCTGCCCTTCTAGGACCTACCTGTTGGTTCTGTGTCTCCAGTTAGGTTTATTCCTGGGTACAGAAGAAGAATCGATGTATTTGAGTTGTGATGCCGGAGAATAATCTTGAACATACCATGAAATAGGAAGAAAACAAATAAGTCCATCTTGGAGAGGGTGAAACCAAGTTTCTCCTTGGACACTAGAATTTTTAAGCTACATTTTTCATACTTTGGCCACATGGCCATGAGGGACCAGTCCTTGGAGAAGAATATCATGCTTGGAAGGGTGGGCTGACAGCACAGGAGAGGAAGACCCGGGATGAGATGGATTAATACAGTAACTGAGGTAATGAGGGTAGATGTATCAGAGTCAGAGGTGAAACTTCATCATCCTTACCTCCAAGGAGCACTCCACATGCACCCTCTCTAAGACATATTTCTTTCGTTGGCAGTCCATGTTCAGGCCTCTTCTCCCACATGACAGCGCAAAGTCATCAATTCTTCTGCCATCCTTATTTATTCTCTGACTCTCAGATGATCAGAAAGATCATGGCCTGAACCAGACACACTTTATTACTCAAACTGACATCATTACTTCTCAATTATTTGAAGAGGTCCTCAACTGCAGACCCAGTATAATACATCTCCTGACTTCCTGACTGCTGGTACCAAGGATTTGAATTGTGTATACAAGTAACATGAAGCCAGTGACAGTCTCCATCTCCAGTGGTAAGAATTTTTGTTTTCTTGGCATTGAGATGCAATCCATACTGAATGTTGTATTCATTGATGTTCTGCAAGAAGTGCTTCAAGTTCTCCTCACTTTGAGCAAGCAAAGTTGTGTCATACGCATAACACAGGTTATTGGTGAGTCTCCCTCTGATTCTGATGCCACATTCCTCTTCATAGAGTACAGCTTCCTTAATAGTTTTCTCAGCACACAGACTGAATAGGTACTGAGAAAGAATACAACCATGACACACTCCTTTCTTAATGTCCCCTTGCTTTGTTGGCACAATAGACTCCTGGCCTAGTTATCAATTTTGCATTAGCACAATTAAGTGCTCTGGGATTCCCGTTCGTGTAAATATTAGCCATAACATGTTATTATCCACATAGTCAATAGAGCATAATGATATTTATGCATTGTGTAATAGATAAGTTCTATGTCAAATTAATAAATTTTACTATTGTGTCAATTTAGTCTAATTATGTACATAAATTCTTTAATTATTGTGTTATTGTTAAATTATTACTACTAGATATGTTCCTACAAGCAGATAATAGTTGTGTGGATTAATTGCTTTTTCTGATAAGGTGCTCAGGAAGAGAATGATGGGAAGTCTCCTTCTGTTAAGATTTAGTCTCATTAAGTCAGAGGGAGGGTCACAGTGAGCTAGAATTGATTCAATGACAGTAAATAAATATGGGTTTTTCCTGAGAATTCTGAAATATAGGTTAACTGGAAAAATAAATTTACCTTGAAGAAATAAATTCTTTGTATACCTGAGGGAGAAAATAAAGTTTCCACTCTACATGACACAAAGTATGACATTTGACAATGTTCCAAATAAACCTGATCAATTTAGACAATTTCAATTTTATGGTAGACAGAAGCATCTTATTGAACTGTCTGTACTCATCCAATCTGTTAGACATTTTCGTCAAATATGAATCAACGACCATCAATAAAACCTGAGTATCAAATGTAAATATTCAATTGTTGAAACTACTACAATATGATTTAATGGCATCTTTTCTTGTCAACAAATTTCACAACACTTAAAAGCACCATAGGAAAAATGCTTTAATCTGTAGACAGATATATATTATCCCCTACTTTTTCCTTATTTTGCTTCTATCTGTGACTTTTCTGGCTTCTGAAAGTTGCAACATTTTGATTTTTTGGTCAGAAACAAAATGAAAGAAGAACAGAAAAATACAGTAAGGTTCAAAGGTTAATCTTTCTTTACAAGACCAAGGCTGCAAATACTCCTTGGCATTAAAATCATTGAAACTTACAGTATTCTTAAACCAATAAATTTATTTTATGAATTGTAGTTTTTAATTCTAAAGTATATATGTATTCTTAAAAACAAATCACATGTAAAGTAAGGAGATTGGTTAAAGGTATGTAACATTCAGTATCTTATAAGTGTTACTAAAATGGTAAAAAAGCAATTTGTTTTTCTGATAATCTCTTAATGAAATCGCTTCTTCAATCATTTATGTTTCTGTGGGTCCAATGTAAAGAGTAAAGATCTATTGATAATATTATGCATCAAGGCCTTTCAAGTCTAAGCTACTGTATCTTGCATCTATTTGATTGCATTGAAAGAGACCATTTGTGAATATTGTGAAATCCTGTACCTGCCAGACTTTGTAATAATGGAATGTAGTCCTTAGGAATATGTGGCCAGGCCAGCATTAAGGTTAGAAAGATTGATGTTCAAGAAAATATGAAAAGTTTAAGAGTATGGACCATGTCAAGACTTTAAAATTAAATCAACGAGCTGATTTGTAGATTGCCCTATTTATACACACAAACCACGTGTCACTGATTTCAGAATCTCATTCAGAAGCTAAGGGAACAGGAAAGCAAGAGTACTAGAAAGGGAACAAACACAGTACAACCAAAAAGAATGTTGATACATTGTGTTAAATGAAATCAGTGCTACAACCAGGAAATCAAAAGACGAATTGAATCAGGGACCTATCCAGAGTACTGAAGAGTAAGGACATGAGTCTGGAGACTAAGGTGTGCCTGATTTAGGACACAGTCTTCGCAGTTACTTACTATGCATCAGAAAGCTGGACAAATGAGGGAGTTTTTCTTTTGCTTTTCAAGGAGAGGAGCAAATGGGGGGG
>NW_006400044.1:2829603-2836861 GCF_000299155.1 Elephantulus edwardii | reverse complement strand
GATGATAGAAGGAGAATTGATATCTCTGAGCTGTGGTGCTGGAGAAGAATATTCCAAGTAGTGGAATAGCTGGGTCATATGGAATTTCTATGTTCAACTATTTCGGAAAGAGCCAAACTGCCTTCCAGAATGGTTTTACCATTTTACAATCCCACCAACAATTTATAAGAGTTCCTTTCTTGCCACTTCCTCTCCAACATGTATTACTTGCTACCCTGTTAAACTTTGCCACTGTTACTAAAGTGAGATGTGGTTTTTATTTGCATCTCTCTTATTGCCAGTGATTTGGAGCATTTTTTCATATGTCTGTTTGCCATTAAAATATCTTCTGTGAAAACTCTTTCCATGATTTTTTGTCCATTTTGTAATTGGGTTATCATTCTTTTTCTTGTAAAGGATCAGGGACCTGGGAGTAAAGCTCACAACCATAACTTTCATAAGAGACAAACTGGGATCAAGATTAGAAGTGCTAGTCCAAGGTATAAAGAGACTGGCAAATACAACTAGAAATGCACAATCTAAAGAGGACAAATTTGATGCATGGGACCTTCTAAAGATTAAATCCCTGTGCACATCAAAAACTTTTCCCAACAGGGTAAAAAGAAAACCTTAGGACTGGGAACAAGCATTTGGTAAAACCATCTCAAACAAGAGTCTTATAACAAAAGTTTACAGAATCCTCCTGGAGAAGAATATTGACTATACCATCGACTGCCAGTAGAACAAACATGTTTCTCCTGGAGAGGGTGAAACCAGGTTTGGAGGCAAGGATTTTGAGGCTTCTTCTGAGCGTGTTGCAAAGAGGAACCAGTCCTTGGAGAGGGACGTTATGCTTAGATGGGTGGAGGGACAGCACAAGAGAGGAAGCCTCTGGAGGAGATGGATTGATTCAGTGACTGGGGTAATGAGGGTAGGCGTGTTAGAGAGAATAAGGAGGGCACAAGATAGAGCAGATTTCAGGACTATTGTACATAGGATCACTATGAGTCACAAGTGACTTGATGGCAAACAACAACAACAAGAAAACAATTTGTAGGGAGAATTGTCAAGTGACAACCTAACTTGCTATGTAAACTTTCACCAAAACCTCAGTAAAATACTCTTAAATGATAAATGAGCTCTGGTGACTGAGCTCCGGTGGTAAGGCGTTGCACTACCAACTCAAAGGCACATGGATGGAATCCATCAGCTACTCCTCAGGAGGAATCTGTGCAATCCTCCTTCCTAATGATTTGTTGTTGCTGTTGTTGTTGTTAGGGGCCAGTGAGTCAAGCATGACTCATAATGACCCTATGAACAAAATAACTGAGACCAGTCCTGTCCTGTGCCATCCTCTCACTTCCTGACACACAAACACTCATTGTAGCAGTCGCCTTGTCAATCCAGATGGTTGAGGATTTTCTCTCCTTCGCTGGTCCTCCACCCTTCCCAACATCATGTCCCTCTCCAAGAAATAGCACCTCCTAGCAACATGTCCAAAGCATGTTAGGCCAACCCTCATCATTCTTGCCTCCAAAGATCACTCCGCTTGCACCCTCTCCAAAACATATCTATTCATTTTATTGGCTGTCCATGGACTGTTCAGTGCTCTTTTTCAACACCATAGCTCAAAGGCATCCTTTTTTTTTCTGCCATCTTTATTCATTGTTCAGGTCTCAGATGCACAGCTAGTAATCAGAAAGACCATGGCCTGAGTCACATGAACCTTGGTCCCCAAAGTGAAATCACTACTCCTCAATGATTTGGAAAGGTCCTTAACTGCAGATTTTCCCAGTGCAATGTATCTCCTTATTCCTGACTGCTTGTACCAAGGGTGTAAATTGTGGATCCAAGCAAGATGAAGCTGTTGACAGTTTCAATCTCCTCTCTATTCATCATGACATGCCCTATTGGTCCAGTGGCTTAGATTTTTGTTTTCTTGATGTTGAGATGCAATCCATACTGAAGGGTGCATTCCTTGATCTTCTGCAACAAGTGCTTCAAATCCTCCTCAGTTTTAGGAAGCTAAGTTATCTGCATAACTGAGGGTACTACTGAGTCTCCCTGCAACCCTGTTGCCACACTCCTCTTCATAGAGTCCAGCTTCTTGGATAATTTGCTCAACATATAACTAGAAAAAGTATGGAGACAGAATGCATCCCTGACACACTCCCTTCCCAATTCCAAACCAGGTGCAGTGTTCCCCTGTGATTTATAGCCTTTGAAATCCCACTGGGTGGTCTGTGATGAATAGGTTCTGACTCTACATTACATAACAACAGCAAACAAATAATATGAAAATGAGCATATGAATAAAAGTGTCAGGGGAAAGCAAGGAAGCTAGATCAGAGACCTATGCAGAAGGCACTTGCTCAGCTAAGGTCTAACTCTGGGATGTAGAACTACAAAAACCCATATTTTAGTCCACTCTCTAAAAGGATATTCATTTAAAAGTCAGTCTTCCAGCAGCCCAGTGACTGGACAAAAGGGGAGAAAAATTAACCCAAATAATTCAATTTTTTGGAAGCAGATAATACTACCTGAAATCAGACTCTAGTAGAATACTTGAAATATCATTAAGGCCTCATCTCCATTATTATATTTCCATCAAGTCTCAGCCAACTCATAGTTGACCATCTAGCAGGTTTTCAGAGGCTGTGAATCACAGAGAGTGACTGCTTGTCTTTCTCTGACAGCTCTTGTTCTTTTTGTGTGCCATCAAGTTAGAACCAACCCATAGCAGATTTTCAGAGGCAGTAAAGTCTTGGTTCCACAATCAAAACCTTTGGCACCAGCAGCCAGAAAATCAAAAGACAAGTTGCATTGCAAAAATCTGCAGCCAGGAATGTCTCCAGAGTGTAAAAGTGCAACAATGTCAGTTTATATACTATAGTCAGGTACAGGATATGGTCTTTTCAATTATCTGGTAAGCACCAGAAAGCTGGGCAATAAGGAAGGATAGCAGAAGAAGAATCAATGCCTTTGAGTTGTGGTGCTGGAAAACAAACAGGTCTGTCTAGGTGAAGTCAAGTTTCTCCTTGGAAGCAAGGATTTTGAAACTCTGTCTCACATACTTTGGCCATTTTGCCAGAAAGGACTTGTCCTTTGAGAAGGATGTCATGCATGTAAGGTTAGAGGGGCAGAGGAAGAGAAGACTCTGCTTCCTTTGTTATTGTTTATACCATCAGTCAGAACCAACTCATAGCTGACCCTCTGTATAGGTTTTCAGCTGCAATAAATCATACAGAAAGAGTGCCTACTTTTCTCTCTCATGAAGCAGTTGGTGGCTTCAAACAATGAATACCTTTGTTTTGGCAGGACAATTCCTTACCACTTGGCCACCACAGCTTTCTTTAGCTTTCCTATTCTTTTTTTTTGTGTGTTGTTGTGTAATGTAGAGTCAGAACTGACCCATAACTGATCCTTCTTTGGATCCGCCCTCTTTCGGAGGCAGATAATTGCACAGGAAGAGATTGCCTATTCACTTGAGGAGTAGCTGGTGGCCTCAAACCCGGTGCCTTTGGGATTGTAGCACAACTTCTTGCCACCAGAGTGATAAAACAAACAAACAATCATCAAAACAAACAAAACACTACCACAACAACAGCACCAACAATTTATATCTATGAAGCACTTGGAGAAGAAACAGCCATCCAAATAGGGTACTATCTCTAAAGTCTATTCCAAATAAGAGGAACCCTATGTTGTTGATGTCAGGTATTATTGCGTATGCGTCCATGTGAAACATTCTGTAGTCCTTATTGAAGTAGCATCTGCCACATCCTTCTCTATAGAGCAGCTAATCAACTTGGACCAGCAAGCAGTCAAGTGCAGTAGAAGGAAGGGCAACCTCTTCCTGTGCAGTGAACTGCTTCTGAAAACCTCCAGAGTCAGTTATGGGTAGGTTCTGACTTGATAGTACAAGTCAAATAGTTATCCATGGCATCACCAAGTCTCCTTGACTTGATAATAGGATTTTAGAATACCTGATTTCATTCCACACCTCATGATCACATTCTTATCAACAAAATTTTATAAGTAATCATAAAGGAAGGATGACTGTTCAGTTTTGAAAAAATTACAGACACCATTAAAAATTTGCTTGGTAGCACCTAACAATAACCACAACATTGTGGGTAACAGGACATTATCCATAGCCTACAAGGAAGACCTGTTTATACTGTGTTGATCTTGATTGCCATCAAGTCAAGCACAGATCCTAGGGACACTATGAACAAAAGATCTTTCTCCAAATTCAAAGAGTTTTCATAAGCATGTGGTTTAGGAAGTGGATGCCACTCCTGCCTCCAAACCTGTCCTACAACTTGAAGCTCCACCAAACACTGTCCACATTGGTAAACCATTGTGATATTTGATACCCCAATGACACGAGGTTCAGCATCATGGCAAACTCAGATTACCTTAGTACAGCAAATTGACAGGGAGTGATTCACAAAGTAGAAGAATGTTTCTCCAAAATATAGCAACACTAGTCTCATTTAGCAGTGTTTAAGTATTGTCAAGTCAAATACATAGTGATCCTATGAACAAAAGACCTGACCTCTGTTCAATTATTAAGATGATTTCTTTATGTTTATGGAGTTTATAGAGTTCCCAGAGGCATCTGGCTTAGGAAGTGGACATCATTCCTGCTTTCTAACTTGAATCAATCTGGCATTTGCGCCATCATCATGGCATTTGGCACAGCTATGGCACAGTGATTGGCAACCCCAAGTTATTCAGTACAGCAAATAGACAAATGCTGCTGTACCACTTAAAGAATGTTCGTTCTTGGACCCTATGGAATTTTAAAGACACACCCAACAAATACTGTTGACTGTGTTCCATCAATGGGTCCTTGTCAACAAGGGCAAAAGTCAAGTGATTTGTGGAAGTGAAAACCAATAACAGATCAAACATGATCAAAGAATATAGCTTTCACTACTAATTGCATTATCAATAACCCAAGCCAAACACAGACCAAAAACAACGAAGACTTTCCTTATATGACCCCTAACAAGAGGAGAGAAACTGGATTTCTAGAGTCGAACCCATAGCACAGCACAGCACAGCACACAGCAGCCTCCAATGCCATCGGCAGATCATTAAAATATAAATAATTACTAAAAATGGAAAGAAAGACTCAAAGATTATAAAAATATCTCAAACAAATGGCAACTACAAAAATGCAGGAGTGGCAATACTAATCTTCAAAATAAGAATGGCATTACAGACTGATTAAAGATACAATAGATCAAGGAGACATAACATAACCTTGGTCAACATGTACAAACCAATCGATAGACATGCAAAATACATAAAACAAACAAAAAAACCCAAAACACTTAAAAAAATTTAAGTAAGATATAGTACAATAGTGGTAAGAGTTTACAACACAACACTATTACCAAGGGCTAGGTCAACTCAAAAGAAACTTAACAAAGATGCAGAAGATCCAAACTATACAATCAGCTAACTTGAATTTTTAAGATTATTCAATGTACTGTACCTAACTAAACCTCAATTCATTTTTTTCTCAAGTGTACATGGTACATTCTCCATGATATCAACCACATATTATGACATAAAGCAAGCCTCAACAAATTTAAAAACATTGAAATACTATTAGGCATTTTCTCAGACCACTATGTTATAAAAATGGAAATTTTAAAAAGGAGGGTAAAACTAATAGAACCTCCCATGTGGAAACTGAACAACTCTCTGCTAGAACACAATTGGATATAAAATAAATAAAGAATGGAATTAAAATGTTTCTTGAAACAAATGAAAAATAAAACATACCAAAACCTCTGGGATACATCTAAGGCAGTCTTCAGGGGACAGTTCATCACAATAGGTACACACATTAAAAAAGGAAGAAAGAAGAAAAAACAATGCTATTCTTCTTAGTGTTATAGCACTGGTCTGTGAATTGCTGTACAGAGGTAATTCGTGGTTGCTGTGATGCTAAACACTGTGACACTGATGTGCCAAATGTGATAATGGTTACCCATGGTGGACAGTGTTGGGTGGAGCTTTCAGATTAAAACAAGCTTGGAAGCAGGAGGGGCATCCACTTCCAAAATGGCTTTCCTCCAGAAACTCTATGAACAATGCTCAGGTCTTTCATTGACTGGGTCTCTGAGTCGTCTACAACTCAACAGCACTTAAGAACAACAACAACATAACTGAACACGTTCATCAAATAGAAAAAGAACAACAATTGAATCCTACAGTCTAAAGAAAAAGAAAATTATAAGAACAAGAGATAAAAGCAGTGAGATAGAAAACAGAAGAACAATTGAAACAGTCACTAGGAACAGGAGCTGTTTTTTTGAAAGGGCCAATAAAATTGAGAGACCACTCTCAAACTTAACAGAAGAAAAAAAAAGAAGACAGATAACTCAATTAAGAAATTGTATAGGTGATATCACAACAAAACCAGATGAAATTAAATCAATAATACAATACTATGAAATGCTATACTCTGATAAATTAAGAAACCTAGAGGAAATGGACAAATTCCTTGGAACTCATACGCTACCCAGATTGATACATTTATTTGAACAGAACACTTGAACAGATCCATCACAAAAGAAGACATTGAACAGGCCATAAAAAGACTTCCCCATAAGAAAAGTCCTGGACCAGATGGATGAAACCTGGTTGCTTCTTGGTGGCAAGGATTTTGAAGCTCTGTCTCACACAATTTGGTCATGATGTTAAGGAGGGACCAAACCTTAAAGAAGGCGGACACCGTACTTGGACGATTAAAAGTCATCTCAAGAGAAGAAGGTCTTAGATGAGATGGATTGTCACAGTATTTGGCAACGGGGTCAGCTGTGTTGGAGATGGTAATGCTATCTCAGGATACAGCAAGTTTCAGAATCATTGCTCCTTGGTTCATTCTGAGCCTTGTTCAAACGGATGACGCATAACAACAGCAATACAGTAGGAATTCTTTGCCTAGAATTTCAGTTCTATTCAGAATTCTAAAAAATTATTCCGTTTCAAAACTCTGGAATAAGTCCGTTACTCAAGTCACCATCTCAGTGTCAACATATGCTGCTGTTGTTGTTATGTGTCTTCAAATTACCTGAGTCTCATAGCCACCCTATGTGCAACAGCTCTGAACCCTGCCGTATCCTGAGTGAGTCCTACTGACTCCGATACATCTACCTTCCTTGCCCTAGTTACTGTATCAATCCACCTCATCCAGGGTCTTCCTCTCTTGCACTGTCCCTCCACCCTTCCAAGCATGATGTCCTTCTCCAAGAAT
>NW_006400044.1:2827687-2829503 GCF_000299155.1 Elephantulus edwardii | reverse complement strand
ATGATATGTTCAAGATTCTTTTCCAGCACCACAAAGGCATCAATAATTCTCCTATCATCCTTAGGCATTATCCAGCTCTCTGATGCACAGCAAGTAACTGTTAAGACCATGGCCTGGATCAGGAGCACATTACTCTCTATACTGATATCTTGCTTTTCAATACTCTGTAGAGGACCCTGACAGCAGATATTCTTGATGTAATTAATATTTTTATTTCCTGACTGCTAGTCTCAAGAGTGTTGATTGTGGGGTTGAGAAAGCTGGAATTATTAACAACCTCAATTTCATCTTCATCCATCATGGTGCTGCCAAATGACCAAGTGGTGAGAATCTTTGTCTTCTTGATATTAAGCTTTAGGATTTATTAAAGACTACAATTCTTACTGTGTAAATTCATGTTGTTGTTATCTGCTGTCTAGTCGCTTGTGACTCATAGTGACTCTATGTACAAAACGTCTGAACACTGCCTTATCCTGAGGCTATCTCATCACCTCTGACAGACCCAATTCCACTTCTCCATCACTGAGTCTATCCACCTCGTGTGAGGTCTTCCTCACCTGTGCTGTCCTTCCACCCTATCAAGCATATTGTTCTTTTGCAAGGACTGGTCCCTCTTGGCCACGTGCCAAAAGTATGTGAGATGAAGCATCAAAATTCTTGCCTCCAAGGAGCATCTTGGTTTTACCCTCTCCAGGACACACCTGTTTGTTCTGGTAGTCCAGAGAATGTTCAACACTTCTTCAGCCCCACAACTTAGAGGCATCAACTCTTCTACCATCTTTAGTCATTGTTTAGCTCTATGACACATAGCAAGCAATTGCAAAGATCAAGAAATGGATCAGGCACACCTTAGTTTTAAGATTGACATTGTTGCTCTTCATTACTCTAAAGACGTACCTGACAACAGATTTTTCCAATGCAGTTCATCTTTTGATTTCCTGACTTTTGGTGCCACGAGTGTTGATTATGGACCCAAGCAAGCCAAATTTCTTAACAATCTTGGTCTTCTGCATCTATCATGAAGCTATCAATTGGCTCAGAGGTAAGAATCCTTGTTTTGGTGGGTTTTTTGTATTGAACTTCAATCCATATTGAAGAATACAGTCCTCGATCTTCTACAGCAAATGTCTCATGTTATATCAGTTTCAGCAACTAAGGTTGTGTCATCTCTATAATGCAGGTTGTTGATACACCTTCCTCCAGCCCTGATATCACATTCCTCCTCCTCAAGTCCAGCTGTCTGAATAATCTGTTGTGTATGTAGATTGAAAAGGTATAGAGATACATACAATACCTCGCTGACGCACACCTTTCCTGATTCTGAACCATGCAGTGTTTCCCTGATTTGTTCTGACTACTGCTTCCTGGTCAAAGTATAAGTTTTACATGAGCACAATCAGGTATTCTGGAATTTCCATTCTTTTCAAGGTTAGCCACAATCTGTTGTTATCCACATAGTCAAATGCCTTTGAATAATCAATAAAATACAAACAGACATTTCTCTCTGCTTTCAGCCATCATTAATTTAACATTGGCTATGATGTTCCTAGTGTCATTGCCTCTTCCTAAACCCGGCCTGCACATCTGGCAGTTCTCTGCTGATGGACTTTTCCAGTTCTTTTGAATAATCTTCAGCAGGATCTTGTTTGTGTGTGGTATTAATGATACTGTGTGAATCACAACCAACTGTGGCTAACTCTGAGAAGAATGGGAATCCAAGAACATTTGATTGTACTTATGCAAAACATAGCAAGGAAACACTTCATATTTCAGAATTGGGAAGGCTGTACACTAGAGCTGTGTCCTATCTCCATAA
>NW_006400044.1:2825651-2827297 GCF_000299155.1 Elephantulus edwardii | reverse complement strand
TCTGGAAACTGAGGTGTGCCTGATCCAGGCCACAGTCTTTGCAATTGCTTGCTATTTATCAGAAAGCTAGACAATGACTAGGCATGATAAAAGAAGAATTAATATCTTTGAGCTGTGGTGCTGGAGAAGAGTATTGACTATACCACTGAATGCCAGAAAACAAACAGTTTTGTCCTGAAGAGGATGAAACCAGGCTGCTCCTTGGAGGAAAAGATTCTGAAGCTTTGTCTGACGTACTTTGGGCATGTTGCAAGGAGGCACCAGTCCTTGGAGAGGGACATCATGTTTGGAAGGATGGAGCAACAGCATAAGAGAGGAAGACTTTTGATGAGATGGATTAATTCAGTGACTGGAGTAATAAGGGTAAGTGTGTCAGAAACAATAAGGTTGGCACAGGAAAGAGCAGGTTTCAGGACTATTGTACATAAGGTTGTTATGAGTCACAGTGACTTTAAGGCACATAAAAACAAAAACAACAACATTCCTCCAATACTGTTTCCAACTTTTGCACTGCAATGACCAATTATCATTATCACATTTTGAGTGCATATTTGGTCAATTTTGGATTGCAAGATTTGCTAAGAATTCTCAATTTCTTCATCTTTGGCTCTAGATGTGAACAGAAGAGTACAATGGGTAGCTCAAAAGGGCAAAGAAACACATTATAATGAAATGTACAGAAAACTGGAATTAAGGAATAAAAAGGTAAGAACTCACTCTGAATTTCTCAACTGAGATAATTGAAAAGTAAATTTAAGCCTCGAGTCACAATACTAAAAGATGGTATGGGCAATTTATTGAATGACCCAGAAAACAACAAAAGAAGATGGAGGTCCTACACCTTCCCTCCTTGGGACGCATACATGTTTTACTAGTTATCCTTCTATTTTTACAATAATGGTCTTATACAGTATTTGTCCTTGTGAGACTGAGTTAGTTAACTCAGCATGGCTCTCCAGTTCCTCCTAAGTTATATAATATTTTTTTTTAAAAAGTTGCTCCTGAATGCAGCATGGTTATTCCATCGTGTGAATGTACCACAATTTCTCAATCCATTCGTGTTTGGACATTTAGGCTGTTTTTGTGTTCTTCTGATGATGAATAAAGCAGATGGGTAGAGGTGAAACCACGGGGCTGCAGAGTTGGTTGGGGTGGAGGTAGGGGGTGAAGGAAATGGGAAGTATCTGGTTGAGACCTGAAAAGATTGGGTATTGATAAGCATGCTGCAATGATGATTGATTTTATAAAACATAATGCATGGGAATGATTATATGAAACACAATAAGAATGAAGAATTGTGTGAAACACAATATATGAACTTTGTGAGCAAATCAATATAAATTAAAAAAACAAATCAAGAAACACCAAATTAATCCATTAAGGGAGAGAAAAAGAAGATGCAGAAAATATATAGAATCACTGAACCAAAATGAACTGACTGACACTGAGAAAGTTCAAGAAGTACCATATGAGCTGAAACCAATAGTAGTGAAGGAGGAAGTGGAAGTTGTACTGAACGCATAGGCAAAAAAAGGCCCCAGGAATCTATGCTATGTGGTGGTGATGTTGTTATGTGCCATGGAGTCATTTGCAACTCATAGCGACCCTATGTACGGCAGCCCTAAACTCTGCTTTATCTTGTGCCA
>NW_006400044.1:2822347-2824192 GCF_000299155.1 Elephantulus edwardii | reverse complement strand
GCAGCAAGAATGTTCTTTGGGGGCAAGGATGATGAGACTTCTCACATACTTTGAGAATGTTACTAGGAAACACTGATGGCTGAAAGGGTGGAGGGTCGATGAAGGAGAGGATGACCCTTGACCAGGTTAATTGACATGATGACTGCTACAACAGGATCTAGTGTGTCAGGAATTGTGAAAATGACATAGGATAGGACAGGGTTCAGATTTGTTGTTCATCAGGTTGTTATAAGTCATACTCAACGTCATTTAACAACAACAACCAAAACAGGCTCATACTTTTTAAACAAACATCTTTCTATATAATTCCAAATAGCTCTTTGTATTATTGGAGGAAATGTCAAATGAGATTATCCTAAAGTGCATTAATGACCAGAGCATCTCATTAGTTTTTTAGAAAATAAAGAGATTATGTCTTTGTTATTGCTGATTATCAGTTATTAAGTAATAACTGATTTATACTTGATCTGCTAACAGGTATTCAGAAGCTCCAAAATGCACTGTTAGACTATAAAATGTCGAGCTTTTCCAGCATAGCAGCTGGTGAGTTCAAACTGACTACTTTTGAGTTGGCAACATAACTCCTTACCACTAGGCTACCACAGATCCTTATCCCTTTACTTATCCTTGGTGATAGTCTATTCAAATTGTTGTTGTTATGAGCTGTCGAATCACCTGCGACTCATAGCGACCCTATGTACAAGAGCCCTAAACCCTATTCTATCTTGTGCCAATATTACTGTCTCTGACACACCTACCCCCATAACCCTAGTCACTGAAACAATCCATCTTATTGAGGGTATTTGTCTCTTGCACTGTCCCACCACCTTTCCAAGCATAACAACCCTCTCCAAGGATTAGTCTCTTCTTACAACATGTCCAAAGTATTATCAGATCAAGCTTCAGAATTAGGATTTCCCTTTATTCTTATTTATTAATCTAGCAGATTTTCTGTTGTTCAACTGATGCCTCCATCCTAAAGGTGACTTATTTTTACCTTTTAAAAGGAGGACATTATGTAACTTAAATTTAGCTTTACACTGGTTGACTCATTTATTTTTTTTTCATACTCAGCCTCTGTTTGTTGTTACTGCTTTAGATCAATGCTTCAAAGAAAAAGGCTGATGGATTAGACATTAATTTACTGGAGCTGAATATTTGCTTGCTAGTAGTTTTTCTACTCTGGTGCTTTTTTGGGTTTCTGTTTTATTTGCATCTATTGTATCTGTTGCTCATGCATGTGGAGAAAATTATAGTTTTGTCTTTGCTCTAAAATTATCTTTCATAGTGTATATTTATATTCCAAAATTTTAAGAAAATCTGGAATGCTTTTAGACAGAAACTGCAGGCATTGAAATGAATGAATAAGTCTTTATTGCATCCTAAATAATTGAACTTTTCAGTAGGTATAATTAGAAAAGATGAAATAACTTTTACATGCTATATTTCATCATGAACATCAACTATATCTGTAATGCATAGTTTTTATATTTTCTGTTACCTGACTACTAACTTAGACTACTACCCAAGGACCAAGTGCTGTGTATGAATTTATATTTAGCTATAGCTAGGGAGATCTGGTGCTTTAGTGACAAAAAGCTGCGCTGTGATCACGAAGGCACAAGCTTCGAGGCTGCCAGATGGTCTGAGGGAAAAGGATGGGCAATCTTCTCACATTAAATTTAAGGCCTCTAAGTGTGTGTGTGTGTGTGTGTGTGTGTGTGTGTGTGTGTGTGTGTGTGTGTGTGTGGGCAAGAAGCTGTGCCGCAATTCCCATGGTCTCTTGTCAGGGACTTTACCAAAGAGCTAAAGAATAAGTATATGAAATACTAAAGTGTATTCGAT
>NW_006400044.1:2811403-2819561 GCF_000299155.1 Elephantulus edwardii | reverse complement strand
GGAGTTAACTTTAGTGTCAGTGTTGTCTCTGCCTTTCTCACACACGTCTTTACCCACTTATTTCCCTGCTCCACCATCCACCATGATCCCCATCCACTTCTACCCCCTCCCTTCACATCTATCTCCTTTTGACCAGCCCTCCATCTAGCAATTTATATATGAAGCTTCCATGGCTTCTGTGGTTCCAAACACACCAGCTGTCGGTAGTTCCTTATGTTGGGATCAATGTCTCTGAAGTTTAGTCATAATGTTTCCCGAGCAAAGGCGATGCATCCTGTATTGATCACTAAGCATCTGAAATTTGAACAATAGATATAAAAGACCAAAGAACAATTGATTTCTCTGAACATTAGGAGTGAGAATATGTACCGAATTTCCGATTTGCTGCCAAAAGAAAAAATCTGTCTTAGCAAAAGTGCAACAAGGGTGCTTTTTAGAAGCAAAAATACTGAAACTTCATCTCACATATGTTGAACATGTTGTCAGAAGAGAGCATGTTGTCTTTGGAAAGAGACATATTGCTAGGAAAAGTAGAGTGTTAGTAAAAGACAGAATGTCATCCTCAAGAAAATGGATTGGTACAGTGACTTTAACAATGGGCTTGAACAATAGGCTTGATTTTAAAAGTAGTGTAGTCTAGGAAAAAAATTCAATCTATTGTCCACAAGGTCTCTATGAGTTGTAATCAATTCAGCACGACATCAAACAAAAATAGCAACATACCTGAAAGGAGTTCTGTTTGTTAAGGAGTTGTGCTATTATCCCAGAGATATCACCTCTCTGGTGGTTCAAATTTGCCATCTGCACTTTGACCCCAAAATGGACAATCCTCTCTCATGTAACTTAAAGCCAGCCTTTAAAAATCCACTAGAAGGCCAGCAATGAGTTGTTTGATGGCAATTACAAAAATAAGGCTCTCACTATTCTACTGTTATTGTCTATCACCAAGTAGGAACCAACCCATAGCTGATCTTCCAGTGGGTTTTCAGAGACAGTTAATTCCAAGGGAGGAGACTGCTAAACCTTCTCCTGGAAGCAGCTGGCAGATTCAAACCATGTGCCTTCAGGATTGTAGCACAGCTGTTAACAGTAGGCCAACAGAGCTAGATTTGATGATTCATTAGAATTGACAATTATTTGAATACTCATAATTATGGGAGTTCTTAGGAAAATAGCAGGTAACAGGATGCAACATAGTTTGGAAACACTCAGGATACAGTACTTCAAATAGGACAATCTCATCTCGGGTGCCTTCAAATCGTGGTGATAGAGAAGAGTACTGAATATTCCATGGACTGCTAAAAGCACAAAACATATGTCTTGGAAAAAGTGATACAGGGTGCTCCTTGGAAGCAAAAATGGCAAAACTCCATCTTTCATACTTTGGACATGTAGGTAGGCAAAGCTCTTCCCTGGAAAGGGACATCATGCTTGTAAAGTAGAGGAAGACCCCAATGAGATGGATTGACAAGGTGAATTCAGCAATGGGATTTAGTGTGTCAGGAGATCATGAGGATAGCACAGGATAGAGCAAGGTTCAGGTCAGCTGTTCATAGGGTCACTACAAGTTGTACTTGACTTGATGGCAACTAACTGCAACAGCAACAATATCGGAGGTGTCCTTCATGTCACACCTTTGAGCTTTGCTTCACACTTGGTTAAGGATTACAAGGTTCTTCTGGTCCTAGCAATTATGTGCCACCTCGCTCTTAGGTCCAAAGGTTCCTTGGGTCATCTGCCCTAGTTCAGCTCTGTCTCACACAGTCCACCACTGTTGACATCACTGCTAAGTCCCAACCTTGGGTCATCCCACACAGGTTGTCCTCACCCAAAGGTCATCCTGAATTTTCTGCTGCATCTTTTTTGATGGTAATGAAATTCCTGTTTTCTGCCTCAGAACTTGTTCAATTTAAACCTGACAAGATGGCAAAACTAACTCATGTTAGGGGTCTATACATCTTAATCTTCATGTTATTATCCAAAAGCTTTTACTGTGGTTCCACTGGGGAGGTCTAGTGGAATAGTCCATAGGGAGTTGTGCTGCTAATCCAAAGATGGTGCCTCTTTTTTGTTTCAAATTTACACGTGGCTTCTATGGAGGAAGACAGGCAGCCTCCCCCTGTACCATTTAGAGTTTCCTGAAAACCCTCTGTAAGGTCAATTATGAGTCAGTTCTGACTCAAAGGCAATGATTTTTAGTTTCAAATTTGCTTCCATTATTAGAAGCTATTCTGTCCTCTTGATGGCTCACTGAAGGTTGACATCAGTAGGGTCCTATCTAGGTAAGTGATGAAAATGACATCCACAATAATTAGTAAACTAAACTGAATAATACACTGCAACATACATCATTTCAGTTTTCTTGGTTGTTAACTTTTCATTTGTCTGATAAAAAGATGAGGCTCAGTAGAAGTTCCTCTCAGATCAGATTGAGGTCATCACTGAAGGTTGATCATTTCAATTGGAATGGTTTGTGTATTAAAAGCAGGAAGAGAATGTGTACTTGTTGGTTTATTTCACATTCTGTGTATAGGTTTGTCACAATTGTCCACTTATATCCATTAATCAGTCATTAATTATGTTAACTATGTACTATGGAAATGGTTACCCAGAAAACATTTTTTGAGTCATTGAAGATTGGTTATTTCTTTTGTAAATGTCATATTTTAAGAAAATGACGTTTTAAAAAATTCTTAAAAATATTTCCTTTAAACTAATCATACTCCCATAAATTTCATCCTTAGATTCTTAGTGTAAATTAGACTACATCTTTCTGTTCCACTATAAATCATATTTACTTATATAGTTAGTTAAAAGCTCTGAATATGTGAAGGTTAGATGTGTAATTTATTTCCTTGCAAAGACAGTGACTTTAAAACTGAAGTTTAATTCAAAATTGACATTGAATTTGAACTCTCTTTGGCTACTATTCTAGTCCATTAAAATCGCTTCGTAAAGACTTAGTCTTACCCATTTTTATGGGATTAATTAGCACTAATCAAGAAAGCTTCCTGGATTAAGGTGACATCAGTGGATAGTTCTCCCACAACTGCTTGAGGGAAAATATGATGAAAGAATAATAATCCTGACCTAGGTGTTGTTATCAATATAACTGTAATAATTTGGGTAAAATAACAAAAGAAACACACTCTCTCTTCATAGGTATGGATTTAGTTGTGGTTATTGTTGTGGATTGCCATCAAGTCGGGTATGACTCATAGTGACCCTATAAACAAAAGACCTAATGCCTTTCCATAAATGTCGTTTCTCCAAGTTCATAGAGTTTCTCTAGGCATGTGGTTTAGGAAGTATTTATATATATATACCTAATGTACATAATTTCCAAGTTAATAATTTTACTCTTACATTCCATGTATAATTTCTACATGTTGTTGTTCTTGTGGTTCTGTGTTGTTGAATCACCTGTGACTCATAGCGACCCTATGCACAACAGCTCTGAATTGTGTCCTACCTGAGCCAGTCTCACTGATTCCCACACCTAAACATTGCCCCAGTTATCGTGTCAATTTATCTCATCTGGGGTCTTCCTATTCTGCACTGTCCCTTCACATTTTCAAGCATGATGTCTTTCTCCAAGGACTGGTCTTTCTAGGCCATGAGCCAAAGTATGTGAGATGGAGCTTCAAAGTCCTTGTCTCCAAGGAGAAATTTGGTTTCACCCTCTCCAAGACAGACTTATTTGATTTCTTGGCAATCCATGGTATGTGCAAGACTCTTGTGTAGCACCACAACTCAAAGGCATCAATTGTTCTTCTGTCATCCTTAGTCATTGCTCTGCTCTCTGATACATAACATGTAATTGCAAAGACTATGACCTTTATCATTTGCACTTTATCCTCTAGACTGACATCATTGCTCCTCAGTACTCTGGAAAGGTCCCTGACAGCAGACTTCCCCAATGTAATTCATCTTTTGTAAGTAAAATGTATTGTAAAAGTAAAATTATAATTAATGTAAATTTTTGTTTATAATATTTTTCTTGACTCTTCTCTCATTTCCAGACCTCTGTTGACCTAGTGGTAAGAAGCTTATCTGCAATCCCAAAGGCACGAGATTTAAATCCACCAGCTTCTCCACAGGAGAAGGATGGGCAATCTCTTCCCATGCAATTTACTGCTTCTAAAAACCCACTGGAAGGCCAGCTATAAGTGGGTTTCTACTTACGGCTCACAACAGCAACAACAATTTTACATAAGTGAGCTCAAGTGGTCTAGGGGATAGGGATTTGATTGAACAATACACCAGCTGCTCCAAGAATGCTTGAATAGTCTCATCCTTGCAATTTATGGTCTCTGAAAAAGGCTGAAATGTAAATTCCAAGTTGATCCTGACTCAATGGCAACAAGTAAGGATTCCTTTATTATTGTTGTTACGTGAAATCTAGTAAGAACTGGTGCATAGTTGATCCTCTAAGTGTGCTTTCAGAGGCAGTAAATTGCGTGGGAGGAGATTGTCCATTCCTCTCTCGATAGAACACTGTGTGCCATTGAGATTGTAGCACAACTCTTTATCACTAGACCACCAGAGTACTCTAAGTACTCCTATATGTGATTATAAATAAATAGTGCAACTGGAATTTATTTATATTGTTGAGAACATTGTCAAGTATACATACTGTTGTTGTTGTTGTTGTTGTTGTTGTTATGTGCCATCGAGTCGTTTCCGACTCATAGCAACCCTATGCACAACAGCTCTAAACCCTGCTCTATCTTCCACCAACCGCACCGCCTCTGACACACCCATCCCGATTACCCCAGTCACCGAATCAATCCATCTCATAGAGGGTCTTCCCCTCCTGCGCTGTCCCTCCACCCTCCCAAGCATGATGTCCCTCTCCAAGGACCCGTCCCTCCTGGCAAC
Organism: Elephantulus edwardii; assembly: GCF_000299155.1. Classification (NCBI taxonomy): domain Eukaryota; kingdom Metazoa; phylum Chordata; class Mammalia; order Macroscelidea; family Macroscelididae; genus Elephantulus; species Elephantulus edwardii. Next base: position 2,814,680 of record NW_006400044.1, on the reverse strand, counting down.
ATGTCCAAAGTATGTCAGACGAAGCCCCAGAATCCTTGCCTCCAAGGAGCAGCTTGGTTTAATCCTCTCCAAGATGGATCTGTTTGTTTTTCTGGCAGTCCAGGGTACATTCAGTACCCTGTGTGATTATAAATATATGTGATTATAAATAAATAGTGTAACTGGAATTTATTTATATTGTTGAGAACATTGTCAAGTATACATACTAAGTATGAAAAATATTGAAAATATAATATTGTTCAATATATGCTAACAAGATTACATATAAACATCAAAAGTCAAAATCATTACTGTCAAGTGAGAACAAACTCAAAACTGACCCTCCAAAGGGCTTTCAGAGACTGTAAATTCTTAGGAGACTGTTCGTAGGAGTTCTTAACAGATTGCCCATCCATACGCCACAAAGCAGCTAGTGGTTGGAACCACTAGACATTAGTTGTCTTTCAGCTAACACCACAGCTCTCCATTGGACTACACTGTTTTTTTTATATATAAAGTATTTGTGTATAGCCATGTATGAAGTGTAGAGGGACAACACAGGAGAGGAAGCCCCTGGATGAGATGGACTGGCAGAGTAACTGAGAGGTTGATGTGTTGGGATCAGTGAGACTGGCTCAGGACAGGGCAGGGTTCAGAGCTGCTGTATATAGGGTCACTATGGTCAAAGGCAACTCGACGGCACATAACAGAAACAACATATGGCCATGATATTTTTAGATCATGTTGTTTTCTATAGGGTTATTTTAATGTTGAAGTAATGGTTTTATCTTCTAGAGACTGATTATAAAACCAAGATTTTTTAAAAAATTATATACTCTAACCTGCCAATTTTCAAATTATAAAAAATGTTTCAGCTGTCAGACTTAATGCAATGAGGAGTAGTTTTCTACTTTAAAAAAAGCTTAATGGAGCAGAGCTAGCATGAGTCATACAGACCCAGACCTTGAATGCACTGGTACATTCAGAAGAAGCCAAAGATTAATGTTTAATAAAGAGTAGGTCAGTTCTGACCACTTTAATTGCAGGGTAATGGTTTGTGATCATTTGGTGCCTTGGACCATAGTGGTATTCGTGACTATCCCACAAAAGTAATCAATCTTGTTTTTAACTTGTCCTGATTATAAGGGGTAGAGGATAAGATTTTTTTTTAGCAAATTAGGAACTATTGTTCAATATGATGTCATGTCATACATTTGTTAAGTGTTCCTTTTTAAAATTACAAGCTGGAATATAAAATGCAGGAATAATCACTGTACCTTGTTTTCTGTTGTCAACGGAATAAAGAAAAATAGTGAAGGTAATAATAAGTAGTTTTTATTGAGCATCTACTATGTATCAAGCAACTAGTCTGTTATAGTTTATATCAATTTATTTAATCTACATAGCATTCTTTTGAAGTACATAACACTAAAATCCCTATTATGTAGTTGAAAAAATGGGCAATTTGCCTGTATAATAAGAGAAGAAGCCTGAATTTAAATGTAAGCTTTCTGACTTTAAAGCACACTCTCATGTAAGCTACACATTAGCTGTGTGGTGCTAAGTAAGTGATTTATCCTTACTAAATCCATCTTTCCTATCTGAAAAATGTAAATAATAATCATTAGTCAATTATTCTGAGAAGTATTTTTTTAATTACATAAAAGGAATTTGTATTTGACTGGGTTATTTTTCTTGCAATGAGCATTATATACTCAAGATAATTGTTAAATCAGAAAACATAAAGCATACAATGTACTTAAAAAAAGAGAAATTTTATTGCAGAGAAAAAAGAATATATATATATGTTAGAAATCAAATTAACTGTCACTGAGGTAGTTCTGAAACTTAGCACCCTCTGTTGGGTTTCTAAGGGTGTTTTCTCAGACACTTCTGGGTAGGATTGAGTGCTGATTTTTGTGTTAAGTCAAGTGCCTGTTTATGTCACGCAGGAAGATGAAAAACCTGAACCAACCTTTTTCCTTACTTCCAGTCTCTCAGTGGAAGACAATTAGCACAGAGGATTGGAATTTGCCTATGCCAGGTTAGTCCCCTCCAGTGAGGAACAGATCAGAAAGCAAACAATCCTTTAAGAAATCCTAATAAAGTCAACTCTAGGAGTTTTTATATTTTTAAACTCTATTATATTATCAATTTCCCCCCCTGAAGAAACTGTCTTACATCTCTCACTGTCTTGACTTAATTTGTTGTTGTTATGTACTGCCCAGTCGACTGCAACTCAAAACAATGTTATGCACACTAGCTTTGAATGCTGCTCTGTCCTGAGCCAATCTCACTACTTCTGGCACACCTTTCCTGACACACATCACCCCAGTTACTCTGTCAGCCCATATCATCCAGTGTCTTCCTCTCCTTCGATCATTCAAACATGATATCATTCTCCAAAGACTAGTCTCTCCTCATTACGTGCCCAAAATATGACCAAAGATGGAAACTCAAAATCTTTGACTGCAAGGAGCAATTTTACTTCAAACTCTCCAGGACATATTTGTTTGTTCTCTTGGCAGTCCATGGTATGGGCAATACTCTTCTCCAGCACCACAACTCAAAGGCATCTATTCTTCTTCTTTCATGCATGGTCATCATTGTCCAGCTCTCTAAGACAAAGTAAGCCTTAGACTTGGACTGGATCAGATACACCTTAGTCTCTAGATTGACATTCTTGTTCTTCAGCACTCTTGAGAGGTCCCTAGCAGTAGATTTTCCTAATGTAATTTGTCTTTCGATTTCCTGACCACTGGTTCTAAGATTGTGGAAGCTAACAAGATGAAGTCATTAACAATCTGAATCTCTTCTCCATCAATCATAATGTTGTCAACTAGTTCAGTGATGAGAACCTTTGTTTTCTTGATGTTGATATTGATATTCAATCAGTATTGCAAACTACAGTCCTTGACCCTCTTCAGCAAATACTTCAGGCCCTCCTCAATTTCAGCAAGTAAGGTTGTGTCATCTGCATAATGCAGGTTATTGATGAACCTTCCTCCAATTCTGTTGTCACATTCCTCCTCATAAAATCAAGCCTCTGGAATGATCTGTTCTTCATACAGATTAAAAAGATATAAGACAGGACACATCTCTGACACACTCCTTTTCTAATTTAAAACCATTAAGTGTTTCCTTGCTCTGTTTTGAGTACTGCTCCCTGGTCCAAGTATAAGTTTCACTTAAGTACAACCTGGTGTTCTGTGATTCCCATTTTTCTCAGTATAAGCCTCAATTTTTTGTGATCCACAAAGTCAAATGCCTTTGTATAGTCAATGAAACACAAATAAAC
>NW_006400044.1:2806081-2808493 GCF_000299155.1 Elephantulus edwardii | reverse complement strand
AGATATACAGATATACAGATATATAGATATATAGATACATATAGATATATAGATATATATCATGTAGATATAGTATGATATGATATATGATATCAACATATATATAACATAGTATGATAATCTTACCTTTGTTTTCTATCTCATGGTTAGTTTCAAAAAGTTTGGTGAGGTGCGTGTGTGGTTTTTACATATGATCTGTCACAGAAAATTACAATTTTATCCTCTGGTCTATATTAACTTTAGAATTGTTGCACTGGAAAAGAGCACTGAATGCCCCTTAGACTGTTATAAGAATGAATAAATCTGTCTTGGAAGAATTATACCCAGAAAGTTTCTTAAAAATAAGAATAATAAGCCTTCATCCTTCTTACTTTACCTATGTTATCAGAAGAGCCTAAGCAAGAGAAGGATTTTTTGTGTAGAAAAGGCTCAGTGGAACTTAGGGAAAATCCCTATAAAGTGATTTGATATAATTCCTTAAACAGTAGGTTAAATTAGGATACCAAATGAGTTCGAGGACAGTGAAGGATTAGGAAATGCTTTGTCCTGTCGTATATCATGTCACCATGAATCGGAGGATCGTCAAAGACAACAACTAGATTAGAAACATGAAGCAAATCTGTATGTGAGATGAAAAAAGCCTAGTTACTTCAAACAGTTCTGTCTTGGAGAGAGTGAAATCAAGTTTCTCCTTGGAAGCAAAAATTTTGAAGCACTGTCTCACATTCTTGGGGCATGTGGCCAGGAGGGACCAATCTATGGAAAAGGACATCATGCTTGGAAGGGTGGAAGTGCAGGCAAGAAAGACTCTAAATGGGATGGACTGACATAGTAACTGGGGTAATGGAAGTAGGTGTATCAGAGTCAGTGAGACTAGTTCAGTATAGGGCGGGGCTCAGGGCTATTGTACATAGTGAAGCAATGGGTTGCAGCAATTCAATGGCATATAATAACAACAAGGATGTAAAATACTGGGTAAAGATATTGTAGCCAAAGTTTTATTCCTAAGGAATGAAAAGTAAGTACTGTGGTAAGTTGAATACAACATTTTTAAAATAAAATATCTTATATAAATTAAGAAAAACTAAAGGCAAGAATCAGTTCTGTTACTTGAATATTTCTTTTTTTTGCCTTTTCATATAATAGTACAATTTTCAGAGTTTCTTTTGACGTCCAATTTGGTCTTTTCTTTCTTTTTTTGTCTTTGTAGTGATGTTTTCTTTTCTTTCTGAATGATGTACTTGATGTCATCACACAATTCATCTGGTCTTCAGTAGTTAGTAGTCCATACCAAATGAAAATACCAAAACAAAGGAGGAATTGCTGAATTGACAGAGACAAATAGGAGCTATCAAAGGACAGTTTGAAAAGACAAAGCATAGTATTTTAAAGAAATAGTAAAGGACTGGAGTTAGAAAATACAGAGTGTAGAATAGGAACAAACATGGATATTTTCCACTCAGTGAGTCAAGGGACTATGTTCAAAATTTTTGAACAGTGAAATTGTCTATGACTGTACCTTTTATTGAAACATCTCTTTTGATATTCCATCAATTCTGGTGGTATTCTTTTTTGCTAATGGCTTCAGTGAAGCTTGAACATCTTCCGTCATTATACTTCATTTCTCATATGCTACTTACTGAAATATATCAGTATCAACTAATGTTTCGGTGGTGAGATTTTGCTGTTTGGTTTTGTACAATGAATCTGCATGTTCCTTTCATTTTCTTTTAATACTTCCTCCACCATTTTAAATGTTGCCCCTCAAATACTTCCGTATTTAATTTCATGACTTGAATTAGTTCTTCATTTCTCTTAGCTTAAGAAATACTAATCATGTTATTTTCTTTTTATTTTCTAAGTCCAGTCCTTGCTCAACACTTGATTGAATATTTGAGTGATATCCTGAGTGGGAGGACTCAGCTTAATCATGTCTGAATTCCTGAATCATAGGAACTATAAGAGAACAAATGTTGGCTTATATCACTAATATTGGGGGAGCTCTGGTTGTCTAATGGATAAGGAGCTGTATTGCCAATTCAAAGACAACTGATTCAAATAAACTATTCCATGCAAGAAAGATGAGCAAACCTCTCCCGCATAATTTACAGCCTATGAAAACTCAGTAAAGACTCAGCTCTGAGTCTGGTCCAACTTGACAGCATAGTTGTTGTTATGTGCCATCGAGTTTCTTGTGACTCATAGCGATTCTATGTACAAGAGCTCTAAATGCCATTCTATCCCGTGTCAACCTCACCGTCTCAAACACACTCATTTTCACCACTCCACTCAGAGAATCGATCCATCTCATCGAGGGTCTTCCTCTATGTCTCTCTCCAAAGACCAGTCTCTCCTTGCAACATGCCCAAAGTATGTCAGATGAAGCTTCAGAATCCTTGACTTCAAGAAGCA
>NW_006400044.1:2802510-2805316 GCF_000299155.1 Elephantulus edwardii | reverse complement strand
CCATTCTTCTCAGAGTCAGCCATAGCTTGTTATGATTCACACAGTCGAAAACCTTGACAGCATAGAGAGAGTATTATTTAGCAATAAATATCAATTATTTGGACAATAGTTATTTTTAATATAGATTAACTTTTATCTTCAGCATTATATTCTATTTTTATCCTTTTTGTGAAAACAATATATTTCTCCCAACAATTAGAATGCACACTACTTAATGGTCAGGATCCTTGTCTTTCATGTTTGTATTCTCTCAATGCCTCCTTGATTTCATATAAAAGTCTTGTTAAATTTATTACATCCTTCTTTCAATTTTATATATGTATCATATATTATTTTTTGGTAATAACTTCATAAAAATAAATACCACATTAAGCTTTTTTACAGAAGGGTACAATTCCAAAGATTCACTCAAATTATGAAAGACTGAGGTAGGGGGAATTTCCCTGCATGCTAAAATTTAGCCCCTCAAAATCATTGCATTGGAGTTAGTTCTTCTCCAGAGCAATCCTCCATCAGCATTGCTATTGAAACAGACTATATATCATCCTCCAGGGGTGGATTTTAACTGGTGGAGAAATGCAGCCTTTGAGTTAGTAGTGTACCTCTCTCTGGACTAAACTACCAATGTTCCCTTTGTCCTTTTAGGAAAGTGTAAAACTGAGAATTGAGCAAAGAAAAGTCCAGTAAACTCTCCCATGTGTTTCTATACTAGTTCCTCTTATTACTGTACTGGTTCATTTTTAAGTTGTGATGTGCACAGAGCAAAAATTTTCACCACAGGGCCTATTGGCAGCATCATGATAGACAATGAAGAGATTATAAAGAACTTCAGTTTGCTTGTCTTCACAATCAACACTCTTAGTACTAGCAGCCAGAAAATTAAAAGATGGATTACATTGGGAAAGTCAGTAACCTTTACAAAGTATTGATGAGTAACAATGTCAGTCTGAAGACTAAGGTGCACCTGATTCAGGCCCTAGTCTTTACAATTAATTACTAGCTATGTATCAGAAAGCTGGAGAATGACTAGGGAAACTAGACGGAATTTGATGCTTTTGAGCCGTGGTGCTGGAGAAGAGTATACCATGGAATATATACCATGGACTGCTAGGAGAACAAACATGTTTGGCTTGGAGTGTGTGAAAGAAGGTGCTCCTTGGAGGCAAGGATTCTGAAGCTTCATGGTACATACTTTGGACATGTTGCAAGGAAGGATCAGTCCTTGGAGAGAGACATGTCATGCTTGGGAGGGTGAAAAGACAGCAAAAGAAAGGAAGACACTCAATGGGATGGATCTATTCAGTAATTGGGGTAATGGGGGTGGGAGTGTCAGAGACAATAAAATTGGCCCAGAATAGAGTAGGCTTTAGGGCTGCTGTACATAGGGTCGCTATTAGTAGCAGGTGACTCAATGGCACCTAACAACTCCCTTTTTAATTGTCCTTCTTAGGGTGATATCAAACCCTTTCAAAGAACATGGTGGTGGGAAAAAAGAAAACTAAAGTAAAAAAAATAAAAGCAAACTATTGAGGTAATATTCAGCAGTGCAGAAAATGAAATAATACCTTACGTGGGAGATAATATGAATTCAATATATCAGAAAACCTCTGTTTTGTAAAAATAATTTGATTTGATCTTTAAAATTCTGGTCAAAAACATTTTGTTTTCAACACATAAGGAGGCAATTTTGCCTTTAATTCAATAACTGTTTTTACTAATTCCCTGGCCCATATGTTTGGTGTAATACAGAATAAAGATTTGCCTACAACTTTTTTTCTGCCTGCTAGGAATGCATAAGTACACAGGTTTCTTAAAGCCAACACCTGGAACATCAAAGCCCATCTTAAAGTTCAAATTTTAACAAGACAGATTCTTTGAATAATAATTACTGTAACAATAAAATAACTTAGAAAAGGGCTAGAAGAGTGTTTTTAAATGAGCGATGCAAACTGTTACAGTACGTGCAGCGAGCAAAATAACAAAAAAAGTCAAATGCTTTTATAATTACAGAATATAACTTTAAATTCATGTTAAGACAGCAGAAGTAAGTCATGACTAGAAAAAGTAGCATAAAATTGAATGAAAGAAAATGTAGATTATGAATGATGAAATATCTCTTCACACTAATACATTAGCTTTTTTTTCCAAGTAAAATCCTCAAAATCCCTGTGGCTAAGTCACTTAAATGAAGTTGGGCAATGGATTGGAAAATATGCTATAGGGAACAACTTCTCTTCCACAAGGGAGTATACTGCATGACAATGAGCATCTCTGTCGTGACTGCAGCTATCATATTAGTGTGGCTGAATAATGAAACACAGAGGGGGGAAAGAAGAAGCTAAGATAAGAGTATGCATGTATGCGTACTATATACATATGTGTAGGTGTTTATGATATATATGTGCATACGTATTATATACTTTCATATTTATTGTTGCTATTGTTAGGTACTCTCTGGTTGAGTGTGACTCATACAGCCCTATGAACAACAGATATGAGCCCTGTATTAGCCTGTGCCATCCTCACAGTCTCTGACACACTCGCGCTCAATGCACAGTTACTGTGTCAAGGGTATTCCTCTTTTCCTAACCCTCTTCCTTTCCAAGCATGATCTCCCTCTCTAAAGAATAGTCATTATAACAACATGTTCAAAGTATGTTAGATAAACTTAGATCACCTTTGCTTCCACAACTCAAAGACATAAATTCTTCTTCTGTCATCCTTAATCACTGTCCAGCTCTCAGATTCAGAGCAAGTATATCAAAAGACCAAGACCTGAATCACATGCACCTTAGTCCTCAAAATG
>NW_006400044.1:2799716-2801855 GCF_000299155.1 Elephantulus edwardii | reverse complement strand
AAATATAATACTTTTAAACTATTCTCTGCCCCATAGGGCATCTTTCTTATTTTTAAATAATGTAATGTTCCTTTGCTCTGCTTGCACAACAGCTTCTTGATCTAGGTATATGTTTCAAGCACAATTAAGTATTCTGGGATTCTCATTTTTCTTATTATTAGCAATGTTTTGTTATAATATCATTTTCATAGTCAATAAAGCACAAATTGACATCATTTTGGCATTCTTTGATTTCAGCCAGGATCCACCTGACATCAGCAATTATATCACTGATGCCAAGGTCTCTTCTAAATCTGATGTATGTCAGAAAAGACTCTGAATATTGCACTAGAATTCCAAGAAGCCAAAGCAGAAGGAAGAAATCAGGAACAGAACAGCTGAACAGGAGACTTCAAAGAGCAGCTTTGGAAGACAAAGCAAAATAATGTAATGAAATGTGCAGATTTAAATAGTATGAAATGTGCAGAGAATTTGTTGTTGTTATGTGCCATCAAGTTGCTTGCGACTCATAGGGACCCTAAATTCTTCTGTGTTCTGTGCCAATCGCACTCTCTCTGACACTCCCAAGCCAATAACCCCAGTCACTGAATCAATCCACCTCATAGAGGGCCTTCCCCTCCTGTGCTGTCCCTCCACCCTTCCAAGCATCATGTCCCTCTCCAAGGACTGGTCTCTTCTTACAACATGTCCAAAGTATGTTAGATGGAGCCTCAGAATCCTTGCCTCCAAAGATCCTACAGTCAGAAAATCAAAAGGGACAGACATTGGCTTTTATTTCTTTTCATTATTATTTTTATTGTGATTTTAATGAGAGTTTACAGAAAAGTTGGATTTTCATTAGTTCATTGTTGCACAGTTTCCTCCCTACCCATCTCAGTTCACTCAAAAATAAAAAAAAAATCATTCATTGTTGCTTAATTGTCTCCCTAAGCCACGCCCACACCACTCCTCCAGTCCACTTTGCTCTGCACCTCTTATTCTGGCATTCCTTAAAGTGAAGAACTAATCCAAGTCTCGAGTGGCAATAATTAGTATGCTATGGGCAGAATATATAATGATCCAGAAAGTATGAAAAGAAAATGGAAGGAGTATGCAGTGTCATTGTACCAAAAAGAACTGGCTAACAAAGAAGAATTTCATGAAACAATATACAATGAATAGGCAATGGTGAAGAAGCAGGAAGTTCAATTGGCTCTGAAGGAATTGACTGGAAATTAAGCACCCGGAATTGATGGAATGTCAGTTGACACATTTCAACAAACAGATGCTTCCCTGGATTTGCTCTCCAGGTTGTGCCAATAAATCTGGATGACAGCTACCTGGTTAACTCACTGGAAGGGATACATATTTATTCCCTTTCCCAAAAAAGGGTGATCCAACAGAGTGTGGAAATTGTTGAAAAATATCACTAATATCACACACAAGCAAAATCTTGCTGAAGATTATCCAAAATTGACTGGATAGTACATGGATAGAGAACTACCAGAAATACAAGCTGGGCTTAGAAGAGACTATGGTATTAAGGACATCATGGCCAGTGTCAGATGGATCTTGGCTGAGAGCCAAAACACTAGAAGATTATGTGTTTGTATTTCACTAGCTATGCAAAGGCATTTGCTGTGTGGCTCGCAACAAATTGTGACTACATTGAGAAGAATAGGAATTCCAGAACACTTAATTGTGGCCATGAACTCATTGTTCAGAACAGAGCAAGGAAACACTGAATAATCCAAAATCAGAATAGGAGTGCTTCAGAAATGCATTCTGTCTCCATACTATTTAAATCTATATGTGAAGCAAATCATTCGGGAGGTTGGGCTTTATGAGAATGAATGTGGTAAAAGGATTGGAGGAAGACTCATCAACAATGTGCATTATTGCTGATAACACAACTTTACTTGCTGAAACTTAGGAGTACCTGAAGCATTTATTGCAGAAGGTCAAGAACCACAGTCTTTAATATGGATTGAAGCTCAACATCAAGAAAAAGATTCTTACCACTGACATTTGACACTCCAATTGACAGCTCAAAGATAGAGAAGAGATTGAGATTGTTAACAATTTTGGCTTGCTTGAATATGTAATTAACACTTCTAAGACCTGCAGTCAAGAAATCAAAAGATGAACTGAGTTGGGAAA
>NW_006400044.1:2795915-2798433 GCF_000299155.1 Elephantulus edwardii | reverse complement strand
TTTTATTATTTGAAAGTTAAGAAATTTTTCAAATAATATTTTTGTATAGATTAGGGTGTTCAGAGAAACATTTCAGAAGTGCAGTAAGTTTGTTTCTTTCCCCTGCTGGTTTATAGCAAAAAGAAATTTTACCCCTTCCTTTTCCTGTTTTCCTAAAAATCACTAAAGTTTGTGAACATAGTTAGTTTAAGTGACTGCCCTCAAGAAATTTGGTCTTTCCCATTTGTTTGCCTTTAAAACAATTGTAAAAGGTAGAAAATGGTGCTTTTTGTAATTTCTCTTTAAAGAGTTTTGAAAGCAGTAATAATAGTTTATCCTGGGGAGAAGAAAAGGATGGCCAGCGGCAAAAAGTCAGCTAAAATACCTCTTCAAGGTCAGTTAGTGAGCTGTCCCTTATAATTGTACTAGAATAGGGCCATTTTCCTTTTTATTGCTAAGAACAACCTGCAGAGTTTCTCTCTGTCCCATACCTCAAGGTGAAGGCTATAGTAGAGGAAGAAAAAATAATTTCCTCTAGTTGAGGCAAAGTGCAAGAGGAAAATCTTTGATGCCAAACTAAATAATGTCAATGATGGTATGCTAACAGCAGACCCTTTCATTTTTGGCTCTAACAGTGAGTTCTAACTCTTGCAAATTAAAAATGATAATCAAAATTCCAGGAGCTCTGGTGGCCTTGTGTCAAGAAGCTGTGCAACAATACGGAAGGCTCGTGGTTCAAGGCCACCAGCTGCTCTGAGGGAGAAAGTTGGGCAATCTTCTCCTGAGCAATATACTGCCTTTGAAACCCTATCAGAGGTCAGCTATAGGTTGGTTCCGAATCAATGTTGTATACAGCTACAACAATCAGACAGTAATCCTTAATTAAGTTTATCTATTTACTAAATATAAACAATTAGAAAAAAAAAGATGAAGCCAATTGTGTTCCAGTTTCATAATTAAAATTCCGGGAAATAATTTTTTTTCTAGGTAATAAAACAAATCAGGTAATGCAGTGACACAAAACAACAGCAAACAGCCTAAAAGACCTCTTTTCCATCCAATTTTTTGTGATTGTTATCTTCTAGGAAATTAACCAGTTGCTTGCTTCATGGAGTTTATTTGCCCACTATTCCAAAATGGCTTAAGAGTTACTGAGTTGAGAATACACCCAGTGCCTACAGTGTCTGCTAATTTCCAAGCAGTAGTAGAATGCTGATCATAGGAGCAAAAATACAACTGTGCAATGTAGCAGAAAAATCAATTCTCTGTTACTTTTTCTTCTTTTTTTATTTAAATGAATTTTTTTTATACTGGTTTACTTACAAAGTTTGTATGCATTGCTTTCCACACTGAATCTTTTCCATTTCCTTTACCCATCCCTCCCCCCATCAAATTGTGTGATCTTGTCTATGCTTTCGGCAATTACTTGCTATGCATCAGAGAGCTTGATAATGACTAAATATAACAGAAGAATAGACGTCTTTGAATTGTGGTGGTGGAGAAGAGTCTTGAACATACCATTAACTTCCAAGAAAACAAATAGATCTCTCTGGGAGAGGATGAAAGCATGTTTCTCCTTGGAAGCTAGGATTTTGAAACTCTGTCTCATACAATTTGGGTACATGGCCAGGAGGGACCAATTCTTGGAGAAGGACATCATGCTCAGAAAGGTGGAGGGACAGCACAGAAGAGGAATATCCCAGGTGAGATGCACTGATACAGTAACTAGGGCAATTGACATAGGTGTATCAGAGTAAGTGAGATGGGGTCAGAATAGGGCAGGTTTCAGAGCTTTTGCTAGGGTCACTATGAGTCACAGGTAACTTTATGGCACATAGCAACAACAACATGATTACACACACCTCACCCCCGCCTATCCTCACTCATCTGTTCTCCTCTTCCCCCCCTTGGATCCTCACACAGATTATCTACAATAATGGTCTTATACAGTATTTGTCCTTATGGGACTTCGTTAGTTCATTTAGCATAATGTTCTCTAGTCCTTCCCAAGTTAGGTAGTGATTTACAAAAGCATTGCTCCTGCATGCTGCGTAGTGTTCTATTTTGTGAAGGTACCATAATTTCTTAATCCATTTGGTTGTGGTTGGACATCTGGGCTGTTTCCACGTTCTTGCGACGGTGAATAACACTGCTGTGAACATTGGTGTACAAGTCTCTGCTTGTGACTCAGCTCTCATTTTTTTGAGGTATATTCCAAACAATGGAATAGCTGGGTCATATGGAATTTCTATGTTCAGCTTTTCAAGAACATGCCAGACTGCCTTCCAGAATAGTTGTACCATTTTACAATCCCACCAACAATGTATAAGAGTTCCTATCTCATCACTTCCTCTCCAACATTTATTACTTGAGGTCCTGTTAAACTTTGCCACTGCTTTTGGAATGAGATGGTATCTCATTGTGGTTTTGATTTGAATCTCTCTTATTGTCAGTTATTTTGAGCATTTCTTCGTGTATCTGTTGTCCATCTGTTTTCCCCTGTGAAGTCTTTCCATGTCTTTTGCCTATTTTGTAATTG
>NW_006400044.1:2794826-2795726 GCF_000299155.1 Elephantulus edwardii | reverse complement strand
TACCATAGACTAGGGATCTAAGCTTGATCCCAATTTGTCTCTGATGAACTTTGTGATTTTGGGCTATACTCCCAGGTCTCTAATTCACCGTGAGTCTAGTGTGCGTGTGTGTGTGTGTATGGAGTAAGATGTGGATGCTGTTTCAGCTTTCTACAGGTAACAGTTCCGGTTTGCCAGCACCATTTGTTGAAGAGGTTCTCATTTCTCTATTTGATGGGGCTTATTTCCTTGTCAAATATCAGTTGACCATCTCTAGATTCGTCCTTTTCTAAGTTCTCAATTCTCTTCCATTGATCTGTATGCCTGTTATTGTACCAGTACCATGCTGTTTTGGTTACTACTACAGTGTAGTAGGTTTTGAGGTGAGGGAGTGCTATGCCTCCTTCATACTTGTTTTTCAGAAGTTCTGATGCCTTTTTCTTTATAGCTGAACTTCCATTGCATACAATTGGTTCTTTGGACAGTTGCCTAGTACTCACTCAGAAAAAAGTAAGAATCAATTTCTTCACTGTTACTGTATTCCAACCTAAAAATAGTTCATGTACCATAGATGCTGCTGTTGTTGCTATATGCTATCAATTCATCTTTTACTCATAGAGACTCTGTGTACAACTGCTCTGAAGCCTGCCCTATCCTGAACCAGTCTGACTTCAACACACCTACCCTTATTACTCCAGTAACTGTGTAAATCTATTTCATCAGAGGTCTATGCCATGCCTCCACCTTTCCAACTATAATGTCCTTTTCCAAAGATTGGTTCCTCATGCCCATGTACCTAAAGTATGTGAGATGAAGATGTAAAATCTTATAGGAGAAACTTGGTTGCATCCTGTCCAAGACAAGCCTGTTTATTTTCTTAGTGGTCTGTGGCATGTTTAATACACTTCTCCAACATCTCTA
>NW_006400044.1:2788306-2794416 GCF_000299155.1 Elephantulus edwardii | reverse complement strand
ATCTGCATATCGCAAGTTGTTCATGAGTCTTCTTCCAAACTTGATGCCACATTCCTCCTCATAAATCCCATATTTATTCCCATCTCCCCAAAAGGTGACCCAGTAGAGTGTGGAAATTATAGAACATTATCACTAATATCACACACAAGCAAAATCTTGCTTAATATTATCCAAATAAACATTGAACTACCAAAATTGCAATCTGGGTTTAGAAGTGGTCATGGCTCTAGAGACATTATCAATTACCTATGTCAGATAGAGCTTGGCTGAAAATGAAGAGTAACAGAGGAGTGTCTGTGTTTCGCTGGGTATACAAAGGATTTTGACTGTGTGTATCACAACAAATTGTAGCTAACTTTGAAGAGAATGGGAATCTCAGAACACTTGATTCTGCTTGTGTGAAATCTATACTCCTATCAGGAAGCAGTCCTCAAAACAGAGCAAGGAAACACTGCATGGTTCAAATTCAGGAAAGGAGTGCTTCAGGGTTGCATCCTGTCTTTGTACCTTTTGAGTCTTTATGCCAACAACATAGATAGATGATAATTACTTAATAAAACAATAAATGCTTTCATGGCTATTTTCATGAAAAGACTTTTTTAAAAAGTCTGCAATGATTGTTGAGACATAAACTCTCTGAATACATGGATATAGTTTACCTTATTTATTGAGTAAACCACACTAAAAAAATTTGCCCATTTTGAAATATGCCAATTACACTCCTTTGAGAAATAAATATAAAAGGAAAATTGCATGGAATTTTTGCTTTTCAAATGGTAATTTTTCATCCACTATCTTAACCAAATTATATAATCTCACTATCTATTCTATCCATAAAACCATGGAGAAAACAATTGCATAAATTCACAATTATTCATCCTTTGGTTAAATACTCTTGGAACTAGCAGCCAGGAAATCAAAAGCTGAATTGCACTGGAAAAAAGTGTTGTTAGGAACCTCTCCAAAGAACTGAGAAACAACGAGGTCAGTCAAGAGACTAACGTCAACCTGATCCAGGCCATGATTTTTGTAATTACTTACTATGCATCAGAGAGCTGGACAATAACCAAGAGTGATAAAAGGAGAATTTATGTCTTTGAGCTTTGGTGCTGCAGAAGAGTCTTGGACTGACCATGGACTGCCAAGAAAACAAATAGGTCTGTCTTGGAGAGGGTAAAGCCAAATTTCTCCTTGGAGACTAGGGTTTTGAAGCTCTGTCTCACATATTTTGGCAAGTGGCCAGGAGGGACCATCCTTAGAGAAGAACTTCATGCTTGGAAGGGTGGCAGGACAGCACAGGAAAGGAAGACACCTGATGAAATGGATTGATGCAGTAACTGGCACAATGGGGGTAGGTGTGTCGGTGTCAGTGAAATTGGCTCAGGACAGGACAGGCTTCAGAGTTGTTGTTCACAGGGTCACTATGAATCACAGTAGCCTCAATAGCACATAACAACAACAACATCATTACAGATGTTACTAAACCTAATATATTAAAAGACTTAAAGTCTATCCATACTTAAGTTTGTAAACTCTGTTAGAAAAGAATTTCAGGAAAACAATAATCATAATAAAATATCATATAGAGCAGAAATACGCATATAATTTTCTTAATTTTCTTTTAGTTTGCGATGCTTCTCCTAAAGACAATAACAAAACAAAACAAAACAAAAAGACTCAAGAAATATGAAGTGATATAGAAGACATTCAGGTACTAACTCTTTTGGAACAATCAACCCAGAGAAGAAGTTTAGATCACAGTGCAATCCAGTAGAAACTCCTGCTATAAGACCAGCCTGATCTGAAAAGGAAGTAAGATATATGGATTTTTGTGCTTGTTATTAGTTTCTAAGAAATATAACTCTAAGTCATGGCAAGCTGATAAATAATAGAATGAAAGGTGGCACTGCCTTCATGACCTCTGATACTATTTTTTAGGCCAGTGTTTTAGTCTTTCCTCTCCCTCCCCTCAAGATATCTCTGGATTGGTTCAAATATCTGTTCTTCCAGCCTTTTGGCTTTATAAGCCAGAGCACTTTTCATTTACACCAGGTAGTGAGTATTTAGGGAGCTCTGGTGGCTTGGTGGTAAGAAGTTGTGATGCCAACCCAAATGTAAGCATTTAAAATCTATAACCTGCTCCATGGACGAAAGATGTGCAGTCTCCATCTGTGCAATCACTGCATATGAAAACCCTGTGGAAGATCAGTTCGGAATTAGTTCTGACTTCACAGTACATAACAAAAACATGGACTCCAACTTGCACTCCACAGCTAAAATGAAACAGTAACAAACCATTTCAATATTTTACTTTAAATTGAGAATTGTTTTCTAACAAAAGAAAGTTTAAGTAAGAAAATTCATGAAATAACATTAACATGTTTTGTAATAATGAAATTATTTTGAAATAAGCTTGAGGAGTTATTGCATAGCAAATGTGTAAAACTACAATGCATACACTAAGGTGCTCTGGTGGGCTAGTGGCAAGAAGGTGTATTACAATCCCAAAGGAATGTGATTCTAGGTTATAAACTGCTGTTTGGAAGAAGGAAGGGCAATCTCTTCCCGTGCAATTACCTGCCTCTGAAAACCCCCTAGAGGGTCAGCTATGGGTCGACTCTGACTCTATCATACAACATGCATATATTATCTCATATATTCTTCATAGCAGAGACATGAGGAAAACACTGCAATTCACATTGATAGATGAAGAAATGAAAGTTCACAGAGAATAAGGAATTACCCAGTTTTTTCAACGTTTTACAGATAATTTGTAGCACAGATGTAGTTCCAATCATAATGTTCACCTCATGTTAATAATAATTTGTTTTTATTTGCATACGAGTTTTAGTCTTCATTGAGAAAAGAGAAATGGTCTATAGGTAATAGAATTGCATCATATACAATCAGACAAAGATAGGGTAAGTACAAAATAATAGATATGAAGATACGCTATGAACTTTAAGATTTGTCCAGATTCGATTAAGACCATTTTTTTTGCAAAAAGTCACATAACTAATGATTAGTCTTCACTTATCTCTTTTAAAAGTATTTTATGCTAATTATATAATTTCTATTTCTTCGAACCTCCTTAGTTATTTTATTGTAAGCCTATGAGTGCTTAAATAGTGAAGATAGATTATCCAAAAAAGTATGAGCCTGAAAACAAGCTCTTAAAAACCTGCAAAACAGAACTCAGGAGGAAATTATTTATAGTACTGATTCAGCATGTTGAATTTATCCACCTCCATACATTTTTGTTTGGACCATCTGTAATTCTATTTCTAGAATACTTAATTGCATTTTTTCATTTGTAAAACTAGTGGGAAATTATTCAATAATGAAATACTGAATCATAATAATCCCTACAGTGTTTATTTAATGTATTTTTATAACATTATGTATCCAAATAGCATAAGTACACTCAATCAAAAAGGCATTATGTCTATGGTTTTTAATTTTCCTATAATGTCAAACAGCTGGATAAAAATTGAGAATTTCAGTCAATCTCTTACAGTTCAATTTACTTGATGACACAAATAGTGATGTTTGGTCATTTCCAGATACAGTAGAGATGGCTAGATGTATATCATCCTTCATTCTGCATCCTTCCTGGATGTACAGCTAGACTTGACTTGCAACCCTCTTTTGCAGCTGGATGAAGCCAAAGGAACTAAATGGAAGAAAAAAAGAAAAATGTATGCTACACCAAGATCTTGACCATAAAAATTTTCCATATACGTCTCCATGTTTTCCATTTTTGTCATGATTTGGAGCACTGTGGCCTACTGGCAATAAGCTGTGCAGCAATTGTGAAGGCATGCCATACAAATCCACCAGTTACTCTGTAGGAGAAGGGTATGGGCAATCTCCTCCTGTGCAATTGTCTCTGAAAACAGCTATGGGTTGGTTCCTACTTGATGGTATACAACAAGAACAAACATCTCTTAGTTTATTAGTGCTGTTACAAAAACCACATGTGATTTTCCCACTTAGGTGGTTTGTTGTTGCGTACCCATCAGAAGATTTTCAGAAGTGGTAAATTGCACAACAGGAGATTGCCCATCTTCCTTGGTGAAGCGAGCGGCTTTGAACCATGTTTGTTTGATTTGGCAGCACAATTCCTTACCACTAAGTCACCAGAACTTAAGAGATCACTGACTCTTTATGTTGAGGGAATAGTTTTTGTCTGGTTTAAACTCACTCTTCCTTTATTATTACAAAAGAGACTGGTTTAGGACAAAAGCTACAGTTCTTATTCCCTGGTATGATTATTTACATACAACTTTTTGTTGTTGTGTATCATCAAATTAGAACCGACGCACAGTTAACCTTCCAGCAGGTTTTCAGTGGTAGTAATCACAAGGGAGGAAATTGTCCATCCTCCCACTGAGCAGCTGGAGGGTTCAAAGAACCTGCCTTCAGAATTGCAGTGCAGATTCTTACCACTAGGTCACCAGAGCTTCCTTTACATACAAATAGAAATGAAGATTTACAACAATCCCAGGGAAAATTTAGTAGCTGTACGGTAAAGGTGGCTATGATACTAATTCATTTTCTTGCTATGCATCTGAAAGTTGAAAATGAATCAGGATAAGAGAAAAGAATGTATGCCTTTAAATTGCAGTGTGGGAGAAGAGTACTGAATACCATATGAACTAACGAAAGACCAAACAAATTGGTCTGATAGAAAGTGTAACTAGGGTGCTCCTTTGAGGCAAAGATGGTGAATGTCATGCTTGGAAGGGTGGATGGACAACACAGGAGAGGAAGACCCTGGATGAGATAGATTGATACAGTAACTGGGGCAATGAGGGTTGATGTGTAGGAATTAGTGAGACTGGCTCAGGACAGGGCAGGCAGGGTTCAAAGCTGCTGTACATAGGGTCATTATGGGTCTCAAGTCATGCAACAGCACATAACAATAATAACAATGTATTTTGGGAATGTGCTCAGAAATGGCCAGTCCTTGGACAGGGGCATCGTGCTTGTAAAGGTGGAGAATAATCAAAACAGAGGAAGATCCTCAATGAGCTGCATTGATACCATGACTGTAGCAAAGGCCTCCAGAATAAAAGAGAAGATAAGGATGGCACAGGAAAGGACAAGGTTCAGATCTGTTGTAAATAGGGTCACTATGAATGACTGTTGACAAAATGTTCCTGATCACTGTTATCTCTTCTCATCTGTGTAAAGGAAAACAACTCTTTGTCCTCTAACTTTCCTATCACTGAACTGAGTTGTGACCAAAACAATACTTAAATGTGTTGAATCCTGATATGCTTAAACTCATATTCATTGACATCAAGTCAGAAATGACTCATAGCTAACCCTTAAGAGGATTTCTGAGGCTATAAATCTCTCACAGGAGGAGAATGACCATCTTTCACCTTTGACGTATTTTTTTCAGGGCATTATTTATTTTTTTATGCATTTTTCATTGGTTTGCTTACAAAGTTTGTATACTTTGTGTTATACACTAGTCTTCAGGCATATTGTATCTCATACAATCATTCTCATGCATTATGTTTTAAAAAATTTATCACCTTTGGACCTTGCCCATCATTACCCTGGTTTCTCACCCAGACACTTCCATTTCTTTCCCCTTCTCCCTCTAACCAGCAAACTGTCAAGCCCTGTGGTTTTGTCCCTACCTATACTCACCCCTCCACTCTCTCCTCTTTCCCCCTTAAATGTATTTGAGTCACCAGAGAAGCAGGACCTTTCAGTTACAGCCTAGACAAGTCATTGAGATTTATGGTTCATATTCTTTTAGAAGTTGAAATCAATCCTTTGATCATGTGACAAACATTTTAATTGGCCACAAGAATGTAGATCTCTAACTTCAAAAATTTCAATTATCCAAAAGCTCGGACTTAATTTTGAAATCTGTTACTTTGCTTGAGTCAAAGAGATATCTTTTTACCAGCGAGTGAATGAGTATGGCAGGTATACAGAAGCAGATTTGCTGAGTAGCTGTCGATTCTGACTGAATTCACCAATTATTTTATTTACAAGACAGTACCACCCTTGACATCTAACCAAAAGGTTGAAGGTTCAGCTTCATCAAGGAGATTCTCAAAAGAAAGACTTAGGGATTGACAGAAAGA
>NW_006400044.1:2783677-2784725 GCF_000299155.1 Elephantulus edwardii | reverse complement strand
AGCACTCTGGTTGTACTTGTTCTTTTGGCAGTCCATGGAGTGTTCAGTACTCTTCTCCATAGCTCCAAGGCATCAATATTTCTGCCATCCTAATTCATTCTTTAGCTCTCAGATGAAGAGGAAGTTATCAGAAAGACCATGACTTGAATCCAATGTACCTTAGTCCTCAAACTGATATCAATACTCCTCAATAATTTGGAGAGGTGCCTAACTGCAGATTTTTTCCAGTGCAGTGCATCTCTTGATTTCCTGACTGTTAGTACCAAGGGTGTTGATTGTGTATCGAAGTAATATGAAGTTGTTAAAAGTTTCAATATTTGTTTTCTTGACATTGAAATTCAATAATTGATGGATATATTCTTCAATCTTAGGCAACAAGTTCTTCCTAATGCAGGTTATTGATGAGTCTTTCGTTGATCCTGATGCCACATTCTTCTTCACAGAGTCCAGTTTCTCAAATAATTTATTCAGTATGGAGAGATAATACAACTTGGATGCACAACTTTCTAGCTTTAAACCATGTGATATTATTCTACTCTGTTCACACAAAAGCCTCTTGGTACAGTTTTTCATGAGCACAATTCAATCTTCTGGGATTCTCATTCTTCTCAATGTTAGACATAATTTGTATGATCCACACAGTCAGATGCCTTTTCATGGTCAATAAAGCATAAATGGACCTTCTCTGCTATTCTTTATGTTCAGTCAGGATCCTTCTGACATTAGCAATAATATGCCTGGTACCACTGCCTCTTCAAAATCCTGCTTAAACTTCTGACAGTTCCCTATCTATATATTGTACTAGCAATCTTTTAATGGATCTACAGCAGTATTATGTCTTCCTATAATATTAATGATATTGTTTTATAGTTGTCCCATTCTGTTAAATGACCTTTCTTGGGAATGGAAACAAATATAGACCTCTTATAATCTCTTAGACAGCTGTCGTCCAAATTTCCAGGTGTATACTGGTGAGCACATCTAGGTCTACACCTTCCAAATGAAACAAGTCAATTGATATCTTACTGAATCTTGGGACCTTATTTTT
>NW_006400044.1:2782192-2783332 GCF_000299155.1 Elephantulus edwardii | reverse complement strand
CCTTTAATATGGATTGCATTTCAATGTCAAGGAACAAAAATCCTTTCCATTGGACTTATAGGTAACATCATGATAGATGGATGAAATATTGAAAATGTCAATGAATTAATTTTTCTTGAATCCACAATCAATACACTTGGAATCAGGAGTCAGGCAATCAAGACATATTGCGCTGATAAAGTCTACAGTGAGGGACTTCTTCAAATTATCACATAGCAATGATGTCAGTTTGAGGATTAATTTGTTCCTGATTCAGACCATGGTCTTTACAATCATTTGCTACCCCGATGAGAGCCGGACAGTGCTTAAGGATGACAAAAGAAGAATTGATGCCTTTGAGATCTGGTGTTGGAAAAGAGTACTGAATATCCCATGGACTACCAAAAGCAAAAATAGATATGTCCCAATGGTAGAGAGTAGAGCCAAAATGTAGTTTAGAGGCAAAAATGATAAATCTTTCTGTCACATACTTCAAACATTTTTATATGAGAATCTATTCCTTGGATAGAGACATCATACTTGGAAAGGAGGAGAGATAGTTAAGGAGAAGAAGAACCTAAACAAGAAGTACTGGCATTGTTACTCTGCCAACAGGCTTAAATATGTAAGAAAGTATGAGGATGGCACAGGATAGGACAGGGTTCAGATCTCTTGTTCATAAGGTCACCATGAGTCATACTCAACTTCACAATACATTAAACAAACAACAACAGCAATAATTGTCCCCCTCCCTCGCACAGTCTTGACATTTACCTCTTTCTTCTGAAACTAACATTTTCTCCAATATAAAACTTGTACATTTAATCTTTTCTTGCTATTTGCTTTTTAGAGTAACAGCCCTCTATGGGCAAATAACATGAGCCTTTCTAATTTATTTGAGATTAAGAAATCACAGAAATATGTATTTGATAGCCTAATGAGTAGTGAATTGCATTACCAACAAGAGGTGGGAGGTTCAAATACAAGCTTCTCTGTGGGAGAAAGACTGACAATTTAGTCCTGTTCCATTTACAGCCTTTGAAAAACCCCAGAGGATACATTGTGAGGTGATTCCGATTACCTGGCAACAAATACGCACACAAAAGAGCAAATCCCTTCTTTGGGATGGGAACAAATATAGACCTCTTCCAGTCAGTTGGC
>NW_006400044.1:2780714-2782002 GCF_000299155.1 Elephantulus edwardii | reverse complement strand
TTAAATTCTTCTGTATCTGCCAATTCCTTTCGATACAATGACTCAGTATATTCCTTCCATCTTCTTTTGATACCTCCTGGATCATTTAACATTCTTCCTAAAGCATCCTTGATTGTAGCAACTTGAGGTTATCTAGAATTTATAGAATACTTGAGCATCACAACAAGATAAAGGTAACCCAATTGCAAAATGGGCACAATATATGAATATGCACCTTACCAAAGAAGACATTGAGATGGCTAGCAAACACATGAGGAAGTGCTCAAGATCCTTAGCTCTAAGAGAGATGCAAATCAAAACAACTATGAGATATCTTACCCCAGTAAGAATGGCAAAATTCAACAGAGCAGCAAACAATAAATGCTGGCAAGGTTGCGGGGAAACTGGAAACCTTATTCACTGTTGGTGAGAGTGTAAAATGGTGCAAACACTATGGAAGGCAATATGGCGTTTTCTTAAGGATTTGAACATAGAAACACCATTTGACTCAGCAATTCTACTACTGAGAATATACCCTAAAGAAACTAGAACTGCCAGTCAAGCAGATATATGCACATCCATGTTTATTGCTGTGTTGTTCACAATAGCAAAGAATTGGAAACAACGTAAGTGCCTATGAACAAATGAATGGCTTGAGAAGCTGTGGTATATTCACACAATGGAATACTATGCTGCATTGAAACACAAGGAACTCATACAAAATGGGTGACTCTGGAGGACATATCCTGAGTGAAATATCTCAGTCACAAAACTACAAATACTAAAAAACTAAACCACACACAAAAAAACTACAAATACTACATAATGTCACTGTTGTAAAACGAGACTCACATCAAGGTTGGAGGAAACTTAAGAATAGAGGGGATAAATGATGTATAGTGCATTAAAACAGATGAGGCAGAGAACTGTTTAAAAGGAATATATGATTAGGTATAACTTTCATGACCAATGTCCAGAATAAGAGCTGCATAGTAAAATGGACTTGGCAGGGGGAATTTTATAACAGATTTTTTTTTTCTTAAAAAAGAAAAGCGAACTGGGGGGGAGGGTAGGGAAGGGAGGAAAGTGTATAACAATGTATGAATGGAAATCCAAAGTTTCTGTAAACTTCACTAAAAGAAAAAAATAAACAATTAGTATAACAAGAATAAAAAGAGCAAATCAAACACTCATGAACTGTCTTTTTTACCCTTCTTTCCATCTTCTCGTTTTTTAATTACTTCTTTTAATTTATTATTCATTTCAATGAAAATTTACAGAGACTTTGGATTTACATTCATTCATTGTT
>NW_006400044.1:2777049-2778038 GCF_000299155.1 Elephantulus edwardii | reverse complement strand
CCCATTACAAAAGAAGAAATTGAAAAGGCAATACAACAACTTCAAACCAAAAAAGCCATGGACTAGATGGGTTTACAAGTGAATTTTATCAAACATTCAGAGAAGAACTGTCACCAATTCTACATAAAGTATTTGACTTTGGAGCTAAGCAAACTGAAGTTGTTAACAAACTCAATGTGTTCTCCATATCCCATGAAGCTTCCAGATGGCTCAGTGGTGAGAATATTTGTTTTCTTGATGTTTAAATCCTATGGGAATATGGTTAAACAGTTTAGCAACCTAACAATTCTTACCCATCATAGAACTTTTATTAGAACATATTATAATATGACAACCAAACTAAAAGCCAGAATCTCACCAACAGACACTTACTGAAGGAACACCCAGGGTGAGGGATGCTTAGCATTTGAATGTTTGGTGTCACTTAAATCTGTTATCATGGAATTTTTCTTTGATAAAATATTCTAATTCAAGGCTTTAGTGGAAATGTGTTGAAGGGAATTTATTGCTTTCTTACCTAATTTAATACAAATCTTTTAACATGACAACCTGTTTACAAGTATTTGTATAAAGCCTGAAGTGTGTAAGACCCTGACCTCCATCAAGTATTTTTCCCCAATGGCTTAATTAATTTACATATCAAAATAGACAAAACAGAGCAAACATCTATTTACTTTTGGAATATAGAATTTTTTATTCATAGTAAAAGAAAAGTTTGTAGTATATAATAAATTAAAACCTTATTTCAAGCAAAGAAGGGATTCCATGTTTTGCTGTTGTTTTGTGTGCCATTGAGTCAATTGCAACTCATAGTGACCCTATGTACAACAGTCCTCAACTCTGCTCTATCCTGTGCCAACCTCACTGTCTCTGACACACCTACTCCCTTTAACCCAATCACTGAATTGATCCAGTTCATGGAGGGTCTTCCTCTCTTGTGCTGTCCCTCCATTTTCCCAAACATGATGTCCCTCTCCAAGGACTGGACC
>NW_006400044.1:2762549-2776019 GCF_000299155.1 Elephantulus edwardii | reverse complement strand
TTTTTATAATTTTTCATTTATAATGTCCTTCATATATATTGCATATTATATAATTAACTGCCATTGAACTATGCCTTTTATTATGCCATCTATTCAGGTCTCCATTAAATCTTTCTATTCCTTCACCCCTATCCCTAATCATCTTCACACTAACATTCTGCTATTAATGATTTCCACTCTTTCCCCTTTCCTACATCTTCCCCAATTCTCTTTCCCCATTCTGACATTTATAAAAATCTTAGTAGTTACTCTTCTATTTTTAAAATAATGGTCTTATGCATTGTTTGTCCTTATAAGACTTAATTCACTTAGTATAATGTTTTCTAGCTTTTCCCATGTTATTTTTTCACATTAATATATACATTTTTTAGAATTTTACAAAACTGTTATTCTTTAGTGCTGAATTATAATACTCCATCATGTGAATGTACCACAATTTTTCATTCCATTCATTTGTTGATAGACATACAGACTATTTCCATATTCTTGCTACTGTGAATAATACTGCTATGAACATGTTGTTGTTATTAGGTACTATTGAGTAGAGTATGACTCATAGAGTCCCTATGAGCAACAGATCTGAACCTTGTCCAATCCTGTGCCAACCTCACACTTGGTGACACACCGGCAGTCACTATGTCAATACACATGGTCAAGGATATTCCTCTCTTTCACCAACCTTCCGTGCTTCCTGGTATCATGTTCCTCTTCAAGAAATAACCCTTCCTAGCAGCATGCCTGAAATATGTGAGGTTGACATTTATTTGTTTTGGTTTGGTTTTGGGGTGTTTTTTGTTTTTTTTGGTTGGTTTTGGTTTTGGTTTTGATTTGTGTGTGTGTGTGTGTGTGTGTGTGTGTATTGGCTATCGAAAGGATGTCCAGTGCTCTTCTCTAGAATCACAACTCAAAGGCATCGATTCTTCTTCCGTCATCCTTATTCATTTTCCAGCTCTTAGATGCATGGCAAATAAGCAAGAAGACCATGGCCTGAATCATATGTGTTAGGTTAGGTTAGGTAGTGGACTTAAAGAAAAAATCAGAGAGAACAAGAGAAAGCTTAATGCAGCTTTATTAAAGGGGGGTGGGGGTGGAAAGGGAGCTCCCGGGTGAGTTCCTCATCCTGGAGAGGCAGAATGGGAAGTCACAGTGTGAACTTACTGGGGAGGGTTTTTATCAACAGAGTCTTTAGGGAGGTACATTCCATTCTGATTTGCGGGTCACCTGCTAGCTTAGCCAGGCAGGCAAGGCCTTTTGCCTTCTTATCCAAAGCAGGCAAGGCCATCAACATTTGAGTTCTGAATTCTTCATTCTTCTCTTTGGTCCTCTTTGCCCAGACTAACAATATGCACCTTAGCCCTCAAATTGATATTATTAATCCTCAATAATTTGAACAGATCTATAACTGCATATTTTCCCAATGCAATGCATCTCTTTATTTCCTAAATGCTGGTATCAAGGGTGTTGTACCAAGGATCCAAGTAAGATGAAGTTGACACTTTCAATCTTTTCTCCATCCATCATGATGCCTGTTGCTCCAGTTATAAGAAGCTTTGTTTTCTTGACATTGAGATACAATCTATATTGAAGGCTGCATTTCTTGGTTTTCTGCAACAAAATACTTCAAGTCCTCCTCACTTTTAGCAAGCAAGTTTGTGTCATCCGCATAACGCAGGTTATTGATGAGTCTTCCTATGGTTCGGATGTCACATTCCTCTTCATAGAGTCCAGCTTCTTGAATAATTTGCTCAGCATACAGATTGTATATGTATGGAGAGAGAATTCAAAACTGACACACTCTCTTCTCAATTTTAAAACATGCAGCGGTTTTCTTAGAATGTAGGTATACATAGCTATGAACATAGATGTACATACCTCTGTTCCTGTCATATTCTATATATTCCTAGGAACGCAATATGCGGGTCTTATGGGATTTTAATGTTCAGTTTTCTGAGGAAAAACCAAATTAATTGTTTCCAGAATGGTTGCAACTTTTTTACAATCCCATTAGTGACACATTGGAGTTCAAATTCCACCACAACCTCTCAAACATTTATGGCTGATTATTTTCTTAAACTTTGCTACTGTTACTGGGGTGAGATAGTGTTTTATTGTTGTTTTAACTTGCATCTGTCTGATTGTCAGTGACTTTGAGTACTTCTTTGTTTGTTGGCCATCTGAATGCATTCCCTTGTGAATTTTTTTCCATGTGTTTGCCCATTTTTTTTTTTAAATTGCGTTATCAGTCCGTTCCTTATAAATTTTTGTTATGAAACTCTTGTCTGAGATGTTATGGCCAAATGTTTTTGTACCCAGTCTTTTTTCCTAATTTTCCTTTGCCTGCAACACCCTGAAACTTACCCTCAATGCCCTGGAATTCACCCCACCGTTCACCTGCACCGGGATGGGTCCAGAGCATCCCAGGAGAGTGAATAGGAAATGTGTAGAGGTGGCCCAAGGCCTCAGCGATCATGTCAGTATTGGCTAGGGACAGGGTGGAGGAAGGTGCTGATGGAGAGAGGAGAAGGAATTGAGTGGGAAGCTTCCAGGGCATAGGAAACTGGAATACAATGCTTAACACTTAAATAGGGACAGCACCAACATTGAATCTCTTAGCTGTGTAATGGGGAAGAGTTTTTCATCTTCTCTTTGGGGTAAAACATTTGTTTGTCAAATAGTGTGCTAAAGCCGAGCATCCAAATGAAACAGACTAGGCAGAAGAATTGAGTACCCCCTTCTAAAATACTATGTCTTTGAAAACCCTATGTATAACAGAGCATACTTAGATTAGACTAGCGTATATGACACTAGAGGCTGAGAATTCGTACTGGGAATCACAAATGAGGAGAAACAGTTGCAAACAGGCCCTGGTTTTTGGAACTAGTGAGAAATATGAATGTTGGGAAATTGGACATTATTAAGGAACAAACGTTGTTGTTAAGTGCCATCTAGACACCTGCAACTCCTAGTGATACTCTTTACAATAGCTCTGAGCTCTGCTGTATCCTGAGCCAGTCTCACTGATTTTGACACACCTACCCTCATTACTCTAGTTAGTGTCAATTCATCTCATCCAGGGACTCCTTCTCTTATCCAAACTTCCAAGCGGGATGTCCCTCCTGGCAGTAGGCCCAATGTATGTGACATGGAGCTTTAAAATCATTACCTCCAAGGAACAGCCTGGTTTTACCCTCTCCAGGACAGACCTGTTTGTTTTCTTGACAGTCCATGATATATTCAATATTCTTCTCCAGCCCAACTCAAAAGCATCAATTCTTCTGTCATATTTGGTCATTGCCAAACTCGCGGATGCATAAAAAGTAACTGTAAAAATCATGACCTGAAACAGGTGTATGATGGTCTCCAGATCGACATCATTGCACTTTTGAGATGTCCCTGGCAGCAGCCTTTCCCAGAGTAACCTGTCTATTGGTTTTTGACTTGGTGGTGCCAATATTTATGAATTACATTTCTTCCTTTCTTCATTAGCAAAGTATTACAATTAAGAAAGGAGGAAATGTAACACAAAGATTGGCTAATTGAGATGGACTGACTTAGGGCATTTTAAATCAGACAATCACATGATCTACTACGATGGAAATAAAAAGATAAGTAAAAGATAGGGTTGCATTCATAGTGAAAAAGACCATTTCTAGATTCACCTGGAAGTACAATGTTGTGACTTACCAGATAATATCCATACTTATACAAGGAATACCTGTTAATACCATTATCACTCAAAGAGAAGCACCAATAATCAGAGTCGAAGAGGAGGCAAAAGATGATTTCTGCCAATTTTTGCAGTCAGAAATTCATCAAACACGCAATCAAATTATAGTAATAAGAATGCATGATGGAAATGCAAAAGTTGGGAACAAGGAAGAAGGATTAGTGGTCAGAAACATGGGCTTGGTACCAGAAATAAGATTGGAGATAGAATGAGAGAATTATGGAAAATCAATGATTATTTCACTGCAAATATCTTTTTTTAAGAAACATAAATTTAACCCTGAGTCTATGCCACCTGAATTTAAAAACCATCTCAGGAACAGGTGTGAGGCCTTGAACATTAATAAGCAAATACCAGATGAACTGTGAGAGGATATCAAGAATTTCATCCACGAAGAATGCAAAAAAGAAAGAAAGAAGAGGAAGAAAAGACCAAGATGGATTTCAGAAGAACTTTTGAATATTACACTGAATGTTGAGAAACCACAGCAAAAAGAACAAATCAGGAAGTTAAGGAGAGGAACAAAAGATTTCAAAGGGCAGCTTGGAAAGACAAAGTGTCACAATGAAATATGTTCAGAGTTAGAGTCAGAAAATCAAGAGATGAACTTACTGAGCCTTCATTTAGCTGAAAAAATTGAAGAACAAATTCAAACGTTGAGCTGTACTATTTAAGCATTTATAGACAGAATATTGAATGAATCAGGAAGCATCAAAAGAATACGGAAGGAATATACAAAGTCACTGTACCAAAAAGAATTGGCTGACACAGAAGAATTTCATGAAACAATATATGACTAAGAGACAATGATGATGAAGGAAAACCTAGATTGTACTTATGTGAGACCCATGTTCAGACAAGGAAGCAGTCCTCAGAACAGAGCAGGGAAACACTATATGGTTAAAAATCAGGAAAGGAGTGTGTCAGGGATGTGTCTTGTCTCTAAACCTTTTCAACCGATATGCAGAATAGATCATTCAGAAAGCTGGGATTTATTGAGAAGAAATGTGGCACCAGGATCAAAGGAAGATTCATCAACAACCTACGTTATGGAGACGACACAACCTAGGACCTGAAGCACTATTTGCAGAAGGCCAAGGACTGTCATCTTCAGTATGAATTGAAACTCAATATCAAAGAACGAAAAACGATTCTTACCACTGGCCAATTGTCAGCACCATGATAATGGAGAAAAAAAATTGAGGTTCTTAACAATCACAGCTTGCTCAGCTCCACAATCAACACTCTTAACACCAGCAGTCAG
This sequence comes from Elephantulus edwardii, assembly GCF_000299155.1. NCBI lineage: Eukaryota > Metazoa > Chordata > Mammalia > Macroscelidea > Macroscelididae > Elephantulus > Elephantulus edwardii. The sequence goes on along the minus strand of NW_006400044.1, from coordinate 2,771,028 downwards.
GAAATCAATCAAAAAACTAATTTCACTGGAAAATCTGCTGTCAGGGATCTCTCCAGAGTACTGAGAAGAAACAATGTCAGTCTAGGGACTTAAGTGTGCCTGATCCAAGCCATAATCTTTGCAATTATTTGGTATACATCACAGAGCTGGACAATGACTAAGGATGACAAAAGAAGAATTGAAACCTTTGAGTTGTGGTGCTGGGGAAGCATTTTGAACATACCATAGACCACCAAGAAAACAAATAAGTCTGTCTTAGAGAAGACCAAGTTTCTCCTTGGAGGGTAGGATTTTGAAGCTCCATTTCACATACTTTGGGCACGTGGCCGGAAGAGACCACTGCCTTGGAGAAGGATATCATTCTTGGAAGGGTGGAGGGGCACTACAAGAAAGGAAGACCTGGGATGAGATGGATGAATACAGTAACTAAGGTAATGAGGATTAAGTGTGTTGGAGTCAGTGAGAGTGGCTTAGAATAGGGCAGGCTTCAGAGCTGTTGTTCACAGGGTCCCTATGAATCACAAACGACTTTGTGACACATAACAACAAATTCTTCACTGAACACCTTTGCCTCATGAAATTAAATAAAGCCAAAAATTTGCTCCCGATATTACCTAATAGTCCCAGGAAGCGGGGGCGGGCAAAAAAAAAAAAAATCAGTTGACATTTGTTGCTATTAAATACCTATCAATTAACATAAAGTCAGTTTTGACTCACATAACTTTTTATGCATGAGCATAAAGTTGTTCATCGTAACTAAGTACGTCAATTATTTATACAAGCCATGGTCTCCATAAAGTGGATTGCACAAAGTAAACATACAGTAAACTAATACTAGTTAATAGTTAATATTTACATATTTCCTGGTTGATTCCTATAAATGCGCTCAATTATCTGAAGAGAACTAAGAATCAAAGGTATCATCCTCAAACCCTCCAAACTATCCTAAAAAGAAATTAACAAAAAAAGATGAAAATATCAGTATTTTATTTCTTTTTCTGGTTATTCTAAAACACATACATATCTTTGATTTAATAGATTATGTTATGTTTTCTTCTTACTACAAATTAATTGTACTAATAACCACTAGTTCATTTGTAATAATAATTTAAAAGTTGATGTTCACTATGCCCTAACCTATGCTCTTCCTTGCTCTCTACATTTCTTCTCTGTGGAAAATTTTAGCTCCTCTCTAATGAACTATTAAGGCTTAAAACTATCTTTTCAGAGGACCCTGTTATCCTAGTTTGAGACTCTTATTTCTAAGTAGGTACTCCTACTAAAACTCAAATTCATCATTGCTCTGATTGCACCCTGATCATTTAGATTTTAATTCTCATACCTTCCTTTATATCATAATGACATTAAATTAGACCATCGGGAAGATAACAAAAGATAGTCTAAATCACTTCCTTAAGAATTTTAAAGTGTTTTCTACAGGGAGAAACATTTTCTAGGTACTAATTTCTCCTTCAAGACACCTTGCTTCAAGTGTATTCTCTTGAATTTTTGTCTCTGCCAACTCTTATGTGTTTCTTTTTATTAAAATGAACAAAGAAAAAAGAGCATTTAAATATCCAACAACATAAAACTCCTAGGACTAAGATACTTTTCATAAAGATTTGAGAATAAAAACAAACATAGTTATTATATGCCTTTGAGTTTGAACTGACCCAAAGCTAAGACAAAATCATTAAACACTTATAGATAATATTCCCAAAATGTGTCTACTTATTTAATGTCCTTTTCTTTGAGGATTTTTACTCCTATATTTTTAACTAGTCTGTGCATTTCCTTCTTAGATTGTTTTGTCCTTAACTTTGCCTCTCTTAAATCTAAGCATGGTTCATTTTTAAAACAACAAAAAAACCCTTCTGATTCTACTCCTCAACAAAATTTAAAAGTTTTTCTTACATTAAAATGCAGAATGCTTTTTCTTTGTCTCTATCCTTTTTATCCAAGAATATACTTAACCAGTGCCTGTAATATTTAAAAAGCCAGTTAATACATTCTACCTTAAAAAGAGAGAGAGAGAGAACTTGCATACCAGGTTATAAGTCTTGATTTCTAGTAAAATACCACAAACTTTTAAAGACATTTTAATGTTAAATGTTTAAGTAAAATCTTATCCAAAGATTTACATAGTAAATCAATTTCTTCTATTAACTGTTAATACATAAATTGTTCTGTGACATTGTCTGCAATTCCTGAAATGTGCTAATGTTTTTGTTTCCTCCTTGAGTTCCTCATTTTCATTCATCAGATTTTCTTGTACCTCCATGTTTTCTCATTGGTTTTGTATATACATTGCCCTGTTGCTCTTGTATAATTGATTATTCTGAGAAGCACATCATTCTTCATGTGGTTTGTTTTATAGACCTGTCTATTATTTTGGTAAAAAGGTGGCCTACAGGAGTCCTCTTCACTTTTAAGTTAGAAGGTTCTGTCAGGGCAACAACCTCAGGGTGGAAGTTATATATAATTCCTTCTCTTTAAATAATTTATAATGCTTTTTTTCCTTAAGAAATTTCAAAGATTTCAGATCAAATTCTTTTATCAGAGTCAACGACAAAACATGGGTGATCTCTCAAGTAGAAGTCATATTTATCTTATTTATCTCTCTACTAGAATCATATTTATCTCTCTACTAGACTAAAATCCAATGATAACAACTTTATTTCTCATGACTCAAAAGTCAGTGTCTCAATCTACTTACATTTTTTTTCTTCTCTAGTTCATCTCCCACTCACTCAAGCTAAGAGAGAAATCATTATTGATTTTCTGCCTCAAACTCATTTACTCTACAACACCACAGCTTATAAATTCTACCTTTATAAAAACTCAATTTGATCTGTTCCTCTCTCTCTCTCCAATGAATTAATCTGTATCTCTTTACTCAAATCATTCTAAGTATTTATTCATGTAAAAGAGAGCAGGAAGTTCTGAGTTGCAGGCTTTCCATTAGGGTATCATGATGAGAAATGAAGAACATAATATAAAGAAAGGTAAAGAGGGAGATAAACTTCTAAATGGCAACATCATTAGGACAGGCCCTAAGGACATAAAGCAGATGAAGAAATATTTATTCAAGAAAATCTGCTAAAACAAGACAAGAGCAGAGCTTGTGGTATTTGAATAATTGTTTTTTAATTTACTCCTCATCAACTAATCATGACTATAGGTCAACTTGCTGCAAGTACAATTGAGAACTTTGCGTTTTTCCTGTCCCAGCTCCAAACCTATGACTATTGCTACTCCCTGAAAGTTTTAGGGCACAAACTTTTCTTATCTCTCTCACTTCACTTACTTGTACTAGAAGCTCTGTTTCAGAAATAATGAGTTGACAGGTCTGAACCTACAAGTCTTAGTTGCCACTTTTTTTTTTAATTAATTTTAATGAAAGTTTACAGAAACTTAGGGTTTCTAGTCATTCATTGTTGACCTTTTCTCCCTGTCCACTACTTCCTCCCATTCAGTCTTCTCCTTGAAAAATCAAAAAATAAAAACTCTTTCATTGTTATGCAATCCCTTCCCCCAAGTCCACTCCACTGTGCAGCCTTCATTCTGGACTCCTGTCATGACAATAACACCCAATCATGTATCTCTTTTAAACAGTTCTCTCCCTCATCTGTTTCAATGCAGTATACATCATTCATCCCCTCCTTCTCTGCCTTCCCTCAACCCTGATGTCAGCCCTATTTTACAACAGTGGACCTAGGTAATATTTGTCCCTTTGTAACTGAGATGATTCACTCCACATAATGTCCTCCAGGGTCATCCAATTTGCATAATATTTCATAAATTTCTTGTTTTTCAATGCAGCTTAGTATTCTATTGTGTGAATATGCCAGAGTCTCTCTGTCCATTCCTTTGTTGATAGCCACTTGGTCTGTTTCCAGCTGTTTGCTATTCGGAACAAAGCCGCAATAAACATGGGTGTGCATATATCTGCTTGGGTGGTGGTTATGGTTTCTTTAGGGTAAATTCCAAGTAGTGAACTTGCTGGGTCAAATCGTATTTCTATTTGCAGCTTTTTGAGAAAGACTACCTCATACGTAACAGATTGCTCTTATTGCAATATTTTAAAACATTTTAATCCCCCACCTTATAGGCAAACAGAAAATTATAGAGACTATAATCAACACCTGTCAGTATGTTCCTAAAGCCAAAGAGTCACTCTGTGAGAAGCAGTGGGCCTCACCTTTCTCAGCTCTTTGGTAGTGGCAGCAGTGTTTTGAATAAGTGGTAGATCAAAAGAACCAAGAGCTCTAAATCTCTATCCAGTGATTTTAAAGCAATGGATATTTTGGGACACCATGCTTTTAAATGTGGAGGGTGAGTAAAAGGCCTTCAACCAGATGTATTGGCATAGCAACTGATGTAATGAGCTTGAGTGTGTCAGGAAGTATGAGAATATAATAGGACAGGACAGAGTTCAGCTCTGTTGTTCATTGGGTCACTATGAGTCGTGTTTGATTCAATGGTATTTAACAACAACTACAACAACAAGAAATTCAGAGGAGACTGTAGAGCAATATACTAGCCTATAGAACAACAAAAAATTTACTAAAGATAACTAGAGAAGTAGATGTCTATTAAAAACCTCCTTTTGGGTTTTTTTTGGTTTTTTTTGTTAAATTTGTTTGGGAACAAATTTAAAAGCTTGTCTCAAAGATTACCTCTACAAACAATCAAATTTAATTGAACTGGTACACCTGGCCATGGTGCTACTCCACAGACAAGGAAGAACAATAGATTTTAGCAGATAAGGCTACAACCAGAAGAGAAACTCCCCCCCAAAGAGGGCATATTGAGGTGTAGGAGAAAGGAGCTGTCTACAACTCCCCTGAAGAGAAACTGCTTCAGTTGGGGAACCTGGCCACTGGGCCACTCTGCAGACCACCAAGGACAATAGACTTTAAGAGAGGGGGCTACAATCGGGAAAGACTCCCTTTCAGAGTATACACATTGAGAGACCAGGAGGAGAGAGTCACTTGCAACTCCCCTGGAGAGAAACTATATCATTAGGGGAATCTGGCTACTCAGCCTCTCTGCAGACCACTGGAGAATAAATTCTGGGTGAAGGAGCTGAAATCAGGTTAGGGACTCCCTCTCAAAGAAGGCACATTGAGATGTTGGTAGAAGGAGCTACCTGGAACTTCCCTGGAGAGAAACTGCCTTGGTTGTGTAACCTGGTCTTCTAGCTTGGCCAAAGACCACTGAGGACAATAAAAAGCTTTAGGAGAAGCAGGATGCACTCAATCTAGATTCTCACAGGGCTGTGCTGCAAATCTGAGGAGACTTTAGGTAAGACAAACATCTCTACAGCACAGGCTGAGAAAGGATTTCTGGTAGATCAAGTTGCCCATTGCTAAAAACACAACACTATAAGCCTGAAACTAATCAATAGTTTGATAAAGTTAATAAAAGTATCACCAACTTAGAGAGACATATCAGAAATAGCCTAACACATAGCAAGAGAAATATCGTATAATGTCAAGAAAGTAGCAGGCATCATAAACATTAAAAAGAAAACAAAATAAAAAACCCAAGCCTTCTAAAAAAAGCTGAACACATTGCAGACACAATGAATACTACAGAGTCAAGGTAGAAGACAAAAATATATTGACAAGGAGCTATACACTGAAAAAGTACAAATCATGGAAGAAAGGATGGAAGACATAAATAAAGCAAATACTCAGGACAGGGAGTCAAGAGAAACATATCGACATGAACATGAACAACTACTGAAGAAATTGTAAAATATGGAAGAAAGGATTGAAACTATCAATAAAAATGTAGAAGACATGTCAAAAAAATATCAAAAGAGAGAGAATACAGCCAATACAGTGCTATAAATAACAGAAATGTAAGAATATAAAAGTCAGAATATCAAGACCAAAATGATAGACGTTTCTATCATGATTGAGGGGGATAAAACAGATCAGAAGAGATAGAAAAGAGAGTCAGTCAGCTGGAAGACAAACACCTCACTAGAAGAACACATTAGAAGAACAAACAAAAGGGAGACAGAATGAAAATGAAGAAAACATTAGAATCAAGTGGGATAACATCAAAAAGAACAATGTATATTTGATCATAATTTCCAGAACATGAGGGGACAAAAACAGCCCTGAGGAAATTGTGAAAGGGGTACTAGAATAGAATTTCCCAGATGAGACCTTAACTATTTTTGGGGTAGAACATGGTACAGAAGACAGGAGAGTCAGCTTGGCCCCACACAATGCAGGTATACCACTTTTCCCTAAAGATATCATAAAGAAAGAGAAAATCCACACTGAAGAAGCTCAGTGAACCCCAAACAGACTAAACCCAAAAGAAAATAATAACATATAAAATTCTCCAAAGTTATAGGTACGGATAGAATACTAGAAGCAGTGCAAGAAAAATAGGGTCACATCCAAAGGATAAACAGGTTAAGTTCTGATTTCTTATCCGAAACCACAGGAATGATAGCATATACAGAAAACCAAAGGAAAACAATTGCCAGCTGAGGATTCTGTACCTAGGAAAGCTATCCATCAAATATGAAGGAGAAATTAAGTCATGAGCACCTGGATTATTTCTGATATTATACGTGGTGAAATAATGCTATAATGAATAATCAGTACATATGTGTTTTTGTATTGTACAAGTGTTAGTGATCAGAGATAGCAAACTCTGTAAACTTTATACTCTTTAAATATTCTCTTAATATAAAAGTAGCAAAATTAATTTACATAAGATGGCCTGTAGTTGAGAAACATTAACTTTTGTGCCAAGGAATTTCCAGTTGAACACAGCGAAATTTCAGTTGAGTTGAAAAAAGAAAGGAAGAGATATACAGAAGAAACGAGTATGTATTATACAAAGACATCAGAGAATAATTAGGTGTTTAACAGAAAATAAAATAAAGTATGGAAAAGACAACTAGGTGGACATTTTAAAAACTTTTCTTTTGTTTGACTGATCATCTCTAAAGAACAACAACAACAACAAAGAGAAGCAATAACTTTGGGAAATTTGTGATTTTGTGAAATCTAGACCACACTAAAAAAAAATTCCAAGGGATGTCCTTTACACAGAAATACTAAAGCAAATAGGATGGATCACAGTAACCAAATAGAACAGAAAAAAGAAACACAGTGATTTAAGCTGGCCAGTCAATAATCACACTTAATGTGAATGGACTAAATGCATCAATTCAGAGAAAAAGAGTAGCAGAATGAATTTCTTTTAAAAACAGCTCATTAATATGTTGCCTACAGGAGATACATCTAAGAAATGAGGAAAAAGACTAATAATCAAAGGCTAGTAGCATATATACCAAGTAAAAGGTATATATTCACAAAAACACAGATGTGGTAATATAAATTTTGATAAAATGGACTTGAGAATAAAAACCACTACAATAGTTAAGGAAAGGCACTATATATTGATTAAAGGTACAATAGACTAAGAAGACATAACCTTAATCAACTTCTACTCATCAAGTGACAGATCTGCAAAACAAATAAAATGATGGTTAAAAGATGTAAAGAAAGAAATAGACAGCACTTAAATAGTGGTGGTTGTTGCTATATGCCATCCAAGTCACCTATGTACAATGGCTCTGAACCTTGCCTACCCTAAGCCAGTCTCACTGACTTCAACAAACCCAAATTGATTACCCCAGTTACTTTGTCAATCCATCTGATCCAGGGTCTTCCTCTCCTGCACAGTCCCTTCGTTCTTCCAAGCATGATGTCCTTCCCAGAAGAGTGATCCTTCCTGGCAGTCCTCAGGTCATAGCAATAGAAAAAAACACATAAAAAATGAAGAAAGAAAGATTAATGATCTAGTTCAGTAATTCCATCAACTAGAAAAAGAACAGCAATCTAAACTCACAATTTCTTAAAGAATGGAAAATATAAGTACAAGAACTGAAATAAATGATAGAAAAGAGAAACGCAATTGAAGCATGAACAAGACAAGCTGTTCTTGGAAAGGGCCAATATAATAGACGAACCATTGAGAATCTTAACTAAAGAAAACACAATACTACTACACAGCACTGAGAAACAAGGAACTTATAAAATACAACACAACATGGGTGACCCTGAAGAACATTGTCCTAAGTGCATTATCTCACTCACAAAAAGGCAAATACGACATAATGCCGCTGTTATAAAACAGGACTGACATGGGGGTTGGAGGGGAAACTAAGAAAGAGTGGATAAATAATGGACATTGCATTGGGACAGATGAAGGGGAAACGATTATTTAAAAAGAAAATATGATTACACATTATTTGTATGACAAAAGTACAGAATAAGAAGTGAGTAGCAAAATGGACTGGAGGAGGGGTCAGGAAGGAGGGATGGTATTACGCAATAATGAATGTTGGGTTTTTATTTAATTAATTTTGATGAACACTTACAGAGATTCTGGATTTTCATTCATTCATTGTTGCACTTTTTTTCCTTACCCCCCTCCCCCA
>NW_006400044.1:2747957-2761152 GCF_000299155.1 Elephantulus edwardii | reverse complement strand
TTCAGGTCCTCCTCAGTTTCAGCAAGCAGGGTTGTGTCATCTGCATAATGCAGATTGTTGATCCCTCTTCCACCAATCCTGATGCCGCATTTCTCCTCATAGAGCCCAGCTTCCCCGATAATCTGTTCTGTATGCAGGTTGAAAAGGTATGGAGACAGGACGCATCCCTGGTGTACGTCCTTCCTAATTTTGAACCATGCAGTGTTTCCTCGCTCTATTCTGACAACTGCCTCTTGGTCTAAGTATAGGTTTCACATTAGCACGATCAAGTGTTCTGGGATTCCCTTTCTTCACAGAGTCAGCCACAGTTTATTATTATCTACACAGTCAAATGCCTAATTCATCATGACCAAGTGTTATTCATAACAGTTATTCAAGAAGAGTCCAACATAAAAAACCAAAAATCAGTCAACAAAATTCACTACATTAACAACACAAACAACAACAATCTATCAAATGATCCTATCAATTAAAGCACAAGAAGTCTTTGCTAATTCAACAATCTTTCCTGATAAGGACACTTTTAAAAAATGGGAAATTTTGTCAACATAGGGAAAAGTTTATATGCAAAACCAAAAGCCAACATCATTCTTAATGGAGAAAGACTAAAGGCATTCCCCTTGTGCACAGAGACCAGACGAGGATGCCCAATAACCCAACTCCTATTCAATATTATATTGAAAGTACATGCTAAGACAAAAAGACAAGAGAAGGAAATAGTATACATCCAAATCAATAAAGAGGTAATAAAACTGTCACTACACACATATGATAGAGTATACAGAAAACCCCAAAGTCTCAACCAAAAAAGCCTATTAGACATAGTAGTCTAGTTTAGTAGAGTAACAGCATATAAAATTAATATAACAAAATCAGAGGGATTTCTCTATAGGAACAAAGAAAACAAGGAAACCTAAGAAAGCAATATCATTTACATATAATAGCCAAACAAAAACTGAGATACGTGGCAATACACCTAACTAGAAATACAACATTTTTTTCTAAGAACAACTATAAATCACTACTGTGAGAAAAAATAAGTTACTGTGTTGTTATGTGCCATAAAGTTATCTGTGACCCATAGCAACCCTGTACAGCAGCTCTGAACCCTGCCCTGTCTTGAGTCTGTCTCATTAATTCAGACACCAACTCCCATTACCCCCATTACTACATCAATACATCTTATCTGGGATGTTCCTCTCATGCACTGTCCCTTCAACTTTCTGAGCATGATGTCCTTCTCCAAAGACTGGTCTCTCCTGGCTATGTGCCTAAACTATGTGAGATGGAGCTTCAAAATCCTAGCCTCCAAGAAGAAACTTGGTTTCACTCTCTCCATGACAGACTTATTTGTTTTCTTGGGAGTCTATCATGCCTTCAAGACTTCTCCAGCAACACAATTTGAAGGCATCTTTTCTTCTGTCATCCTTAGTCATTGTCTAGCTCTCTGATGCATACCAAGTAATTGCAAAGATCATGCTTGAATCAGGCACACCTTAGTCTTTAGATTAACATTGCTATTCCTCAGTACCCTGGAGTGATCCCTGTCAGCAGATTTTCCCAGTGCAATTTGTCTTTTGGTTTCCTGACTGCTGGTGTTAATAGAGTTGATTGCGGAACTGAGCAAGCTGTAATTTCTAACAACCTCAATCTCTTCTCCATCTTTTATGGTGCTGTCAATTGGCCCAGTTGTGAAAATCGTTGTTTTCTTGATGTTGAGCTACAATCCATATGGAAGACTACAATCCTTGACCTTCTGTAGCAAGCACTTCAGTCTTCAGTTTCAGTAAGGAAGGTTATGTCATCTGCATAACATAGGTTGTTGATGAGTCTTCCTTCAATCTTATACTGCATTCCTCCTCATAAAATGCTGCATCCTGAATGGTCTCATCTGCTTATGGGGACAGATGCATCTTTGATGCACTCCTTCCCTGATTTTGAACCAGGCAGTGTTTCCTTGCTCTTTTCTGAAGACTGTTTTTGGTCCAAGTAGAGGTTTCACATAAGCACAATCAAGTGTTCTGGGATTCCTATTTTCCTCAAGGTTAGCCACAATTTGTTGTGACCCACAGTCAAATGCCTTTGCATAGTCAACAAAACACAGATATACAATTTTTTCTGGTACTCTCTGCTTTCTGCCAACATCCATCTGACATTGGCAATAATGTCCCTAGTGCCACGACCTCTTCTAAACTCGGCTTGTAGTTTTTTTGTAGTTCTCTGTCAATGTACTATTCAAGTCTTTTCTGTATAATCTTCAGCAGGATTTTGCTAGTGTGTTGTTTTAGTGAATTTATTTGATAATTCGCAAAATCAATTGGACTCAAAGTTATATAACCTTAATAACAACAGCAAAAATGACATGAGACTATGAAGTCATGTGGTTGTTTTGTAAAACAATTTCTCAAAATGTTGAACATCAAATCAAAACCCATTAATTCACTGTCACTTTTACAAGACAGCACAGAACTTCCCCAAGGGATTTACAAGGTGTAAATACTTTAAAAAATTAAATTTCCATATCTTTATCCCCTGGAGAAGTTGGTGAATTTTAACCAACTTTTTGCTCAACTTTTAACCAATACCAATACTGTAACAACAGACGTCAATTTGAGTTAACATGCAACAGACATACTACTGCTAGACATAAACCCAAAAGAAATGAAAATATACGTCCACACAAATATTTGTACATAAATGCTTGTAGCAGAGTTAGAGTTAGCAAAAAAAGTGGGTATACTCTCATTAATTTTGGAATGTTATCGAGTCTTAAACGATTTGCTCAGCATAAAGATTGAATAGGTATGGAGGAAGGATGCAGCCCTGAAGCATATCATCTCTGAATTTGAACTATTCGGTGTTTCCCTGTTCTTTTCAGACATGGCTTCTTGATCTATAAGCACAAGCTGTATCATATCTCCTTGTTCGCTCTTTTCATTAAGACTTAACAGCCTCAGAAATATGATATAGGGTTACTATGAGATAGCAATGGGTTTTGAATTGCCCTCCTTTATATGAAACCATGCAAATTGAAATAATAATTTTCAAAGCCCACATCTTGGGAGATTCTTTTAAAATAAAATATCCATAAGAAGAAATTATATGTAAACATAAAGTAGACAAATACATCTAGAACTTGGTGACAAGGAATGTTAATTCAGCACTTGTTAAAATTTTCTACTAGTTTATTTACAAATTTGAATATATTGTTTTCAAGATCAAATTCTTTCAATTGCCCTCAACCCCCCCATCAAATTGTACAATCCCATGATTAATGCCCCCTCTTACTTTGCACATTTTCATCTCTTTGCTTCCAATCTCTCCCACCCTTCTTGGATCCTTATACTTACTCTAAAAATAATGGTTTTAGAAAATATTTATCCTTGCGAGACTGAGTTAGTTCATTTAGCATAATGTTCTCCAGTCCGTCCTGTTTGGTTAACATACTTAAGGAAGAAATCAGAGAGAATGGGAGAAAGCTTAAAGCAGTTTTATTTATTTTAAAATGGGCAAGGGAATCTCCCGGGTGAGGTTCCTCATTCTGAAGATACAGAATGGGAAGTCGCACCATGAAGTTATTGGGGAGGGTTTTTATAACAGAGTCTTTAGGGAGAAAAGGGAAGGACATCCCATTGTGATTTCCAGAGAGGACAGAGGAGGGACTTGATCTGATAGGGCTGTGTAGGTACTGGAGGAAGAGTGGCCAAGTCCAGATTGGACAGAGTAGAAGGAGACAGAGAAATTTGGGAACAAAGGATTTCAACTTGGAAGGAATCTGCAGTGGGTTCCGGTGGAGATGCTGGATTGTTGTTGTTGCTATGTGCCATCGAGTAGCTTGCGACTCACAGCGACCCTATGTACAAGAACTCTAAATGCTGTTCTATCCTGTGCCAACCTAGCCATCTCAAATGCACTTATTCCCACTTCTCCAGTCACAGAATCGATCCATCTCACCAAAGGCCTTCCTCTCCTTCGCTTCCCCTCCACTTTGCCAAACATGATGTCCCTCTCCAAGGACCAGTCCCTCCTTACAACGTGCCCAAAATATGGCAGACGAAGCTTCAGAATCCTTGACTCCAGGGAACACTCTGGCCTCACTCTCTCCAGGACAAACCTGTTTGTTCTCCTAGCAGTCCATGGTATATTCAACACTCCTCTCCAGCACCACAGCTCAAAGACATCAATCCTCTTTCTATCAGCCCTATTCACTGTCCAACTCTCTGATGCATAACACATAATTGTGAAGACCATAGCCCGGATCAGGCACACCTTAGTCTCCAGCCTGACATTGTTTCTCTTCAGTACTCTTGAGAGGTCCCTCACAGCCAACTTTCCCAATGCAATTCGTCTCCTGATTTCCCGGCTGCTGTTACCAAGAGTGTTGACTGTGGAGCCAAGTAAATTAAAACTGTTAACTATCTCAATCTCTTCACCATCCATGCTGATGCTGCCAATTGGCCCAGTGGTTAGAATCTTTGTTTTCTTGACATTCAGCTTAAGTACATATAGAAGGCTGTAGTCCTTGATCTTCTGCAGCAAGCGCCTCAGGTCCTCCTCAGGCTGGGAGAGGAAAAGGGAGAAGGAGAGGAAGAGGGAGAGCGAGGGGGGAGAGAGAAAGGGAGCAGGGAGAAAGAGAGAGAGAGAGAGAAGCAAAATAGAAGAAAGCTTCTCTTAGTCCACTGGTAGAAATTGTCAATATCTCGAACCAAAGGTTCTATTCACACACCATTGAGAGTTGTTATTTAGCTGGTATCATGGCCATGCACAATTACAGAAAAAAAGATCAGTCTTTTGAGGCATAGGTCTTCAGCTAGACTCAAGTGTGAAAGATTTGAGAGAAGACAGCAAAGGGACTCTCCCTTGGAGGCCTAGACTTTTGGCTACCCATGGTGTTCAGATCTGCAGGTGAGGCGATCAGGATTTCAGTGTGTGCCTTGGAAACTGGGAGTCTCAGGTACGGAAAGACTATGGATAACACAGGTGTCCCTGAATATGATCAATATCCTGGGAGAAATGCCTGGTGTTTCTGGGTGAACTCCTGATGCAGATTTTTGGGTATGTGTAGACAAGAGTTCAGTGAGGATAGATCTGGATTCCCATGGGAGTTCAAAATGTCTGGAACGCTGGAATACCTTGAATGGAGGCTAAAACACCTGGAAGTCAATTGGGTGTAGCTTTAGGAGCTTCCAGGAAAAAGGGAGGGGAGAATACAGAGATGAGAAAGACAAAAGGGGCAGAAATCCAGTCAGCAGAAGCACACAAAGAACATGGGAGAAGGAGAGAAACGGGATTTTATGTTACCATTTGAGCATCTCAACACTGCATGGGCTGGTTCGAGAGAGAGAGAAAGAGTAAGGAAGCATGCCTGCACTCGCCCTGAAGAAAGATGATGGGACAGCACCTTAACTCATCTCCTTGGTTTCATGTACCAGATGTTAAGTTAGAGGATATAAGGAAGAAATTAGAGAAAATGAGAAAAAGCTTAAAACAGATTTGTTAAAAAAAGGGAGGGGAGCTCCTTGATGAGGTTTCTCATTCTTAAGATTCAGAACGGGGAAGTTGCACCATGAACTTACTGTTGTCTGTTATTGTTATGTGCCATCGAGTCGCTTGTGACTCATAAAGACCCTGTGTACGAGAGCCCTAAATGCCATTCTATCCTGAGTTAACCTCACCGTCTCAAACACACTCATTCCCACAACTCTACTCACAAAATCTATCCATCTAATCCAAGGTCTTCCTCTCCTTTGCTGTCCCTCCACTTTGCCAAACATGATGTCCCTCTCCAAGGACCAGTCCCTCCTTGCAACTTGCCCAAAGTAAGTCACACAAAGCTTCAGAATACTTGACTCCAAGGAGCATTTTGTCTTCACTCTCTCCAGGATAGACCTGTTTGTTCACCTAGCAGTCCACGGTATATTCAACACTCTTCTCCAGCACCACAGCTCAAAGGCATCCATTCTCTTTCTATCATCCCTATTCACTGACAAACTATCTGATGCATAGCACGTAATTGCAAAGACCATAGCCTGGATCTGGCACCCCTTAGTCTCCAGCCTGATATCGTTGCTCTTCAGTATTCTTGAGAGGTACCTCATAGCTGACTTTCGTAATGCAATTTGTCTCCTGATTTCCTGGCTGCTGTAGGGAGGGTTTTTATAACTGAGTCTTTATAAAGGAAAGGGAAGGATATTCCATTGTGATTTATGGTTCATTCATTAGTTCAGCCAGGTGGGCAGGGCCATTCACTCTTCTTGTCAACAAGTGTATTCTTTGAATTTTTCATTCTCTGCCTGGGCCCCCCTGTCCAGATGTAACACCTCCCAAGTTAGGTAATAGTTTACAAAATCATTGCTCCTGTGTGCTGCATAGTATTCCACTGTGTTAATGTGCCATAATTTCTCAATCAATTCATTTGTGGTTGGACATTTGTGCTGTTTCCATGTTGTTCTTGAAAGCAGATTTAACATACTTTTGATTATTGACAGCTGTTAACATGGATGTTGATCATGGTTCCAAGCAAAATTATATGATTTATGATGTCCATCTTTCCTCTATGGACTATAATGTTGAGTATTGGACTAGTAGTGAGAATTTTTGTTTTCTGATGTTGAGATGAAATCCATATCGAAGGCTGTAATTTTTGATCTTATGCAAAAAGTGCTTCAAGTCTTCTTCACTTTCATCAAGCAACTTAAGTCATATGCTTAACACAGGTTCATTAGTGTTCCTCCATTCTTGATGTCATATTCTTCGTCATATAGTTTAGCATCTTGATTGATTTTCTCAGAATTCAAATCAAGGAGGAGAAAGGACATGATTCTGACTCACATTTTTAGAGGTTTTAATCAATGCAGTGTTCCCTTGTTCTCTTTGAAAAACAGCTTCTTGGTCTCATTATAGGTTTTACATGTTCAGTGCAATTCCAATACAGATATTAAACTCATTTTTCAAAGAAATATGTAAGGCAATCACCAGGTTTATTTGCAATGGAAAGAGAATGTAAAAAAGCAAAGGTAGTCTGAAAAATAAGAATGAGTGGAAAACCTAGGACTTCCTGATCTCAAAACCTACTAAATAATAATAATAATAATATAATTATAATAATGAAAACAGCACAGTATTGGTACAAAAACATACACATAGACCAATGGAACAGAAATATGAACACAGAAATTAATCCACCTACGGACAGTCAGATGATATTGATAAGAAATCAAAAGCTATTAAATGGAGAAACTACAACCTCTTTAACAAATGGTCCTGGCAAAACCGGACATCTACCTTCAGGAAGCTGAAGCAGGGCCTACATCTCACATCATACACAAAAACCAACTGTAGGTATGTCAGAGACCTAAGAGTAAAGCCCAAACCTGTAAAGATAAGTAACAAAATGGGACCAAACTTAGAAACCCTAGCCTATGGCTAAATAGGTTTGTAAGCACAGCCAGGAGAGGATAAAATTGACAAATTAGACCTTAAAAAAAATTAAGTCCTGTGTATTTCATAAACTTTTTCCAATAGGGTAAAAATATACCTAGAGAGTGATAAAAAATGACAATAACATCTCAGAAAAGGTTCTTATAATTAAAGTTTTCAGAATACTACAGTGCTCCATAAAAAAGGGCAGATAACCCAACTACAAAATAGGCAAAAGACATGGAAAGGCTTTTCATAAGTGAAGGCATTCAGATGGCCAGGAGACACATAAAGAAATTTTTAAAATCATTGCCATTAAGAGGGATGCAAATCAAAACAACAAGATTCAATCTCACCTGAGTAGCAAAATTTAACAGGACAGCAAGCAATAAATGTTGGAGAGAATGTGGAGGAATTGGATCTTTCATGCATTTTGGTGGGATTGTAAAATAATATAACCACTCTGGAAGGCAGTTTTGTGTTTCCTCAAAAATCTGAGCATAGAAATCCCATGTGACTCAGCTATTCCACTGCTAGTAATAATATACCACAAGGAAATTAGAACTGAGACAAGAATGGAGATATGCGTAACTATGTTCATAACTCCTCAATGAACATAACTATACATATTGAGTGAGGAGTAATGATGTCAGTTTGAGGACTAAGGTGCATCTGATTCAGGCCATAGTCTTTCTAATTAGTATCTAAATAGAGAGCTGAACAATGAATAAAGATGACAGAAAATGAATGGATGCCTTTGAGTTATGGTGTTGGAGAAGAACACTGACTATCCCCTAAATGGCCCACAGAATGAACAGATATGTCTTTGAATGGATGCAGACAGAGTGTTCTTTGGAGAAAAGAATGATAAGGCTTTGCCTCACATACTTTGGACATGTTGCTAGGAGGGACAATTCCTTGGAGAGGGACCTTATGTTGGAAAGGGTGTACTGGTGAAGGAGAGGAAGACCCTCCACCAGGTGGATTGATACGGTAACTGCTGCTCTTGTGTGTCAGGAAGTTTGAGGATGGAACAAGATAGAACAGAGTTCAGATCTTTTGTTCATAGAGTCACTTGCTATGAGTCGTGGTCAGCGTAATGACACCTAACAACAACAATGTTCATAACAGTGTTATTCACAATTGTAAGAAAAATGGAAACAACCCAAATATCCATTAACAGATGAGTGGATTGAGAAATTTTTTGCATACTTACAAAATAAAATATTATGCAATACTAGGGAACAATAATTTCATAAAATAGCATATAACATGGGAGAGTCTAGAAAGCATTAGGCTGCCTGAACTAATTCAGTCTCATAAAGATAAATACTCTTTGACGTCATTGTTGTAAATATAGAAGGATAACTACTAAGATATGTGTAAATGCTCAGAAAAGGAAGAGGAAAAGGAGGGAAAGTGAAAACATTAGGAAATAGAGTTCAGTATGCAGATGTTGGGGTGAAGGAATAGGAAAGATTGAGTAGGGACTAGAAAATATGAGGTGATAAGAGGCATCAATCAAGGGTAATTAATGATATAAAAAAAGATGTGTATGAATTGTTGTATGAGACACAATGTAAATGAAGGATTATATAAAATAAAATGTGCAAGAAAACACTATGTTGACGAATAAATTTTTAAAAAATGTCAGTAAAATCCTTCAGTATTGCAACTCAAGGACTGAACTTGTTCTGTAGCTCTTTGAGCTTGAGAAATACTGACTGTATTCTTCCCTTCTAAATTTCTAGCTTCAGTTCTTTAAATTTCAGCATTAAACTTTGCCTTCATATGGTGTCTTTTGAAATATTCTAGCCATCCCTCTTAAGAATTTCTTCCCTTCGTTTGAACCTCTACATTCTAGGGCAATTTTTGAACTCTTCTGATACCCATTTTGGTCTTTTCCTCTCTACTTCTTTGCAAAAATCTTTTGTTTTCTTCATAGATGATATTCTAGATGTCATCCCACAATTTGTCTGATCTTAGATCATTAATGTTTAGTGAATCAAATCTATTTTGCAAATGATTTTCATATTCATGTGGAATAGACTCAAGTTTGTATTTTGGTTTTTGTGGATTTGTTTCCATTGTCTCACAGCTTCAATTTAAACTTGCAAATGAGTAATTGATGATTCATTCCATAGTCACTACCTAACCTAGTTTTGACTGCTCATTTTGAACTTCCCCTTTGAATCTTTAGTATGTATAGTCGATACAAGTATGTGTAGTCTATCAGGGGAAGTTCATGTGTATAGATGCCCTTTAAATTTTCTTAAATTCTTTGCAATAAATAAAAGAATTGAAAAAAAATTAATTCTATCTCGAAGCATCACATATTGCGATGGGAAAGTCTGCTGTTAGGGACCTCTTCAGGGTACTGAAGAGCAATAGTGTTATTCTGGAGACTAAGGTGCATCTGATACAGGCTACAGTCTTTGCAATCCCTTGTTATGCATCAGAGAGTTGGACAATGACTAAGGAGGACAGAAGGAGAATTGATGCCTTTGAGTTGTGGTGCTGGAGAAGAGCATTGAATGTAGTCTAGATTGCCAAGAAAACAAACAGATTCATCCTAGAGAGAGTTAAACCAGACTGCTCCTTGGAGGCAAGGATTCTGAGGCTTTGTCTGACATACTTTGAACATGTTGTAAGGAGCGAGACATCCTTGGAAAGGGACATCATGCTTGAAGGGGGAAGGGATGGTGCAGAAGGGGAAGACCCTCTATGAGGTGGATTGATTCAGTGATTGGGGTAATCAGGATGGGTGTGTCAGAGGCAGTGAGATTGGCACAGGATAGAGCAGGGTTTAGGGCTGTTGTACATAGGGTCGCTATGAGTCGCAAGCAACTCGACGGCACATAACAACAAAGAACAACATCTCCAGCTCATATTTGTTATCTAGGCCATATTTTCCTACTACCAGTCCCTTTTTTGTTTCCAACTTTTGCTTTCCAGTCACCAATTACTATCAATGCATCTTGATAGCATGCTCAAATCTATTTCAGATTGTAAAAGTTTATGGAAGTCCTCAGTTCCTTCACCTTTGGTATTAGTGTATATATTTTAATAATAGTTATATTAGGTCTTTCTTGTAGGCATATGGATAGTATACAATCACTGACAGAATTGTAGTTCAAGATATATACTTAACCATTTGTTTTATGATGACTGCAACACCATTCTTGTTCAGATTGTTATTTTTAGCATAACAGACTATTATTGTCTGATTCAAAGTAGCAATTACCAGGTCATCTAAGCAAACCCTTATGAGTTCTCTTCCATTTTTGACAACTTCCAGTTTTCCTAGATTCATACACTGCATGCTTCAATTGATAATCAATGTTTATGCTTGTTTCTATTATGTTTTAGTGTCTTCCAGTCTGAGACTCTCTATCTCCTGTGCTACATCTGACAGTATTTCTCTGTTATCAACAGAGTTTATGAAAATCTATTCTTTTAGAAGTGGCTGATCAGTGCTACTTCTTTTTGTGTCTTAGGCTGGAAGCTCCACTGAAACCTGTCCACTATAGGTGCACCCTTCTGGGATTTGACATTTTAGTGCCATGATTTTCAACATCACTGCAACATAAAAATTACCCAAGTACAGAGAATTGACAGAAAAGTGCTCCACTCATAAGAACAGACTATAAGTAAGTACATATACATATACAAATTATTAAATAAGCATGCATGTCAAACACCCTCAATACAGAAAATTGTCAGGTAAATGTCAGCTTGAGAAAGGTTGTGAGAATCAGTATATTTTCTTTGGGCTCAGAAGAATACCTGCAAATACACTGGAGTGCATTATATGAGAATAGTCCTGAGCCTGATGTTGTTAAGTTGTTAAGATATTGTTCTCCTTAAGTTGAATGTGACACAGAGTGATTCTGTGAACAAGAAATCTGAACCCTATCCTATTCTGGGCCATCCACACTATCTCTGAAACACTTGAGCCCATTGCTTTCATCACTGTGTCAATTCATCTCAGTGAAGGTCTCCCTCTCCTTTGCTGACCCTTCTTTTCTAACAGAAGGTCCCTTTTCTAGGACTAGCTTCTCCTAGCAACATGCCCAAAGTATGTGAAATTAAGCTTCACCATTCTTGCCTCCAAGAAGCACTCTAACTGCACTTTTTAAAAAAATAAATCTGTATTTACGTTTGACAGTGCAAGGATATTTAATGCTCTTCTCCAACACCACAATTCAAAGACATCAAATCTTTTAGCATCCTTGTTCATTGTCCAGCTCTAAAACATATAACAAGTAATTGAAAAGGTCATGGCCTGAATAACATGAACTGTAATCTTTACATTGAAATCATTGCTCCTCAATAATTTCAAGAAGTCCGTAATAGCAGATTTGCTCAATGCAATGTATCCCTTAATTTCCTGACAAAGGCTGTTGTTTGTAGATCCAAGTAAGATAAAATCATTGACAATTTTGATGTTTCTTCCATCTATCATGATGTTGTTTATTATTAGTCAAATTGTGAGGACTTTTATCTTTTTGATGTTGAGATACATCCATATTGAAAGCTGTAGTCCTTCATCTTCTGCAGCAAAGGCTTCAAGTTCTCCCCATTTTCAGCAAGCAAGGTAGTATCATCTCATAATTCTGACTGTTGATGAATCTTCTTCCTATCCTGGTAACACATTCTTGTTTACAGAATCCAGTTTCTCAAATGATTTGTTAAGCATACAGATTAACCAAGTATAGAGAAATGATACAACCCTGATTAACATTTTTCCTGATTTTAGACCACGCAGTGTTTTCCTTGCTCAGTTTGGAAAAAAACAGCTACTTGTCTAAGAGTAGGCTTTGTATGAGCATAAGTAAGAGGGTTTTTAATTCCCTGTCTTACGTAAGTCACAATTTTTTATTACCTACACTGTCAAATGCCTTTGTGTGACCAAAGAATACAAATACACATTCTCCTGGTATTCTCTACTCTCAGCCAGGATCCATCTTACAGCAGCAGATGCTGCTAGAGTCCCTACTAAATCCAGTGTGAGCTTCTGGCAGTTCTCTGTAGATAAAATTTCTCTTCAGCAATATATTTCCAGTGCCATTAATAATTATTATCACTGTTGTTGTTGTTAGATGCCATCAAGTGACGTACTATTCATAGCGACCCTATGAACAAAAGATCTGAACTTTGTCCTGTTCTTCACTATCCTCATACCTCATGACACAGAAGAGGCCATTGCAGGAGTAACCATGTTAATCTTCCTGGTTGAGGGTCTTCCTCTCCTGTGCTGACTCTTTACCTTTCCCAACATCATGTCCCTCTCCAAGGAGTAAAACCTCCCAGCAACATGTCCAAAGTATGAAGTGAAGCCTCATCATTCTTGCCTTCAAAGAGCACTCCAGCTGTACCATCTCCAAAACATATCTATTTGTTCTCTTGTCCATCCATGGGATGTTCAGTACTCCTCTCCAACATCACAGCTCAAAGGCATCAATTCATTTTCTGTCATTGTTATTCATTGCCCAGGTCTCTGATGCATAGCTAGTATTCAGAAAGTCTATGGCCTGAGTCAGACACATATTAGTCCTCGAACTGACGTCACTATTCCTCAATAATGAGGAAAGGTCCCTAACTGCAGATTTTCCCCAGTACAATGTGTCTCCTTATTTCCTGACTGCTCCTACCAATGTTGTTAATTGTGGATCCAAGCAAGATGAAGATGTTGCAAGTTTTACTCTCCTCTCCATCTATGATGACAGTGGTAAAACTCTGTTTTCTTGATATTGAGATGCAATCCATACTGAAG
>NW_006400044.1:2746625-2747857 GCF_000299155.1 Elephantulus edwardii | reverse complement strand
ATTTATTGCCTCTGAGAACCACCTGGAGAGTTAGCTATGACTTGGTTCCAACTTGACAGTACATAACAGCAACATAACACATAAATGTTACATTATATCTATGTTGGTGATAGTAATAAAAAATAATCATATAGGCTCTTGGTAGGTGTTGTCACATCATTCTAACTCATAGTGATTTTAGCTACAACATAATTAAACACTACCCAGTTCTAGGTCATTCTTACAATGTTTGAGCCTATTGTTACAGCCACTTTGACATTCCATCTTTTTAAAGGAGTTTCTGTTTTTCATTGATCCTTTACTTTGCCAAGCATTTTATATTTTTCCCGGGAATAATCCTTCCTAATAACATATCAGAGTATGTGAAATGTCTTCATCCTTGTTCCTAAAGAGCACTCTAGTACTTGTAAGACAGAATTGTTGGTTCTATGGCAGTCCATGGCAGAGTCAATATTCTTCATCAATATACCACAGTTCAAAAACATATGTTCTTTTTTTTATCTTCCTTACTGTTGTCTAACAATCACATGTAGTTACATGTGAAAGAACAAAAGATATGTCTTGGTGAAGGTGCATACAGGGTGCTCCTTGAAGGCAAGGATGGCAAGATTTCACCCGCTATATGTTGGTATATTGCCAGGAGAGGCTATTCCATGGAAAAGGACATTATGCTTAGAAAGGGGGATGGAGATTACGAAAGAGAGCAAGACTCTCAGTCGGAGAGAAAGATGAGGTCACTTCTACAATGGGCTTGAGTAATTCGGTGACTGGTCCAGTGGTGAGAAATATTTTATGTTGAGATGTACATTCAAATGTTTCAGATTCATCACTACATTTTTTTCAAATCTTCATTCTTTTCTGCAAATAAGGTTCTGTTATCTGCATGTCATAGGTGTTGGGATGCCTTCCTTCAACTCTATTATAATATTCTTCTTCAGAGTACTTGCTCAGAATACAGATGTTATATTCTATATCATTCTTTTTATTGTATAGAAATTGTTTTATAAACCCCATATTTCTTAAAATATTAGCAGCTTCCTGTATTATTTAAAATAAAAAAGAAATTATACCAGTCTGCAATTTGGTGAGAATTATTAGAGTAATAAATGTTGTTGTTGCTAGGTGCTGTTAAATCAATTATGAATCCTACCGAAGCTACAGGTTCCCTACCTGCACGATAGGGATGCGTCCTGTCTCTGTAGCTTTTCAACCTGTATGCAGAACAGATTATC
>NW_006400044.1:2740357-2746525 GCF_000299155.1 Elephantulus edwardii | reverse complement strand
CATCCTTGTTCATTGTCCAGCTCTAAAACATATAACAAGTAATTGAAAAGGTCATGGCCTGAATAACATGAACTGTAATCTTTACATTGAAATCATTGCTCCTCAATAATTTCAAGAAGTCCGTAATAGCAGATTTGCTCAATGCAATGTATCCCTTAATTTCCTGACAAAGGCTGTTGTTTGTAGATCCAAGTAAGATAAAATCATTGACAATTTTGATGTTTCTTCCATCTATCATGATGTTGTTTATTATTAGTCAAATTGTGAGGACTTTTATCTTTTTGATGTTGAGATACATCCATATTGAAAGCTGTAGTCCTTCATCTTCTGCAGCAAAGGCTTCAAGTTCTCCCCATTTTCAGCAAGCAAGGTAGTATCATCTCATAATTCTGACTGTTGATGAATCTTCTTCCTATCCTGGTAACACATTCTTGTTTACAGAATCCAGTTTCTCAAATGATTTGTTAAGCATACAGATTAACCAAGTATAGAGAAATGATACAACCCTGATTAACATTTTTCCTGATTTTAGACCACGCAGTGTTTTCCTTGCTCAGTTTGGAAAAAAACAGCTACTTGTCTAAGAGTAGGCTTTGTATGAGCATAAGTAAGAGGGTTTTTAATTCCCTGTCTTACGTAAGTCACAATTTTTTATTACCTACACTGTCAAATGCCTTTGTGTGACCAAAGAATACAAATACACATTCTCCTGGTATTCTCTACTCTCAGCCAGGATCCATCTTACAGCAGCAGATGCTGCTAGAGTCCCTACTAAATCCAGTGTGAGCTTCTGGCAGTTCTCTGTAGATAAAATTTCTCTTCAGCAATATATTTCCAGTGCCATTAATAATTATTATCACTGTTGTTGTTGTTAGATGCCATCAAGTGACGTACTATTCATAGCGACCCTATGAACAAAAGATCTGAACTTTGTCCTGTTCTTCACTATCCTCATACCTCATGACACAGAAGAGGCCATTGCAGGAGTAACCATGTTAATCTTCCTGGTTGAGGGTCTTCCTCTCCTGTGCTGACTCTTTACCTTTCCCAACATCATGTCCCTCTCCAAGGAGTAAAACCTCCCAGCAACATGTCCAAAGTATGAAGTGAAGCCTCATCATTCTTGCCTTCAAAGAGCACTCCAGCTGTACCATCTCCAAAACATATCTATTTGTTCTCTTGTCCATCCATGGGATGTTCAGTACTCCTCTCCAACATCACAGCTCAAAGGCATCAATTCATTTTCTGTCATTGTTATTCATTGCCCAGGTCTCTGATGCATAGCTAGTATTCAGAAAGTCTATGGCCTGAGTCAGACACATATTAGTCCTCGAACTGACGTCACTATTCCTCAATAATTAGGAAAGGTCCCTAACTGTAGATTTTCCCCAGTACAATGTGTCTCCTTATTTCCTGACTGCTCCTACCAATGTTGTTAATTGTGGATCCAAGCAAGATGAAGATGTTGCAAGTTTTACTCTCCTCTCCATCTATGATGACAGTGGTAAAACTCTGTTTTCTTGATATTGAGATGCAATCCATACTGAAGGCTGCACTTCTCTATCTTCAGTGACAAGAGCTTCAAGTCCTCCTTACTGTCAGCAAGTAATGTTGTGTCATCTGCTTAATGCAAGTTATTGATGAGTCTCCCTCCAATCCTGATGCCACATTCCTCTTCATAGAGTCCAGCTTCTCCAATAATTTGCTCTGCATATAGATTGAACATGTATGGAGATAGAATACAACCCTGACCATGAAATGCTCCCCTGCTCCATTCACATGACTGCCTCCTAATGCAGGTATAGGTTCCTCATGAGCATAATCAACTGCTCTGGGATTCCCATCCTTCTCAATGTCAGCCACCACTTGTTATGATCCACACAGTATAATACATTTGCATAGTCAATAAAGCACAAATAGACATTCTTCTGGTCTTCATTACTTTCAGCTAGGATCCATCTGACATCATTGATATCATTTGCTAATATCCAAATGGAGACATATATAATTCTCTTCTAGTTAATCAGCCAGGCAGTTGTGCTCCAAATGTCCTGGCATGGACTAGTGAACACATTCAGGGCTATATTTGTTACTTGTCAATTAGTATCCCATCAAAACGTGGGCCTTATTTTTTTCCAATGCCTTCAGTAGAGCTTAACCTTCTTTGCCCTTTACATTGGTGCCCGAACATACGGTACTTCCTGAAATACTTCTGTGTTAATCAATTCTTTTTAGTAGAATCATTCTGTGTATTCCTTTCATCTTCTTTTGGTGCTTGCTGAATCATTCAAGATTTTGCCCATAGCATCTCTCAGTATTGCAACTTGAAGACTGAATTTGTGTTTAAGTTCCTTAAACTTTAGATATGCCAAGCGAAATTTACCTATTTTATTCTCTAGTGTCAGTCTGGAGGTGGTTGTTGTTAGGAGCCATTCAGTTGAATACGACTCATAGGGACCTTATGAACAAAATCTTTGAATCTTTTTCTATCCTGCACCATCCTCACATCTCCTGACACACAAGAGCCCACTGCAGCAGTCACTGTGTCAAACCACCTGGTTGAGAGTCTTCCTCTCCTTTACTGACCCTCCATCCTTCCCAGCATCATGTTGCTCTCCAAGGAATAGCACCCTCCTAGCAACATGCCCAAAATATGTAAGGTGAAGCCTCTTTATTCTTACCTTCAAAGAACACTCCAACTGCACCCTCACCAGGACATACCTATTCGTTCTTTTTGGCCACCATAGAAAGTTCAGTGCTTTCCTCCAACACTACAGCTCAAAGGCATCAATTCTTTTTCTGTCATCCTTATTCATTGCCTAGTTTTCAGATGCATAGCAAGTAATCAGAAAGACCATGAACTTAGTCCTCAAACTGACTACTCCTCAATAATTTGGAAATGTCTCTAACTTCAGATTTTCCCAATCTAATGTATCTCTTTATTTCTTGACTGCTGGTACCAAGGGTGTTAATTGTGGATCAAATCAAGACGAAGCTGTTGACAGTTTCAATCTGTCCATCATGATATGATGTTGCTTTTTGATCCAGTGGTAAGAATCTTTGAGTTTTTTGACATAGAGATGCAATCCATACTGAAGATTGAATTCCTTGATCTTCTACAACAAGTGATTCAAGTTCTCCACACTTTCAGCAAACAAAGTTTTGTCTTTTTCATAATGCACATTATTGATAAGTCTCTCTCCAATCCTGATGTCACTCTTCTCTTCATAGAGCCCAGCTTCTCAGATAATTTGCTCAGCATACAAATTGAGTAGGTATGGAGAGAAAATTCAGTCCCGAGGTTAAAGAACCTAAATATTTTATATGAGTCTTCAAGACTATAAGTAAACTTACCATCTGATCGCAAGGGAGATTTTATTTCTCTCTTCCAAATTTATTAAGCAAACAGTTCTAAAATTACAGGACTATTAATGACTGATCCATAAGGCTTACAGATATGCAGTGACTCATTGAAAAATTTTCCCCAATAAATTGGCAATCAAGAAAAAAAAAGTTTTAAGTAAGTCTGGAAGGAGACATGAATCAAAAGCCCAAAAGAATTTTATAATTTCTTCAAACTGATTCCTAAGCCTGAGTTGGAAACGCCAGGGCTCTTCACACAGCTGAGGTCGGGGTTTTCATCTTTGGCCATTGTAACTCACTGCCGGAGCCCCATTGATTCACCCAAGATGGCATCTGAAACCACCATAAAATCAGGTAGGCAGAGGGAAGGAAAATGAAGAACTATAAAATTACAGAGCAGATAACAATAAGTAGTTCAATACATCAACCTGAATGCTACTCTTTATAATAACTATGGTGTTCTTTATTAAGCCTTTGAAAAGCTGTCAGGTGTGGCATCTAAGAAATACTGTGCAATGGATTAGCTGGTGACTTAGGCTGCAGGCACCCCTCTCCTATTTTTAAAATATGACTCTAATGCTATCATCCTTTCAAAATATTTTAGGCATTTTTCATCATAAATTGCAAATATCTTATTAGCTCTTCTGGCCTTCATCAGTCATTTTTCTAAACTAAAGGCAGGACTCCATATCATAAATCCAGTATTCACTGTTTCATGGAGAATATGTATAAAAATTATAGTATCAAGTTTATTTTCCATAAATTATAATATTATCTAGCTTTCACATTGATAGTCTACCTGGGGGAACATGATCCACATTCACTTGAAAAAATAAAAATAACACAGAGATTAATCAATTATAAATACTTTGAGGGTTTCACCTTCAAAAGTGACCCATTATGGTCCAATGTGACAATTACACTATCAAGATAAAAGTTTGTTGAAAATAAAGGTGGTAAGGTTAGAAGCAAAGATTAATATCCTTACTTTAATCTGCTTTTGCCTCCTATTTTATTCACAAATTAGAACTTTTTACATTTATCAAAAATTTATTAACCTTTCTAGAGATAGAGCATGTTGTTTCTATAGCTATAACTCATGTTGCTGTTATTGTTGTTGCTGTTGTTGTTAGGTGTCATTTAGTTGAGTAAGACGCATAATGAACAGATACGATCCTTTTTCTGTCTTGTGCCATCCTCACCATCTTTGACATTCTTGAGCTCATTGCTGCAGTCACTGTGTCAATTCATCTTGCTGAGGTTCTTTGATAACTTCCAGTTTTCCTATACTAATATTTTGTACACTTCACATTCCTAGTATTAAATAGTGTTTGCCTCTGTTTCTCTTCATTTTTAACATAATCTAAGCTCTATCTCTAATAATATAATCCTCAATTCTTAATAGGATTTTCAAAGACCTATTATTTCAGAAGTGAATGGCCAATCCTACTTCTTTGTCTGTCTTAATTTTAGAGTTTTGCTTAAATTTGCACACCATTAAGTGACCTTTCTGGCATTTGAAACACAAGTGGCTAATGGCATAGCTTCCAGCATTGCAGCAACCCACAATTTACCTTAGTACAGTAAACCGACAGATAAGTGCTGTACTATTAAGAACAAAAATTAAACAAACAAGTGTACATCTAAAAAGTAATTAGCAGCAGGCAATCATGCTCCAATACAATGAACTGTTAGACAGGTGTTGAGGATGTCAATCTAGTCTATCTCCAGTAGCCATTCCTGTCTTCTTCTCCATTTGTAATTAGGATGTCCCTAATTTTATCATAAGATTGATATGCTAATCTGATGTTTTTACCTTCTTTTAAAACAGACAAAAGTATTTCCCTCACACAAAAAAGCCTTTTATTTTTAATCAAATTCCCATTCAACTAAATGTATGCATATTTAAATTAATGGAAAATATACTGAAACATCCTAAGTTGAATACATTAAAAATTGGCATGAACAGTGAAAGCCATTAACAAAGATGTATTCTGCACATTTTTTTTGTGTGTGAATAAAAAAAAAGTTTCTACTTATGCATTGTCCCTTTATATAATAAAGGAATATATTGTTCACTTACCGTCTACTGAAAAGCTGATGATTTCTTCAATTGCTTAATAAAATTGTGATTTGGGTGAAGGCTTTTCTTTAAAAAAATAAGTCATTTTCATTCAACAGTTCATTCTAATTTTGTTTCATGCTATTGATTGCCAAGTGCTACCATGTAGGAGCGCTTGACTCACTACCACTTTGAGTTTCCCATTTTCATTTATTCTGTCCCACCTTTTCTGAACTTACATGCTGGACAAATGGTGTTCTTTGGATCTTGAATAGTTGATTTTTCTCAAGATGGTAGATCTTGTCTTATTTATACATTACCTCTCCCTATATCTGTATATATCTCATTTCCATGGAATATATGTTAGATATGCTATTGTTATATACCATCGAGTTGCCTGCAACTCATTGGGGCCCTATGCACAAAGGCTCTGAATGCTGCCCTATCCTAAGCCAGTCTATTTGCAACAGACCTAACCCCATTATTCCAGTTACTGTGCCAATCCATCTCATCCAGGCTCTTCTCCTCTTGTACTGTCTCTCCACCCTTCTCAGGACAGTGTCTTTCTCCAAGGACTGATCCCTCCTGGCAACATGCTCAAAGGCTGTGAGATGGAGATTCAAAATACCCACCACTAGGGGGCAACTTAATTCCACCATCTCCAGGACAAGCTTGTTTGGTCTCTTGGCAGTGCATGGAATGTTCAGCACTTTTCTTCAGCACAACTACTCAAAGACAAAGAT
>NW_006400044.1:2718620-2735637 GCF_000299155.1 Elephantulus edwardii | reverse complement strand
CCTGCTTGCTGAAACTGAGGAGGACCTGAAGCCCTTGCTGCAGAGGGTCAAGGACTACAGCCTCCAATATGGATTGAGGCTCAATGTCAAGAAGACAAAGATTCTCACCACTGGACCAATTGGCAGCATCAGGAAAGATGATGAAGAAATTGAGATTTTTAACAGCTTCAGTTTACTTTGCTCCACAGACAACACTCTCTGCACCAGCAGCCAGGAAATTAAAAGACATATTGCCATGGGAGAGTCTGCTGTTAGGGACCGCTCCAAAGTACTGAAGAGCAATGAAGTCTCTTTGGAGACTAAGGTGTATCTGATACAGGCCATGGTCTTTGCTATCGCTTGTTATGCATCAGAGAGGTGGACAATGACTAAGGAGGATAGAAGGAGAATTGATGCCTTTGAGCTGTGGTGCTGGAGAAGAGTATTGAGTGTACCATGGACTGCTAGGAAAACAGATTCATCCTGGAAAGAGTCAAACTGGGCTGCTCCTTGGAGGCAAGGATTCTAAGGTTCCGTCTAACATACTTCGGATATGTTGCAAGCAGGGACAGGTCCTTGGAGAGAGACATCATGCTTGGTAGGTTGGGGAGACAGTGCAGAAGAGGAAGGCCCCCTATGAGATGGACTGATTCAGTGATTGGGGTAATGGGGATGTGTGTATCGGAGACGGTGCAGTTGAGACAGGACAGAGCAGAGGTTAGGGATGTTGTACATAGGGTCGCAATGAGTTGAAGCGACTTGATGGCACATAACTACAACAACATACTTGACTCTATTCTTGCAGTTACTGTGTCAAGCCATCTTGTTGACAGTTTTCCTCTCTCTTTTGAAGGCCCACATTTCCCAGAACTATGTCTATTTCCAAGGATAAGCCACTCCTAACAACGTGCCCAAATTGTGTGACTTGAAGTTTCATCATTTTGACCTCTTCGGAGCATCCTGGTTGCACTTCCTCTAAGATAGACTTGTTTATTCTTTTGACAGTCAATGCAATAGTCAGTATTCTTCTCCAACAGCACAACTCCAAGGCACTGATACTTCCTCTGTCATCATTATTCATTGTCCAACTTTCAGATAGATAAGAAGTAACTGAAACCACCATGGCTTGGATCAGATACACCATAGTCTTTTAGCTGATGTCCTTGTTCTGGAGCACTTCTCAGGAGCCTGTGAAATTTGATAGCAGAATATTGTAATTTAACACATCTTTTAATTTCTTTACTGTTGTTCTTATAAGTATAGATAATGGGTCCAAGTAAAATGAAATTTTTGGCTGCTTGGGCCCTTGCTCTATGTATCATGATGTTGCTTATTTCTTGAGGGTGAGATGCAATCCATATTGAAGGCTATAGTTCTTGATCTTCTGCAACAAGTGTTGCAAATATTCTTCACTTTCAGGGAACAAGGTTGCCAGCATAACAGGTTGTTGATGAATTTTCCTCCAATCCTGATGTTACTTTAGTCTTCATTTGGTCCACCTTCTGGAATGGTTTGATCAGAATACAGATTAGATAGGTATGGAGAAAGGACACACCCCCAAGGCACACCTTTACTGATTTTAAGCCATGTAGCCTTTCCTTGTTCTGTCTGGACAACTGCTTCTTTGTATATATATATATACATATATGTTTCTCATGAGCACAAGATCCCCATTCTTCTCAATGTTAGCCATAATTTGTTATAATTTACACAGTCAAATACACATGCATAGTCAATAAAACACAGGAAAATATTTTTCTGGCATTCTTTCCTTTCAGTCAAGATCCACTTGACAGCAATGATATTCCTTGTTCCATGCCCTCTTCTGAATTCTGCTTAAACTTCAAGAAGTTCCCTGTTAATGTACTATTCCAGCTCCTTTAAAAAAATCTTCAGTAATGTTTTACATTCATGATATTAATGACATTGTTCTATATTGTTTTGCACTCTATTGGTTTACCTTTTGGCATCTCCATATCTGCCTGTTTGTTTAAAGTGTACAGTTGACATTCAATCAGTTCTTGGAGCCTTGTTCTTTGCCAGTCCCTTCAATGAAGCTTGAGCACTTTTTCACCACTATTGGCTCTTGATCATATGTTACTGAAATGATTCCTTGCAATTAGATACAGTCAGTCCATGTACTCTTCCTTGTCATTTGGTACAATCAATCTGTCTACTCTTTTCATTCTTTTTTTATTATTATTATGCCTGCATCATTTAAGATTTTACCAATAGAATCCTTCAACATTACAACTTGAGGCTTAAATTTGTTTTTCCGTTATTTCAACTTGAGAAATGACAAGTGGCTTCTTCCCTTTCGGATATCTAAGTCCATGTCTTTGCTCACTTTGTTATAATACTTTGCCGTGTCTTCTTGAGCTGCCCTTTGAAATCTTCTTTTTGTCTCTCTCACTTCAGCATTTCTTCTCTTTGTTTTAGTTTCTTAATGTTCTAGTGAAATTTACAGTCTCCAGCCATCCACTTTCATCTTTTCTTTTTCCTCTGTAACAACCTTTTGTTTTCTTCAAGAACATCTTTGGCACTTTCAAAGACACATATTAAATAAATAAAATATATTTAAGTGATGAAAAGAGTGAAGAAGAAAAATAAAAGAGGTTACCAGGACAGAAAATCACAAGAATTACAATGTCAGATAAGGCAGCCAAGAGAAAGCATGAAAACCTGACATTTCAATAATGGCCTCAAAAACTATTGGAATAAAGAGTAATTATAATTAATTGTGCAAGAATATTCTAGGCAGAGAAAAAAGAAATGCAAAAATCTTGAAGCCAAAGCACCTCTGTTATGTTAAAAAAATAAATCAACAAGGCAGACCACAATGACAGAAAGAGAAAGAAAAAGGAAGCTTGGTGGGAGGTCTGATCAGAGAGCTTTTAGTCCATATGTTGTGACTTCAAGATCACTGTAAGAATTTTATCTTTTATGTTGGAACAGAAGAAATATGTCTTAGACACAGTGCAACTAGAGTGTTCACTCGAGGGAAAGATGATGAAATTTTTTCTTGCATACTTTGGACATGTTATTAAGAATGACCTGTCCTTGAGAAAGGATATCGTGCTCAGAAAAGTGCAGGGCCCATAAAGAATGGAAAGATGAATTGACACTCACTGTAACAATGGGCTCAAGTGTGATAAATGATGATGAGGATGTCACAGGATAGGTCAGGGTTCAGACATATTGTTCATAGGGTTGGTGAGTCATTATCAAGTCAACGGCACCTACAAAATAATGACTTTGGGTAAAAACTCTATTCCATCTGTGTCATTAAGGTAGACTGCACTTTGACGAAGCATCTCTTTCCTAGTCACATTTAGAGTGCTTTCCTCCCTAAGGGGCTCATCTTCCAGTGTTTACCCATCAATGTTCTTCCAGTATTCAGAGTTTTCAAAGGCCTGCTATTTCAGAAGTAAATGGTCAGTCATACTTCTTTTTTCTGTCTTAGTCTGGAATTAACACTAAAATTAAACCACCATGAATAGCTCTGTTGGTATTTGACATGGCGGTGCGATATATTCCAGCAACACTCAAGCCACGACAATATGACAAACTGAGAGGAATGGTAGGATCTATCTTTAGTGAAGTAAAAAGGCAGCTCAGGCTGTGTAGTCACTAACAAGTTGCTGTTGTTAACTCAAAGTCTGTGTCTCCAGCAGTACAAAGCTATCAGGGACTCCATGGGAGAAAGATGGGCAGTCTCATCTTGTTGGATTTTATAACCTTAGAAACCCAGGAAGGGTTTCTCAGAGTCAGACCTAAACTAAAGGCAGTGAGTCTGAGTGAAATTAAAAGTTTTATAGACCAAACCCTATGGATCATCCTTTATATCAGATAGCAGATATCAGATATCAGATGTTGCCTTCAATCTTCATTACTTTTTTAAACTATATGGTTTATCAGATTATAGAACATTATTCCCTAGCTTCTACATTACATCATTATACATATATGCATTTCTAGGGAACAAATTTAATCTATGGCAGCATCCCTCAACTAACTCGATCTCTAAAAAGCTTTCACTATTTTGTTGTTGTTGTTAGGTTAGGAGTTGGGCACGACTTATATTGACCATATGAACAAAAGGTCTATCCCTGTTCTATCCTAGGCCATCCTCATACTTCCTGACACATAAGAGCCAATACAGCAGTCACCATATCAATTAACCTGGTTGAGGGTCTTCCTCTCCTTTGCCTATCCTCCACCCTTCCCAACATCATGTCCCTTTCCAAGGAATAGCTGATTTTAATTGTGTTTGGTCAAACATTCTTCTAAGTGGTATAGCACTTGTCTGTACATTTACTGTACAGAGGTAACTCATGGTTGCTGTGATGCTAATCACTCTGACACTGATGTGTCAAATGTGATAATGGTTCCCCATGGTGGAGAGTGATAGGTGGAGCTCCATGATTAAAACAAGCTTGAAAGCAGGAGTGGCATCCACTTCTGAAATAGCTTGCTTCTGGAAACTCTATGAACATGGAGAAATGAGGAAAGTTGTACAAGTGTTTAGGTCTTTTGTTCGTAGGGTTGCTACGAATCATCTATGACTCAATGGCACTTAACAACAACAACATGTCCAAAGTATGTGTAGCAAGGCCTCATCATTCTTGTCTCCAAAGAGCACTCTGGCTGCACCATCCCCAAGACATTTCTGTTCGTTCTCTTGGCCATCTATGGGATGTTCAGTCTCTTTCACCATATGGCTTAACATTTATTAGTCTTTCTTTTCCAAACTAATTATTATAAACAATGCCTATAGTAATATAATAAGCTCTAATATTGAAGAAGTCTCTTCTGTGTTTATAGTTTTCTTCCTTCTAGCACTTGCAATTATAATAATACTTCAACAAACCCATAAATTTATTTTATAGTGTCATAAGCAAGACAAGTTTTGACATATTTTGTTAATATTAAATTCAATATACTCTTGATATTCTTATTTACTTGAACAAAGCTTGTATTTGTGCATTACGACAAGCTAGTTAATAATGATTTTTCCTAGAAGGTTAATAAAGCAAAACTGAACAAAATAGTGTATCTTTTTTTTTTCTTTTCAAAGTGTCTTACCTATCTTGGAGAGATCCTTCTTAAATCAGGGTCTTCATCTAGGACATCATTGTTTACATGACCATTTAATTAAACTAATTATCATAAAGTGATCCAATTTCTGCACTACAGTCCTTTCCTTTACTTAGGAGTGCTCAGGATTTACACCCACTCGACAATTAAAGCTTCAAAACAGATACTAAAGCACTTTATATCTGATTTTCATTAGTTCATATTAAACGATTCATTGGCTTGGTTTTCACTTCAGTGATCCCTCTCATAAAATCTGGTTCAACATGATGATGATATAGCATGTGAAAGGAAATGAATTAATACATCAGCAAAAACACTGCCAAGCAGACTATTTTAATACATTTTATTATCTCGCGGATATACTTGTCATTCATAGGAATGATATATCAAAATGAGAAGAATGAGAACTCCAGCAGTTTTAAGTCTGAAGAGCTGAAATAAAGCACAAGTTCTGCTTTCATTTACTGAAGCAAGTGTGTATTCAGCAAATCTCTCTGGAGAAACATTATTCAGTGGACAGTTTCCTGGTATTATATAAGTCTCCATTAATGCCCTTGCAGTTAAGGTTTTTATTGCGTTTTCCTATATGAAACTCTAATTTCAGACAGGCACATGGATTTGTGTGTTTAGTTATATTAAGTTATATAAAGATGTTAAGTGCAAACTCAGCTTTATCTTTCCCCTACATTTCATTGTTAAATATGAATTTACTTGCAAAGTATAAAATATATATAAAGTGTTATTTTTTGTTAGGTGCTGACAAGTCATCTGAAAAGCAATGATCCTATGTGAGAACTAAAACTTGCTCAGATTTCTACCAACCTCAGAGTCTCAGTTGTGCTAATAACTTCCACTGTTGTGTGAATATGTCAGTCATCAGCTATGCTTTCTATAGAAAAGGATGTCATGATTAGAAGGGTAAAGGGTCATTAAAAGTCAGGAAGACCCTCAGAGAGATGAATTGACACGGTGAATGCAGCAATGGATGCAAATGTATCAGAGATGGTGAGGATGGCACAGGATAGGACAGAGTTCTGATACGTTGTTCATTGAGTTGCTATAAATTGTATGCAACTCAATGACAGCTTACAACAACATATACTAAAAGGTATAGATGTGCAATATATAAATGTTTCTTGTCAAAGAAGTATCTTTCTATACTTAAAATAAAATCATGATCATGTTAAAATTTAGTATTTCTTTAGGAAAATAGTTCTGCATTTTTTTATGGGAACTGAGAAAATGTATTAAAAATAGTACTCACTTGCTTTGTGTGTTTGATTTGTTTGTTTAATGAAAGAGAAGAAGAAACATTTTGGTGATCTTTTAAAAAGGCTCAATAATGAAGATGAGGTGATGCTTTTTCCAAGCATTGTTTTTGTCTGGATGAGATAAGTAAGAACATAAAACTACCGATTGAAAAGGAAACATCAAGCATTATTGTATATTTATGATTGTAACTGTAATTATGTAGGTATATAGATATTATATTATTATTACAGCATTTAGCAGCCATATTCATTCTTCTTTAAGAATAAAAGTTTTCACTTTAGGACTACTTGATATACAAGTCCTCTATAAAAATACAACTAACAAATTTCATGTATCTTAGGAAATAGATTTTTTTTGCAGGACCCGTAAAGCAAAGGCCATTTATAATTCTTTAGACACCAGGAGTTATACATTAACTCACCAAAAGTAAATTGCTTTCAAACTTTCCAATCAATAACACAACAGTAATTTTATGCTTGCAAATTGAATTTAAGAATAATTAAGAAATAAAAGTATTTTAAAGCCAGAGGAAAGTATATTTTCATTTTTGTGACCAAAGATAAATGTATACTATAAGCACTTAATAGTCAAACCAGTCCTTTCATTCACAAGTCTTAAAAATCTTTGACTGTTTCTTCAATTTTCTTTAATATAAGTTTCTTGATGGAAGATATTTTTATATATTTTCTTACTCTGTGTCCCTAGAACAGTTTACAGTAAATTTTCAATAAATATTTCTTATTTACCATTTCCTCTCAAGTTGCAGAAATTCGATTTCCCCAGGTTTCTTAATCATTAAGCACTGATCAGACCTTTCTGTCTAATCTCTTCTCTCCAATCTCTCTTCATTTATAAACTTACCAATGCCCGTGGTTTCCCATAACTTCTCTTAGATACTGATCTAAAAGGTACATATTCAAACTTTATTCTCCTTTAAGTTTCAATTTATTTAGCCTAAATTGCTTGACGACTATATATTTCCTGAATTTCAGAATTGATATACTTTTAAAGAGCTCTGGAGCTGGAATCAAAAGAAACTGTTCATTGTAGCTAAATTATACCATGTCTGAGTCTCTGAATCTCACTCTTCATTGTTAAATGTAGATTAAAATATACTAATTAATTCTTCAACCATAGCACTAAAGTAAATCCATTTAAAAATTATTAGCTATAAAGCATTAAAGCAAAAGTATTATAATTACCACTTCTGTTATACTAAGCCAGTGTCAACTTACTCATTGGTTTACATGGTTCTAGGATAGAGTAGCAACAAGTGAAAACTGTACTGGGTAGATTATTTAGGGCAAGTTGCACAGGGTATGCGGGGTTTTGGAAATGTCTATAAATTTGAATAGTCAGTTCTCTTCTTGAGTAAGTTCTTTAAAAACTTTTCAAGCCCCAAAAGAATGAGATCCTCTTAGGCATTAGACATACGTGGACTTCCAGAAGTGAGAATGTGCTTGGGGCCATATAAGAGAAGCATTTGAAGCCAGATCCTGATCAAGTTAAGATGTTGCTAGGTGCCATTGAGTTGATTCTGACTCAGAATAAGTAGTGTCTAATCCGATGCCATCTTCACTGATTTCGGTATGCCTGAGACCCCGGCAACAGCCACTGTATTAATCTACATAATGGAGAGTTTCCATCTTTGTAACTGATCCTCTACTTTACTAAGCATGATGTCCTTCTTCAGAGACTGGGCCGTCCTGATAATCTGTCCAAAATACATTAGACAAACCTCCCCATCATCTCACTTCCTAAGAACATTTGGGTTGCACTTACCCCAAGACAGATGTTTTAATTTTTCTTTCAATCCATGAGGGAGTTAATATTCTTCATCAACATTATAATATAAATACATTAATTATTCTTCAGTCTCTCTCACTCATTGCCCAGGTTTTACATGCATATGAGATAAATGAAAAATATGATTTCAGTGAGACACATTTTAGTCCTCAAAGTGATATATTTCTTTGAATAGGTCTTTAGCAGCAATATGCCCAATTTAATACATCATTTGATTTCTTGGCAGCTGTTTCCATGGATATTGATTGTAGATTTAAGTGAAATTAAATCTTTAATAACATTAGTCTTTTTCCTGCCTATCATGATGTTACTTATAGGTTCAGTGGTGTGGATTTTGTTTTCTAAATATTGAGGTATAAACCAACTAAACATTGTACTATTTTATCTTCTCCAAAAAGACTCTTCAAGTCTTTTTTTTCTGCCAAACAAGGTTTTGTCATCCATATATTGTATCTGTATACACATTACACATCTATATAGTTTATTAATTAGTATTCTTCCAATCTTAACACTATATTCTTCTTCATACACTTAGATTTCCAGAGTATTAACTCAGTAACAGTAAAGTGAAAGTATTAACTGAGTATTAACTCAGAAAACTAAAGTGAAAGACTGTAACTTGAAGGCTTACTTTTCTTGATTTTAAACCACATGGTTTTATTAAACTATTAAAATTGCTTCATTAAAACAACTACTTCTTTGTCTATGTAAAGATTCATTCCCTATGAGCACAATCGATTGTTCTGTAATTCATGCTGTTTACCACAGTATCTACATGTTTGTGATCCACACATTTACATAGACAATATAATACAAGAAAGCATATTTCTGATATTTTCTGCTTTCAATCAATATTCATCTGAGGTTACAATAATAAACCCATTATAACAAAATTAAAACAAATACACAAAAACTATAACATGACCTTGAATCTTTCCCACCTGAATTTTAAAAACCATCTGAAGAACAACTTTGAGACATTGAACACTAATAATTAAAAAAACCTACCAAAACAGATGACCTGTGGTATGACATCAAGGATATCATCCATGAAGAAAACAAAAGGTCATTACAAAGAGAGAGGAGGGGGAAATAAATACCAAAATAGATAACAGAAGACATTCATAAAACTGTACTAAGAATGATTGTTGTAGAACCCTATGTACAACAACCTTAAACTCTGCTTTATCCTGTGCCAATCTCACTGTCTCTGACACACCTGCCCCCGTTGCCTCAGTCACTGAATCAATCCATCTCATCTATAGTCTTCCTCTCCTGTGCTGTCTCTCCAACTTCCTAAGCATGACATCTTTCTTCAAGGACTGATCTCTCCTTACAACATGTCCAAAACATATCAGATGAAGATTCAGAATCTTTGGCTCCAAGGAGCAGCCTGTTTTTACCCTCTCCAAGATGAACCTGTTTGTTCTCTTAGCAATTCATGGTATACTCTTCTTCAACACCACAGCTCAAAGGAAGAAATTTTCCTTCTATCAACCCTTGTCATTGTCCAGCTCTCTGATGCATAGCAAGTGATTGCAAAAACCATGGCCTATATCAGATGCACCTTAGTCTTCAGACTGACATCATTGCTCTTCAGTATATTGGGGAGGTCTCTAATAGCAGACTTTCCCCAATATAAGGTATATTTTCATTTCATGGATGCTGGTGCCAAGGGGGTTGATTGTGGAGCCAAGCAAACTAAAGCTGTTACCGATCTCAATTTCTTCACCATCTATCATGATGCTGCCAATGGGCTCAGTGGTGAGACTCTTT
The DNA here is from genome assembly GCF_000299155.1 of Elephantulus edwardii. Taxonomy (NCBI): domain Eukaryota; kingdom Metazoa; phylum Chordata; class Mammalia; order Macroscelidea; family Macroscelididae; genus Elephantulus; species Elephantulus edwardii. Next base: position 2,725,707 of record NW_006400044.1, on the reverse strand, counting down.
GTTTCCTGATATTGAGCTTCAATCCATACTAAAAGCTGCAGTCGTTGACCTTCTGCAACAGTGCTTCAGATCCTCTTTCGTTTCAGCATGTAGGATTGTGTCATCTGGATAATGCAGATTGTTGATGAGTCTTCCCCCAATCCTGATGTTGCACTTCTCATAGAGCCCAGCCTCCCAGATAATCTGTTTTGCATATAGATTGAAAAGGTATGAAGATAGGACACATTCCTTGTATACACCCTTTTCCAATTTTGACCCACACAGTGTTCTCTTTCTCTGTTTTGATGACTGCCTCCTGGTCCAAGTATAGGTTTTGCATAAGCTCAAACAAGTGTTCTGGGATTCCCATTCTTCTCAGAGTTAGCCACAGTTTGTTGGGGTCGACACCATCAAATGCCTACACATAGTAAATGAAACACAGATAAGCATTCCTCTGGTACTCTCTTCTTCCAACCAAGATCTCTGTTGATGTGCTGTTCCACACTTTTGCACCAGTTTGTTCCAAGAGATCTGCAGGACAATTACCTGGTCATTTGACTGGAAGAGATTAATTTTTATTTCCATTCTTAAAAAAGGTGATAGTTCAGAATGTGTAAATTATAGAACAACAACATTAATATCATTTTCAAGTAAAGTATTGCTGAAAATGACAAAACAAACAGAGTAGTTAATTGAAAAAAACAGCCAGAAATACAAGCTGGATTTAGAAGAGATCATGGCACTTAGCCTATCATCATTGATGTCAGATGGATCTTGGATGAAAGCAGACAATATCAGATGTTTACTTTAATTTTATTGGTTGTGCAAAGGTTTTTGAGTGTGTGGAGGCACTTGAGCAAATTATGGTTAACATTGAGAAGACTGGGAATCCCTAAACACTTAATTGTGTTCAAGTGAAATCCATTGGGAAATCTAAAAACAGAGCAAGGAAACATGCTATGGTTCAAAATCAAGAAAAGAGTGCGTTAGGGATTTATTTATCTTTTCTACAAACCTTTTCAATCTACATGCCAAAGGCATCATGCAAGAAGCTAGATTTAAAAAAAAAAGGTGTAGCATTAGGATTAGAGAAATTTTTATCAACAACCTGTGCTATACAAATGACACAACTTTGCCCAAGGAAAGTGAGGAAGAACTGAAGACCTTACTCCAGAAGATCAGACTACATCTTCCAATAGGAACTGCATCTCAACATCAAGAAAATAAAAATTTTTTACCACGGGGCCAACAGGCAGTAACATGATAGATGGAGAAAAGTTTGAAGTGGCCAACAATTTTGTAATACTTGGCTCCACAATCAACAATCTTGGCACCAGAACTGAGGAAATTGAAAGACAAGTTGCAGTAGGAAGATAAGCTGTTAAGACCTCTCCATAGTGCTAAGGAGTAGTGATATGTCTAAAGACTCAGCTATACCCGATTCAAGCCAAGATCTTTTCAATCAATGCCTATGCATCTAAAATCTTGACAATAATGAAGGATAACAGAAGGAAAATTGATGCCTTTAAGCTGTGGGGTTGGAGAAGAGTATTAAAAATCCCACAGACAGCCAAAAGAACAAAAAAAATATATCCTAATTGCAGAAGGTGAAGTTAGAATACTCTTTGAAGGTAAAGTTGACAAAGCTTTGTCTCATATTTACTGACCAAGTTGTTATGAGAGGCTTTTCCTTGGAGAGGGGCAACATGCTTGGAAAGATGGAAGGTCAGTGACAGAGGGAAAGATCCTCAACCAGATTAAATGACCCTGTGGTGACACTGTAATGTAACTACTGTAATGGGATCGAATGTGTCAAAAACTATGAGGATGGCACAGGATAGCACAGGGTTCAGATCTGCTGTTAATAGAGTTGTTATAACACTTAGTTGGTTTGATGGCACCTAACAACAAAGACAATTTCTTTTTTCACAAAGTAATTCAGACCCTCTTGTTCTTAGCTTCATCTAATTTGATGTCAAGTTAAAGAAGAAGCATAATGCAAGTTGAAGTACAAATGAAATAGAGGTCCAAGTTAATGCTATCATGTGTCCAAAAGCCCAGCAGCAGGAGTACGGAATGCCAGAAACCAGGAATTGTGGTGCTTGTTACTGACTGCACTCTCCTAGTTGTAACTTCTTTCTCTAAGGATCTTGAACTTCTATTGCCACTTGATCAATGAGAAATCTCTGGAAAAACTACCTTGATCCTACTGTATGAGTCCCTTTTGTTCCTTTGCCCTGTAGCTACGACATGTTGTTGTTGTTGTTTTTAAGTGCTGTCGAGTCGCAGGCAACTCATAGCGACCCTATGAAGGAGAGTCCTCAATGCCTGGGTGTCTCTTATCCTCTCTCCAGGTTAGTACTAGTTAAAGTCTCAGTCGTGGCTCTGTGGAACATTCAGAAAAAGTCATCTCATCTACTTCATTTTCTGAAGAATGAAAAAAAGAAAAGAATTTAGGTGGTTTGAGGTTATTATGAACCATCGAGTCACTTGCAACTCATAGCGACCTTATGCACAATAGCCCTGAACCCTGCTCTAATCTGTGCCAACTTTATTGTCTCTGACACACCTAACATCATTACCCCAGTCACTGAATCAGTTCATCTCAGTGAGTGTCTTCTTCTCTTTCACTGTCCCTCCATCCTCCCTCTTCAAGGACTGGTACCTCTTTGCAACACACCCAAAGTTTGTCGGATTAAGTCTCAGAATCCTTACCACCTTCTCTAGGATGAACTTGTTTGTTTCCTATTAGTCCATGATATAATAACTATTCTTCCTTCTCCAGTACGGCTCAAAAGCATCAATTCTCCTATCATCCCTAGTCATTGTCCAGCTTTCTGATGCATAACAAGTAATTGTGAATGCTATGGCCTAGATCAAGCATACTTAATCTCCAGACTGACATAATTGCTCTTTCATACTCTGGAGAGGTCCCTGACAGCTGACTTTCTCAATGCAATTAATCTTCTGATTTCTTGGGTGATGGTACCAAGAGTGTTGATTGTGGAGTCAAGCAAACCAAAGCTGTTAACAGTCTCAATCTTTTCACCATCTATCATGGTGCTGCCAATTGACCCAGTGGTAAGATTCTTTGTTTTCTTGATGTTGAGCTTCATTCAATTAATATTGAAGGCTGCAGTCCTTGACATTCTGCAACAAGTGCTACAGATCCTCCTCAGTTACAGCAAGCAGGATTGTATCATCTGCATAACACAGGTTGTTTATAAGTCTTCCTTCAATCCTTATGCCACACTCTTCTCATAGAGCCCAGTCTCCCAGATGATATGTTGTGCACATAGATTGAAAAGGTGTGGAGATGCATCCCTGGCATATACCCTTTCCAATTTTGAATGATGCAGTATTTCCTCGCTCTGGTCTCAAGACTGCCTTCTGGTTCAAATATAGGTTACACACAAGCACAATCAAATGTTCTGGGATTCCCACTCTTGTCAGAGTTAGATACAGTTGGCAGTGATCCAAACAGTCAAATGCCTTTGCACAGTCAATGAAACACAGATGGACATACCTCTGGTGCTCTCTGCTTTCTTTCAAGATCCATTTAACATTAGTTATAACATCCCTAGTACCACAGCCTCTTCTAAACCCAGCCTACACATCTGGAATTCTCTGTTGATGTACTGCTCTAGTTGTGTTTTTAACAATTTTTAGCAGAATTTTGCTCGCATGTGATATTACTGATATTGTTCATTAATTTCCTCATTCTGTCAGGTCATCTTTTTTTGGAATGGGAACAAATATAGACCTTTTCCAGTCAGTTGTCCAGGTAGTTGTTCTCCATATTTCTTGGCACAATTTGGCGAACACAACAAGGACACTGTGTGTTTGTTGAAATATGTCCATTGCTATGCCGTCAATTCCTCAGGCATTTTTTTTTTGCCAATTCTTTCATTTTTTTCATCTGGGGATATATAACATTTTCACTTAGCCTCTATTCAAACAATATGTTACATTATCTCTGAAGCTCTCAATAAATATATTACTTATAATTTCAGATTCAGTTCCATTTATCATAATGTTCTGACTACCATCCACATTAATTTATGATAAGATAGCTTTTTAAAAATTTATTTGATATTTATAATGCACCAATTTAATTTTGATACAGAGCTGTTGGATAGGTAGTCCTGATGGAGATACTCTAAGGATGTACAAATCAGCTATTGGGAGGAAAACGTAAAAAACTACATTTGGATATTAATGTGCAACAAATTGCTCTGCAATATAGTTAAAACAATTTTTAAAAATTAATTTTTGTCATGGTTATGAGAGTTGATACACTGTTCAGTATTCCTCTATCTTATTTAGTATCACATCAGGATCCTGAGATGGATGGAATTTTCATTAAAATAATCTATTCAAGGCAGTCTTTGTGCCAAATATAATTGGCTGACACAGAAGAATTTCAAGAAACAACATATGATCAAGAGGCAGTGGTGATGAAGGAAGAAGTTCAGGCTGCTCTGAAGAACTTGGCAAAATATAAAACCCCAGCAATTGATGTCATACCAATTGACATATTGCAACAAACTGATACTGCCCTGGACATGCTCACCAGGTTGTGTCAAGAAATCTGGAGGACAACTACCCGGCCAACTGACTGGAAGAGATCCGCATTTATTCCCATTTGGAAAAAAGTGACCTGACAGTGTGGGAACTATGGAACAATATCATTAATACAACATACTAGCAGAATGCTGCTGAAGATAATCCAGAAATGACTGGAACAGTACATTTATTTACAGAGCCTACCAGAAATACAAGGTGGATTAGAAGAGTTCATGACGCAAGAGACATTATCACAAATGTCAGATGGATCTTGGAAGAAAACAAAAGTACCAGAGGAATGTCTATCTGTTTTATTGACTCTACAAAGGCATTTGGTGGTGTACATCAGAACAAATTGTGGTTAACCTTGATGAAAATGAGAATCCTGGAACACTTGATTGTGCTTATGTGAAACTTATACTTGGACCAGGAGGCAGTCATCAGAACAGAGCAAGGATACTGTATTGTTCAAAATCAGGAAAGGAGTGTTTCAGGGATGCATCCTATATCCATACCTTTTCAATCTAATTGCAGAGCAGATAATTTGGGAAGCTGGGCTTTATGACGAGTGAATTGGCAAAAGAATTGGAGGAAGCCTCTTCAACAACCTATGTTATACAGATTATACACCTTGCTAGCTGAAACAGAAGTGGACCTGAAGCACTTGCTGCAGAAGATCAAGGACTGTATTCTTCACTAGGAATCAAAGCTAAATATCAAGAAGAAAAAGATTCTCACTACAGGTCCAATTTGACAGCAGAATGATAGATGAAGAGGAGATTGGGGTTGTTAATAATTACAGCTTCTTTGGCTCCACAATCACCAAACACTCTTGGCACAAGAAATCAGGAAATCAAAAGATGAGTTGCATTGGAAAAATCTGTTGTCAGGGAGCTCTCCAGAGTACTGAAAAGCAATGATGTCAGTCTAGAGACTAGGGTACACCTATGCAGGCCATGGTCTTTGCAATTATTTACAATGCATCAGAAATCTGGAAAATGACTAATAATTATAGAAGAATCGGTACCTTCAAGTTGTGGTGCTGGAGAAGAATCTTAACTTACCATAGACCACTGAGAAAACTAATAGATCTGTCTTGAAGAGGGTGAAATAAGTTTCTCCTTGAAGGTTAGGATTTTGAAGCTCCATCTAACATATTTTGGGCACATGGCCAGGAAGGACACAGTCTCTGGATAAAGATATCATGTTCTGAAGGCTGGAGGGACAGTTCAGGAGAGAAAGACCTCAGATGAGATGGATTGATACAGTAACTGAAGCAGTGGGAGTTGGTGTGTCAGAGTAAGTGAGACTGGCTCAGAACAGGGCAGGCTTCTGAGCCGCTTTTACATAGTGTCTCTATGGGTTCCAGGTGACTCGATGAGGCATCACAGCAACAACAACATGAATTCTCAAATGTAACCTCTGGTGATATAATGGGTAGAGTGTTACGCTATTAATCCAAATGTACACGGTGCAAACTTAAGAAAGATGGGTAATCTCTTCATATGTAATTTAAAATTTCTGAAAACTCACTGGAGATGAGTCATTTCTGAAAATAGTAATGAGAGTGAGAAAAATAAATATATATAATAATTGTATAAATCGTGGTTAATAAGGCTTAAATAAGCTGTACTCTAATTTGGGAGATGCCCAGGACAAAGATAAATTTTTGTGAAACTATTCACATAATATACATACACTCAAAGGGTCTTACTTGATAATAGTGTACTATGGTAATGTTGTATATCATATTCTCATGTAGACTGGATTTTATTAACTATTGTAAGGAGAGGTATTATTGTGTCTGAAAATCTAGAATATAATAAAAAAAGAAGACAGAAAAAAATAGATATTGTTCAATTTTAGGGTTACTTTGATCTCACTTTATTCTAGCAAGAGGTCAGCCACACACAGAAAATTTGTAATTAACCAAGTATAGAGTGAATCTAGAAAAACTTAGCAAAGTATCTTACTGTTTAAAAGCAGCAGCTTCAAGCTATAGGGAAATTTACCCCAAAGGGATTCTCTGTACCCTTAGGTAGCTAGAGTTAGTAATGAAAGTGCCTTTAGGATATTTAATAAATTTAGAAACATCAGCTATTTAAAGCTAAAGAAGTCAAGCAAATCATCAAGATTGGTTCCTGCTTTACCTGGAGTTATATTAAGTCAGGGTAATAACCTTTGTTTGATAATCAAAAGTTTATTTTAAAAATGGCTTATGGTTTTGATGACTATAAAATGAAGAAATATTTTTAGCTCCAAAAGAGGAGTTATGCTTTCATTGTGAATAATAGAGATTGATATATAATAGGCAATCAACAGTATTTATTTCATAAATTTAAAAAACTGCAACTCAATCTAGTTATTTAGTAACAAAAATAACTTCAAATATAGATTCATGGAAAACAAAAACACGAATTAAGTTTTTGCTATTGAAAACACAGGAGTCTTTTATCTACTAAAGAGTGAAATATTCTTCACAATCTTACTAGCCATTATTAGATGTCACCAAGTCGGTTCCAACGCATAACTAACTAACTAA
>NW_006400044.1:2703326-2717120 GCF_000299155.1 Elephantulus edwardii | reverse complement strand
ATATATATATAATGTCAGATGAGACTCTGAAGGTTGCATTAGAGTGCCCTGAAGCCAAAGCTAAAGGAAGAAATAAGCAAATTAAAGAGCTGAAGAGAAAATTTCAAAGGATGATGAAGCAAGATACTAAAATTAAGTGTGCAGAGAGCTTGAGGCAGAAAATTAAAAGGGCTGAACTTGCTCAGCATTTCTTAAGCTGAAGGAATTGAAAAACAAATTGAAGCCATGAGTGGAATACTTAAGGATGCTCTGGGCAGAGTGTTAAATTATCCAAGAAACATTTAAAAAAAGATGAAAAGAGTATTCAGAGTTGCTATACCAGGAGATATTGGCTGACTCAGAAGAATCTAATGAAATAACATATGAGCAAGAGCCTGTGGTGATGAAGGAGGAAGTTCATGTGACTCTGAAAGAATTGGTAAAAAACAAGACTCCAGGAGTTAGCAGCATATCAATTGATATATTTCAACAAACAGACGCTGTCCTGGATGTGCTTAATAAGTTGTGCCATGAAATCTGGAGGAAAGCCAGCTGGCCAACTGACTGGAAGAGATCAATATTTGTTGTCATTCCAAAGAAAGATGACCTGACAGAATGTGAAAATTATTGAACAGTATCATTAATATCACATGCAAGTAAGATTCTGCTGAAAATTATTCAAAAACTACTGAAGCAACATATCAAAAGATAACTACCAGATGTGCAGACTGGGCTTAGAAGAGGTCATGTTACTAGGGATATTATAGCTAATGTTAGATGGATCTCGGCAGGAAGCAGAGAGTACCAGAGGAATATCTGTCTGTGCTTCATTGACTATACAAAGGCTTTTGACTATATGGATCACAACAAGCTGTGGCTGACTCTAAGAATGGGAATCTCAGAACATTTGATTGTGCTTATGCGAAACCTATACGTAGACCAGGAGGCAGTCATCAGAATAGAGCAAGGAGACACTGCATGGTTTAAAATAGGGAAGAGCATCTACCAGGGATGTATTTTGCCTCCATACCTTTTCAATCTGTATGCAGAACAGATCCTCTGGGATGCTGAGCTGTACAAGGAGGAATGTGGCATCAGGATTGGTTGGTGGAAGATTCATCAACAACCTACATTATGTAGATGACACAACCCTGCTTGCTGAAACTGAGAAGGACCTGAAGCGCTTGCTGCAGAAGGTCAAGGACTGCAATCTTCAATATGGATTGAAGCTAAACATCAAGAAAACAGAGTCTCACCACTGGGCCAATTGGCAGCATAAGTATGGTTGGTGAAGAGATTGAGATAGTAAAGTGTTTTAGTTTGCTTGGCTCCACAGTTAACACTCTTGGTACCAGCAGCCAGGAAATCAAGAGACGAATTGCATTGGGAAAGTCAGCTGTCGGAAACCTCTCTAGAGTACCGAAGAACAACATTGTCAGGCTGGAGACTAAGGTGTGCCTGATCCAGACTATTGTCTTCACATTGCGTGCTATGCATTGGAGAGCTGAACAGTGATTAGGGATGATAGAAAGAAAATTAATGCCTTAGAGCAGTGGTGCTGAAAAAGACTGTCGGATATACCATGGACTGCTAGGACAGCAAACAGGTTTTTCCTAGAGAGGGTAAAGCTGGGCTTCTCTTTGGAGGCAAGGATTCTGAAGCTGCATCTGACATAGTTGGGGTATGTTACAAGGAGGGACCATTCCTTGGAGAGAGACATCCTTTTTGGAAGAGTGGAGAATCAGCACAGGAGAAGAAGACCCTCAATGAGATGGATCGATTCAGTGACTGGGATAGTGGGAGTAGGTGTGTTGGAGACAATGAGATTGGCACAGGATAGAGCAGGGTTTAGGGCTTCTTGTACATAGGGTCACTATAAGTCATAAATGACTCGACAGCACATAACAACAATAACACCAAATAAATTATTTACTTTCCACAGTGATACAGTTTAAATACAAATCTGATTTGGACAATAATTCTCACTTTATATCTGATTTTTTTTATGGAAAAAAAAGTAACCAGTGTTGTGTAAGTTGTCTGCTGTCTTCGCCATGGTCTTTGTGTTGTGTATTATTGAGTCAAAACTGACTCATAGCTGGTCAGCTGGTTTTCAGAGACAGTTAATGATATGAGAAGATAGCGCCCTTCCTTCTCCTGTGCATCAGCTCGTGGATTCAAACTGCGTGCCTTCAGAATTGCAGAGCAGCCTTTTGCCACTAGGTCACCACAACTGCCATGGTATAGATTTGACTGTAACATTCATGTCATTATTAAGAATGTACTATTATGCTAGTCTTACATCTACCTATGATGGCTTGATAATTGGCAAGTATTTTAAGGTCTGAGAATATATGTATGTATATGTGTATGTGTGTATTTCTTTTTTTTTCAAGACTGTCAAATTATTTTTAGGAAATCATTCCTTGAAATATAAAACATCCATTTCATAGGCATTCATAATGTTTTCAAGGCAACATGTCAAGTATTTCTTAAAGGAAGAGGTCACTTTCCATTGTGCTTCTCATATAGCTCTGAGGTCTCCATAATGCAGCCATGAAACTGAGTTAAGAACATAATTTCTTACTACAGTGTCATTCAATTTCTAATATGACTTTTATAACTTCAGGTATTTAAAACACCAAAAATTACTACTCCTGAATGTTTTAATCATTTTATACTAAAGTATGGCTTCAATATGCATTAATTTGGTGTATTACGTTAGACATTAGAAAGCAAACATAAAAATCAACAACCAGTAAATATGCTGATATAACAAAAAGTGCTTTAAATGAATTTCATATATTCTACAAAATATTTTATATATTTTCCCATTTAGTAGTATATATAAATTAAATCTAAGCAATATATTTCTTCTGATATATTGTAGATTATAAAAGCTTTAATAGTTTAAATGTGCTTTAATATATATATCTCCTATGTTTACCTGAAAGCCTGGAGTTGCTCTGTCAGTACATAATAATAATATATCTCTATAAATGCAGGTTGTATAATTATTCATGATTGATTTTGTTTAAAAGGCATTTCAAAGTCTGCATTATAATATATTTTTCTGTATAAGACATATTGAAATATATTAGTCTTTTTAAAATACGTGCAAGCTTTTTAAAGATATAAAAAATGCTTCATGGGCTTATCCTTGAAATATGTTAAACATATTTGCAAAAATTAGTGTGAAAATATTGTAAAATCAGGCAAATAAACTCTTCAGATAGCAGATCAGTTTAATCAATGTGTAGTATTAACTCATGTGGAACATGATTAAAACTAATTAGATTTTCTTAACAGCCTAAGTACTGAATAATTCTTCTTGCAATTTCCTTTAAATCGTTAAAGCATTTTAAGGATTAAATATTGTAATATATTATTTTCAATTTTTTTAAATCTTATTTTTTAATAGTAACTCTTTAAACATTGTTGGCAAAGACACCTAACTTACTAATGAAAATCATTCTTTATCAAGGGAGAATAGTTATCAAAATGATGAGTTAGTTTTATTTTTAGGATTTTTTAATCTTTATTTTGTCCTAAGTTGATGAAGTAAAGTATATTTATAAATATATTTATTATTATATGAAAAGACAAGACTTGCAGTTTTAGTATATTTACAAGTTCATGCTCAAAATCAGTTAAAGGAATGAAAAATTAATGCTGCTTAGTGTGGTTTACTTAGTAGGAGTTCCAGACAAAATTAAACAGTCTCCTTTCTACTAAATACAAGTAGAAGGCTGGAAACAAAACAAAATACAAGATTTTGAAAGCTAGAGAAAATTTGGCAGATCTTGGATCTGAATAGTATCATAGTGAGGAGTTTTCTGGATTATCTTTTTACTTGGAGCAAGAGGCAGTCATCAGAAGAGAGCAAGGAAACACTGCTTGGTTCAAATATCAGAAAAAGAGTGTCAGGGTTGTATCCTGGTCGTATGTCTTTTCAATCTGTATGCAGAACTTATCATTCTAGATGCTAGGCTTTATGAGAAGAAATGTGGCATTAAAATTGGAGGAAGATTCATCAACAAACTGCGTTATACAGATGACACAACCTTACTTGCTGAAACTGAGGAGGACCTGAAGCATCTGCTACAGAGGGTTAAGGATGGTAGTTTGCAATATGGTTTGAAACTCAGCATCAAGAAAACAAAGATTCTCATCACTGGGCCAACTGGTAGCATCATGGTAGATGGAGAAGAGACTGAAAGTGTTAACAATTTCGGCTTTCTCAGTTCCACAATCAACACTCTTAGCGCTGGCAGTAAGGAAATCAAAAGATTAATTGCAACAGGGAAATCTGCTGTCAGGGACCTCCCAGAGTGTTGAAGAACAAGGATCTCAATCTAGAGACTAAGGTGCACCTGATCCAGGCCATAGTCTTCACAATTACTTGCTATGTATCAGAGAAATGGACAATGACAAAGAATGACAGAAGAATTGTTGCATTTGAGTCGTATTGCTGAAGACTCTTGAAAGTAGCAAGAACTGCCAAGAGAATCAACAAATCTGTCCTGGAGATGGTGAAATCAATCTGCTCCTTTGAGGCAAGGATTTGAGACTATATCTCACATACTTTGGACAGGAAGGACCAGTATTTGGAGGATATTATGCTTAGAAGGGTGGAGAGAGAGGGAAAAACTCGGATGAAATGGATTGACACAACACTGAGGTAATGAGACTTGGTGTGTCAGAGACAGTGAGATTGGCTCAGGACAGAGCAGGCTCAAAACTATAGTGCATAGGGTCACTATGAGTCATAGTTAACTTGACAGCACTTAACAACATATCCTAGAATGAAAGTTAGAAGAGGTAGTAACCTCATAATATCAATAGGCAGGTGTACAAGCACAAACAGAACAAGAAATACATTTTTAAAAAGCAAACCAAGAAAATCCCGTTTCCTCTAGCCAAATGACCAGTAAAAATGGGATCTTGAGAAAAAACATAGGTGAGGAAAAACCTTTTAGCACATATTCCTGCTCCCTCGTGTCATTGAGGGCCAAGTAAAAAGTCCAGGTTACCACTAGTGTTGGACAGTGACAGGTTCTACTTCTTGTGCTGATGTGATGTCAGTGCAGGCTGAGTGGAAAGCCTGAATGTGCACCTTTTGCCAGCTTTATGTGCAAGTATTATCTAGTCACAGCAGGCTCAATAGAGCCCAGTGACGAGCTTGGATACCTCCTTGAGCATTAGTGACAGGCGTAAACTCCTCTTCCTCCCAATAAAGAGTTGGAAGAGGAATTCAAAGATTAATTATTTTTAAAGATTGTATATTCTAGCAAATGATCTTTCCTTATGACATCCAGGTATGTGATATCAAAGGTTGATAATTCAAAATGTCTTTTTGAGCTAATGATTAGCTGTTTATTTGTGCTGAAGTATTTATTCTCTTAAGGAGAGAAGATTACAGTGGGATGCAAGCCTCACCCTAGAAAAGACTCATATAAGCTCATGAGACCTCAGTGCTAGCTTTTGGGGGGAAGATGTGGAAAGCAAGGGGATTCCTGTCTTTCTAGCTCCACTGTAGTCTACAATGCTCTCCAGTCTCTGCAAAACAGGCCTGCACACTTTCAGTCATGTGAGTCATCCCCCCATGGATCTGAACCTCTAGGAGACTTTTTAGTGAACCACTGACCTCAAGATACATAGAAGAGTACCAGAACTGGACAAAGGAAGGACTATTGATTTTGGAAATCGTGGAGTCATACAGTCAAATCAACTATTTGTGACAACATTGTACCAACACTTTTTATAACTAATGTCCTCCTAATCTAATCTTAGCAGAAAAGTTACTAATACACCAAATAAAATGGGGCAGATCAAGTTTGTTGTAAGTCATAAGGTCTCCACTTAATGTATATGGTTTATCCTACGAGGTAGATAGTAGTTTATACACAATCACAAAATATTTAACAGAAGCAGAGAAGGATAATAATTTGGAAGCATTAGATTCCATCCAAGAGTACCTGTTACTCATTCAAGAGTACTTCCTAATCTAAGAATATATCTATAATATACAATATAAAATTAACATACATCAGTCATGTTCACATTAGGAGAAATCTTTGAAAAACAAAGAAGTAGACTGTTACTTAGGTTTTAAATCACTGAAGTAAAACTAAAATAAACTTCTCATCTCAGTTTCTTCTTGTCAAACAAAGCTTTCGAGTTTTTTAAATGAGTAAAAATGTCAAGAATTAAACATCTGGGCAGATGGCCAGGACGGGCCAGTCATTGGAAAAGGACATCAAGCTCAGAGGGTAGAGGGACAGCAGAGGAGATGAGGACCTGGGGTAAGATGGATTGATACAGTTGTTGTGGTAATGGGGGCAGGTGTGTTGGACTGACTCAGGACAGGTCAGAGCTGTTGTATGTAGGGTCACTATGAGTCTTAGGAGACACATTAACACATAACAACAACAAGATAGGAAACTATTTTTACTCCATAAATAATATTATTTTATTCAAAATATAGCAACAAGAATAAGCAAATGGGGGGAATAAAATCTTTTAAACCTGGATTTCAACAAACTTCAAGTCTGCTTACCTCTTGATGTTCATCTATTGATAGTTTTAGATAAGTAAATTCCTGATAAATTTCTCTTTACTTCGGAGAGAAGCACTTCTGAATTAGGATCAACTGGTCTCCCGAAGATTGATTAGCCAAAGGATACAGTCCCTGGAGATTAGATTAGGACTTTATATATTAAAGAGCCATATGGACGTCCCTTGAACCGGAAGCTACTCTTCCTTCCTAGGAGCAATGGAAGAGAGACAGAGTTTATGTCCCACTGAAAATAAGAGAGGAGAGGAAAACAAAAGAGTGAGGCCATGAGCTTGCTTAAAATATGAACATCTCCTGTTGAGAAGAAAATTCAAGTAGATCAATTATAAGGAACACATAAAACATTCCAAGAAGGAAAAAGAATCTTCCAATACTTATCTCCTCAAGGAGAACAGCCTGCCCTTTCCTGAGTCAGTCTCATTGATTCTGACACACCAAACTCCATTGCCCCAGTTACTGAATCAATCCATCTCATCTGGGGTCTTGCTCTCCTGTGCTGTCTCTCTATCTTTCCAAGCATGATGTCTTTATCCAAGAGCTGGTCCCTCCTGGTCATGTGACCAAAGAATGTGAGATGTAGCTTCAAAACCCTAGCCTTCTTGGTTTCTTAGCAGTCCATGGTATATTCAAGACCTTTCTCCAGCACCACAACTTAAAGGCATTAATTTTTCTATATTCCAGCTCTCTGACGCATCACAAGTATCTGTGAAGGCCATGGCTTGGATTAGGTGCACCTTAGTCTCTAGACTCACATCGTTGTTTTTCAGTGCTCTGGAAAGGTCCCTGACAGAAGATTTTCTCAGTGCAATTCTTCTTTTGATTTCCTGACTGCTCCTTCCAAGAGTGTTAAGCCTTTTCCTTTCCTCTTCCTTCCTCTCACCCTTCCTTCTGTGGGTGTCTCACACTGAGACTGACAAAATGAGGAAAGAACGCTAAAACCTTAATCAGAAAGAAAGAAAAGCAGATCCATCTCTCCCACTGCTGGTGGCAAGCCTACAGCAGACACAAATGGGAAAAGAGTACTTAGCATTTTGAATGAAGTTTAAAGTGTTGAATAATACAGTACACTGAAAATATTAATTACTGTCTGGAGAACATTTCATTATCTGAAAGTGACTTGATAAGCCTGGGGACTTGTCCTAAATTTTATCCAGGAAAAGAATTAGAACTAGGGGAAGAATTAGTCCACAGAATAAATTTAAACAGACAAGAGAAGACAAGAATAAATACGCTTTGTGATTGTATCCCAAAAGATAGGCTTGAGAAACTACCCTTCTAGAAAAGGCTAGCAGGAAATACGTCATAAGGAGGAGTAGTATTAGAAGAAGTGGTAATAAAATTAAAAATTTTTCTCTTTTTCTCAGAACTTTTTTAAAGAAAATAATCAAGATATTTTTATTTGGTGACAGAATTTGTAAGCTCCAAGTTTTACCAAGCCTCTAGATCATACTGAAATGTCTCTTTTACTTAATTTACAAATTTCTATGGGAAATATTAGGTAGTTTCTTCATAAGGAACCATATTATTTAACCTTTTTGTAAAAAAATATTTTATTTTGGTTTGAATGCAAAATTCATATATGTTGCTTCATTCATATGTCATGTTTTATGCATCCCTTCATTCACATTGTATTTCATATGACCATTTAAGCTTTTATTTATATTTTTGTAAATGCAACCAAAAAGCTTTCAATGTACTATTCTTTGCTCTGGTAACCTGATGGTAAGGAGTAAAGCTGCCAATCTAAAGGCAGGTGATTTGAATCCAACAGCTGTTCTCCTAAAGAAAGATGTTCAGTCTCCCACCATATAGGTTACAGTTGCTCAAAATCTCCTGGATAGTCAGCTGTGAGTCCGTTCTGACTCAGCAGCATGTCATTGTAATACATATTTTCAAAAAATACATTTTATAAAAATGCATCATAACACTTATAGATTATTTATTGTGTCAAAGTTTCATTTTGTGTGTAGTTCAAAGAACTTGAATCAGGGCTCCTAGCATGGGAGAATGAGAAAAAGAAATTAGCCTATGAACATAACAGCTTTCTCATAAGTGCTCACTTATGTTTTCTAAATACACTTAAAGCTTCCATATACACATATGCACCCACAGCACTTTGCCTATTTTGAACTTTTTCTTTTCTCATAGAACTACTTTGCAGGCTTTTTTTTTCCTCTTTTTAAATTTAACTATAGAAATAACTAGAGTTGATAATTTCATCTGTTATCTTTCAGTAAGCATTTTTCATCAGTTATTTTCTGTAAGAAATCTTTCAAGTTCTGGGTATATATTCTCAAACAATCAGAATAGCTTGATTTGAGACGTTAGCAGTTATTTTCTCATTTATAGCAGTGCCCCAATTTTTGTCACATAGTGTTGGGATTTAATTAATCACTTGACTCATTGAGAATGTAAAGTGCTAGATCAGTGTGAAAACTTTCTGTTACAGTTACTGCTATCACCCGAAGTGCAGAGCTGTAAATTAATTTTTTACTTCAGCCTCAGAGGTAAAGAGCAAAGAGTTGAATGTAAATAAAAATTTTAGAAGATGATCGGGTATGTTATTTTTAGTAGTTGGGTACTTAAGTGATTATGAGTATGCAAGTTGTTGTCACAGGGGAAAGATGGCATGAAGAAATTCTCTTTATCATCTGGTGCTTTCATGGATCAGATGAAGACTAGTCAAAACAGAAAGTATGATAGCTTAACAAGTTCATGCTAACTAATCAGAGTACACTGATAAATCTATATTATACAAAGAAAAACAAACTGGAGATATACACATGTTTGTTGTTATGTGTTGTTGAGTCACTTGCAACTCATAACAACTCTAAATACAACAACTCTGAACCGTGCTATATCCTGAGCCAGTCTTATAGTCTCTGACACACCTACTTGCATTACCCCAGTCACTGAATCAATTCATATTATCGAGTGTCTTCCTCTCTTGCACTGTACCTCCACCCTACCAAACATGATGTCCCTCTTCTCCAAGGACTGGTCCCTCCTTACAACATGTCCAAAGTATGTTAGACAGAGCTTCAGAATCCTTGCCTCCAGGTAGCAGCCTGGTTTCACCCACTTCAGGATGAACCTATTTGTTCTCTTAGCCATCTATGGTCTATTCAATACTCTTCTCCAGCACCACAGCTCAAAAGCTTCAATTCTCCTTCTACCATTCCTAATCATTGTTCAGCTTTCTGATGAATAGTAAATAATTGTGAAGACCATGGCCTGAGACAGGTGCACCTTAGTCAACTTATATCATTGCTCTTCTGTACTTTGAAGAGGTCCCTAAGAGCAGACTTCCCCAATGCAATTAGTCTTTTGAGTTTTGGGTGCTGGCACTAAAAGTGTCGATTGTGGAGCAAAATAAACTGAAGCTGTTAATAATCTCAGTCTCTTCACCATCTATCATGATGCTGCCAATTGGCCCAGTGGTGAGACTCTTCATCTTATTGCTATTGAGTTTCAATCCATACTGAAGGCTGCAGTCCTTTACCTTCTGCAGCAAGTGCTTCAGGTCTTCCTCAGTTTCAGCAAGCAAAGTTGTGTCATCTACATAACTCAGGTTGTTGGTGAGTCTCCCTCCAATTCTGATGCCACATTCCATTTCATAGAGCCCAGCTTCCCAGATGATCTGTTATGTAAATAGATTGAAAAAGTTAAAAAAAAGGAAGAAGAAAGGTGAAGAGAGAGAGTGAGATGATAAAGAAGAAGAAGAAGGACGAGGAGGAGGAGGAGGGAAGGGGAGGGGAAGGGGAGGGGAAAGGAGGGGAAAGGAAGGGAAGGATATAGGACATGTCCCTGAGATATACTTTTCCTGATTTTTTTAAAATTAATTTTATTTTATTAATTTTAATGAACATTTACAGAGATTTTTGGATTTCCATTCATATATTGTTGCACTTTTCTCCCTGCCCACCCGCCTCTCCAGTTTGCTCTTCTCTTTGAAAGTAAACGAAAAATTCCTTCACTGGTATACAATCCCCCCACCTGCCTCCCCCCCTCCAGCACGCCGAGTACACTCCACTATATTCATTCTGCACTCTTGTGATAATCCTAATACCCAGTCATATATCGCTTTTTTCCCCTATAATTATATTTTATTAATTTTCATAAACATTTACAGAGATTTTGGGTTTCCATTCATTCACCGCTGCACCATTCTCTCTACCCTCCTCCCAGTTTGTTCTTGTCCAAATGCCACAGTGCTTGTCAAAGCCAGTTCTGATTAATCTTCTTTGTCAGTGTGTCCTTTGCCATTCCCTATCACTCCTCCCTGAGAGAGACTTCACCTGAGTCATAAGGAAAAGGGGATGGCGTATTCTCTTAGCTACTTCCTGCTGAAAAGGGATGCTGTGGGTTTCAGGGTGAAGATCTTCTCTCACTACTCTAAAGGGCCCCTTTGGCAGTAGGAAACACATGGACTATTATGGAGATTGATTTTGGAATTTAGATGCACTCTTATTGATTGTGCTTGGCCATACATGTTCATATCCTTGAAGATGTATCATGGGGGTGTTGCAACCTAGAAGACACAAATTTGACTAACAAGTTATAAGTACATGAGTCACTTTTCCTGATTTTGAACCATGTAGTATTTCCTTTCTCTGTTCTGACCACTGCCTCAAGTAAGTGCAATCAAGTGTTCTGGGATTCCTTTTCTTGTCAGAGTTAGCGAGTTTGTTGTGATCCATACAGTCAAATGCCTTTGCATAGTCAATGAAACCTAAACAGACATTTCTCTGGTATTCACTGCTTTCAGGCAAGATCCATCTAACATTAATTATTGTTTTCTGTTTACCTTGTTATAGACTATAAAAGTCTCAGGTATCTGCCTAAGCCATATTTATCTATATCTCTATCAATAGAGATACAGAAATATATAAGTAGACATAGATACATATGAGACTTAAAGTAAGATGTTGTTACGTGATGTCAAGTCAGAACTAACTCATAGCTGACTCTCCAGCAGGATGTCAGAATCTATAAATCATGATGGAAGAAATTGCCTATCTTTCTTCCATGGAGAAGTTGGTGTTTTTGAAATGCCTGCCTTTGTTTTGGCAACACAACTTCTTACCACTAAGCCATTGGAGTTCTCTTTAGGTAGTTTAGGCAGAAAAATTCCCAAGTGCATGTGTGTAAGGTTTTCAATGGCTAATTTTTCAGAAATGCATTGCTATATCATTCCTCAAGTAATTCTGGGTGGACTTGAACCTCTAGGGTTTTTTGTTACCATGTGGCCTAGTTGCAAGGAGTTTTGTTGCAGTCTCAAAGGCACGTGGTTCGAGGCCACCAGCTGCTGTACTGGAGAATGAACAATCTCCTCCCTTGCAATTCACTGCCTCTGAAAACCCACCAGAATCCCAGGTAGAGTTAGCTTCCACTCAATGGTATACAGTAAAAACAGCAACATGTAAGCATGTTCAGAGAAAGTGGTGCTGCTAATTCAAAGACTATGTCTCTCTGGTGGTTCAAGTCTATCAACAGCTCTAGGGAAGAAAATGGGCAATCACCTCCTGTGCAATTTACTGCCTTGTATGGGTTGATTCCAAATTCACAGCAATGAGGAACAGATACCCAGAGACTCTTAGATGAGATAGATAGATAGATAGATAGATAGATAGATAGATAGATAGATAGATAGATAGATAGAGATAGACAGATAGCTATAGATGACAGATATACAGATTCCACCTGTTGTATTTACCCTGTATGTTTCTTAAATGTGAGTGAGACCTAAAAATAGGAATAGTCACTTCCTTTGATATGTTCTGTTAGATATGAGTCTTTTGTTGCTTGTTCAAGAGGAGAGAAATTCTATTGTCAGTTTTGAAGAATTAAGCTGTCAGTGCTGCAAGCAAACATCAAATAGCTAAGATCTTGGAGCAGCCACTACTAGTTCAGCATTACCTTTTGTCAACAGGCATCAAGGAAACTGGAACTTCAATTCTGCAATTAACTTCAAGGAACTGAATTTGTCCAACAACCTGAAGGAGTCTGACAGAATACCTAGCTCAAGATCAGAAATCAACCTGCTGACAACCTGCAGCCTGTTGAGACCTGAGGAAAATAACTAATAACGCTGAGCTTGAACTAAACCAAACCTGTTGCTTTGGAGTCAATTTTGACTCATAGCCACTCTAAAGGACAGAGTAGATCTGCCCCCCAGAGTTTCCATTGCAGTGATCTTTACAGAAGCAGAATGACTCATCTTTTTCCATTGATTAGCTATTGAGTTCCAACTGCAGACCTTTCAGTTAATGGCAAAGCTCTTAAAAAGTGCACCACCAGCACTCCTTGTACCTGAACCACAGATCAACAAATACAGAAAATTAATTTGTGTTGTTTTAATTGAGTAATTGTTTTAGTCCTTTCTTAAGCAATAATGGGGGGAAATTGTGGTTCTTTTTCACATGTACAGTTAAATAAATTTCTCTATCTTCAGAGACAAGCAGTTGCTTTGTAATCCAAAAGTAAACTCACTCTGGAGGGTTGAACACATAAGTAATTCTGTGTAAGAAAGATTTCTTCCCATGCTATCCATCCACAGAAATCTGATAGAGTGTCAGCTGTGAATCAGTTCCAACCTCAGAAACATATGGAAATAGAAAAATAAGACAATGTATAAATCAAATAATAGTAAAATATAAATTGGAATCACTCATTAAGCATATGGTTAGTAATCCAAAGGTGAGTGATCTAAATCAGCCCAAACTTGACTGAAAAGAAAGTCCTGGTGATCCGTTTCTAAAAGATCACAGTCCTGGAAAAATCTAGGAGGCTTAACTTATTAGTAAACTCATGGAATCATCACAAGTTAGAAGAAATGCCAATACACCTAATTTTTTTTATTCATTTTTATTTCTTTAAAAGTAATTATTGTGTTTTTATAATCACACTAGTATACTCCAAGGAGAAGTATAAACATGGCTACACAGCTCAGGGGGGAAAAAATTAAGAAAATTACAGATCCAGGAATTTACAGGGGGAAAAATGTCATAGTCATATATACTTAAAATCTAAGTTACATAGACCATCTGGGGTGTCAGAGCCTTTGAACACTGGCTTTTCAAGTCTTTACATTAGCCTCCAGTGGAGGAAGTATGGTCTTAAGCTACCTTAACTGCAGACATGTTGTGGTGTTGTTGTTGTTATGGGCTGTCGAGTCGCTTGCCACTCATAGCGACCCTATGTACAAAAGCCCTAAATCCTGCTCTATCCTGTGCCAA
>NW_006400044.1:2696949-2702251 GCF_000299155.1 Elephantulus edwardii | reverse complement strand
CTCTGCTGATGTGCTGTTCCAGTTGTTTTTGGATAACCCTCAGTAGAATCTTGCTTGCATGTGACATTAATGATATTGTTCAATAGTTTCCACACTCTGTTGGGTCACCCTTCTTTGGGATGGGAACAAATATAGAACTCTTCCAGTCAGTTGGCGAAGTGTTTGTTTTCCAGATTTCTTGGCACAACTTGGTGAGCAGTACAGGGCTAAAATATGTCAGTTGGTCAACTGCAGACATATGGTTTTGAAAATTATCAACATCCGTGGCCTCCATATAAGAGAAAACGTTCCACAATGTGAGAAACAGCAGCAATGGTGGTGGAGAGATTGTAGTGAAAAATCCTGATGATGGAGCCACAGTTAAAGGATTTGTTACTGGATGACTGAAGGAAAATCTGACTTATAATTGTTATGAGATCAAGCTTACTGGATGATTGAGGAAACTAGAGAATTTTTGCATTTGTGGTGCTGAACCGAAACTGGCTTTTTCACTAATTGAGGAATTGTGCATGGTTAATATAGTTTAGAACTTCTGGATTAAACTTAGACTTGTGATACTTTGCCTTCCCCACTCCCTAACTTATTTCCCTAATAAACCCCACAATTGCAAGTGAAGTCTATGATCCTTGCAACTACCACCAGACCAATGATTGGCAAGAGTAGGTGCAAGAACATGTGATGTGGCATTTTTTACTCTATAGCTATTTGTATGGTACTATGGATATTATTGATGGGCAAAATTTCTATTTATGAAGCAAGTAGAAGTAAGGCTCGTCATTCTCCATTTTATAACTACTTCTTTCACAATACTGCTATGTTGTTGTTGTTGCTTTTATGTGCCGTCGAGTCACTTGCGACTCATAGCGACCCTATGTACAACTGCTCTAAATTCTGCTCTGTCCTGTGCCAATCTCATTGTCTCCGACAAACTCATCCCGATTGCCCCAGTCACCAAATCAATCCACCTCCCAGAGGGCCTTCGCCTCCTGCATCTGCCCTCCATCCTCCCAAGCATGATGTCCCTCTCCAAAGACTGGTCCCTCCTCACATATGTCAGATGAAGTTTCAGAATCCTTGCCTCCAAGGAGCAGACTGGCTTAACCCTCTTCATGATGAATCTGTTTGTTTTCTTAGCAGTCCATGGTACCTTCAACGCTCTTCTCCAATATCAAAGCTTAAAAGCATCAATTCTCCTTCTATCCTCCCTGGTAATTGTCCAGCTCTCTGACACATAACAAGTGATTGCAAAGACCATGGCCTGTACCAGATGCACCTTAGTCTCCAGAGACACACCGTTGCTCTTGAGTACTTTAGAGAAGTCCCTAACAGTAGACTTTCCCATTACAATATGTCTTTTAATTTCCAGGCTGCTGGTACCAAGAGTGTTGATTGTGGAACCAAGCAGACTAAAGCTTTGAACAACCTAAATCTCTTCACCATCCATCCTGATGCTGCCAATTGGTCGAATGGCAAGAATCTTTGTCTTCTTGACATTGAGCCTCAATCCATATTGAAGGCTCTAGTCCCTGACCCTCAGCAGCAAGCACTTCAGGTCCTCCTCAGCTTCAGCAAGCAGGGTTGTGTCATCTGCATAATGCAGATTGTTAATACATCTTCCACAAATCCTGACGCCGCATTTCTCCTCATAGAGCCCAGCCTCCTGGATGAACTGTACTGCATACAGGTTGAAAAGGTATGGAGATAGGACACATCCCTAGCGTACGCCCTTCCTAATTTTGAACCATGCAGTGGTCCCTTGCTCTGTTCTGACCATTGCCCCTTGGTTCCAGTATAAGTTCCACATTAGCATGATCAAGTGTTCTGGGATTCCTATTCTTCTCAGAGTCAGCCACAGTTTGTTATAATCCACATAGCCAAATGCCTTTGCATAATCAATGAAGCACAGAAAAACATTCCTCTGGTACTCCCTGCTTTCAGCCAAGATCCATCTAACATCAACTACAATATTCCTAGTACCACCACCCCTTCTAAACTCAGCCTGGACTTCTGGCAGTTGTCTGCTGATGTGCTGTTCCAGTGGTTTTTGGATAATCTTCAGTAGACTCTTGCTTGCATGTGAAATCAATGAGATTGTTCTATAGTTTCCACACTCTGTTTTGTCACCTTTCTTTGGAATGGAAACAAGTATAGATCTCTTCCTGTCATTTGGCCAACTGGTTGTTCTCCAGATTTCTTGGCACAACTTGGTGAGCAGTCTAGGGCAGCAACTGTTAGCTGAAATATGTCAATTGGTATACTATGTATTCCTGGGACCTTATTTTTGTCTATTTCCTTCAAAGCAGCTTAAAATTCTTCCTTCATCACCATAGGCTTTTGCTCATATGTTGTTTCATTAAATTCTTCTTTGTCTACCAATTTCTTTCCATACAATGACTCAGTTTATTCTTTCCATCTTCTTTTGATACTTCCTGGATCGTTTAATACTCTGACTAAAGCATCCTTGATTATAGCAACTCGAGGTTTGAATTTGTTCTTCAGTTCCTTGATCTTAATAAAGCTGAGTGAGTTAGACTCTGTTAGTTTTCTGACTCCAGCTCCTTGCACATTTCATTGTAATATTTTACTTTGTCATCCCGCCGCCACTGCTATTATAACATTTCTAATTCACACTGATCCTGTTGACAGATAAGAGCTGCCCCTAACTATAAACTTATAAAATCAGACTTCCCAATCATTCTCCAGCAGAAATTCTGATGAGTTCTAAACTCCTATCTTTTCATTAGCAATCAAATATCTTAAACACATACCACCAGAGATATTTCT
The DNA here is from genome assembly GCF_000299155.1 of Elephantulus edwardii. Classification (NCBI taxonomy): domain Eukaryota; kingdom Metazoa; phylum Chordata; class Mammalia; order Macroscelidea; family Macroscelididae; genus Elephantulus; species Elephantulus edwardii. Next base: position 2,699,467 of record NW_006400044.1, on the reverse strand, counting down.
AAACTGCACAGTCATTGGGGAATCTGAATGGTGGAAAATCAGTCAGAAAATACTAAGCCTTTGAAATAAGCTATCTGAGCTTGGTAGCCTAATGCTAAGGAGCTACACTACAAATCAAAAGGTATATAGTTTAAATCCCCCACCTGCTCTGTAGGAGAGGGCATTCTCCCTCTGCAATTTAGTTTTTGGAAAAACCTGTCAGAGGGTCATAACAATTATAAACTGTCTTGTAAAAAAAATAAAACAGAAAAAGAAAAAAACCCACAAAACCCAAACAACACCAACCCTAGCTCTAAATTTGCGTGCTGTTGTTTTTATTAGGCGCCTTTATGTTACTTTCAACTCAGTGAGCCATATATACAGCAGAATAGTCTTTTACCATCTAACAATCACTGTTGTTGTTATGTACCATAGAGTCAGAACCAATCCATAGCTGACCCTCCAGTGCATTTTCAGAGACAGTTAATTGCAAGGGAAAAGATTGTCCATCCTTCCCACAAAGCAGCTGGTGGCCTTAAACCACATTCCTTCAGGATTGCAGTGCAGCTTCCTGACACTAGGCCACCAGAGCTCCCTCTAACAATCACTATTGAGTTTAAATTCATTGTTGTAGCCTTGGTCAATCCATTTTGCTGAGAGTATTCCCCTATATGTTATCATAAGCACCTTCCAAGCATGTTAATTTCTTACTTGCTTAAGTTGAGCTTTATTGTTGTGGTCCATACACTTAAACATTAGTTAATCATTATAATCCTTATAATCATACAAAATACTTAATATTTGCATTACTTAATTCTGTATGTAAATAATTTTTGTTCAGCAAAGCAAATTAAAATTCTGGAGTATTATTTTTTCATTTTCTATCATTTCTTTTCTTCTGTAAATTATTTGAGATGTGATTGAAATAAAATTGTTTAGTTCATTTATGGAAATGTTGATTCTTCAGAGTACAAATTGAAAAACAAAGCTATCAGGAAATATATCTATTTTTTTATCTATACGTTGCAAGAAATTGGGCAGCATAATTGTTTTGGATGGGCAAGTCTGAATTCTTCTAAGTATAAAGCCAAGAAAGCCAAGCTTTTTTATAAAATCAAGGCAAAATTCATTATGATGGAATTGGTATTAATTCATAATTGGCATTATGAAGCTGTAAATCACATGGGAGAAGACTGTCCCTTTCTTCTATGGGCCCACTGGCAGATTTAAACCAATAGATAGTCGCAGCTTCTGGATTAGCATCACAACTCCCTAAATAATATACAACCAAAGTTTCCTTCTACACACAAGAATAAACTTTACAACATGAGTTGCTGTGCTGTTGAACTTTGTACCGTTGGGCTATCAAATACCAGAATGGATTCCCAATGTGGACAGTGTTTGGTTGAGCTCCCAGTTGTAAAATGGGTTTGGAAACAAAAGTGGCTTCCACTTCCTAAACCACATTATGAACTTAGAGAAATGATGACAGTTATGGAAAGGCATTAGGTCTTTTGTTCATAGGGTCGCTATGAGTCACACTCAATAAAGAATAACAACATAGAAAGATACAGTGAGTGAAAGTTCAATGTTTTCAGTTAAAACAAAGTAGGGGCAGGCTATGGAACAGACCATAAATGGTTTATTAAGAAGTTAAAAGTTATAAAAAAGAAAATAAAACAAGTCCACAGGCATGAAAATACAACCTTGAATTAATTCCACCTGAATTTATAAACCCACTCAAGATTACATTTGATCCATTCAACACTAACAATAAAGACATATATGAAGAAAGCAATAGATTATTTTAAAGGCAGGAAAGAAATAAAAGACCAAAATGAATTCCATAAGAGACTCTGAAATTTGTTTATAAACATGTTGTTGTCTTTATGTACCCTGGAGTAAGAAGCAAATCGTAGCTGACCCACCAGTAGATGTTCAGAGGCGAATTGCCTACTATTTTCCCAAAGAGCAGCTGGTGGATTTGTACCACATGCCCTTGAATTGACAGTACAATTCCTTAACCATTAAGGCATCAGAGCTCTCCACTTGTTCTTGATCATAGAGAAATTAAAATAAAAGGCAGATATGATGAAATAAAAGTATTGAACAAAAGATTTGAAAGGGCAAATTAAGAAGCAAAGTATTATAAACATATGTGCAAAGACCTGGAGTTATAAAACCAAAGTAAAGAACAGACTACATTTTTCAAGTGGAAATAACTAAAGAACAAATTTAAGCCCCAAATTGCAATAATAAAAAAAATATAGGTAAAGATGTGGATACTTTCTGGTAACAACAATAAAACTCTACTCCAAGCCTAATGCCTTCAAGAATAATCTGGCTCATAGTAAACCTTTATCTGGTTTCCAAAACCAAAAATTTAACTAGAGGAGACTGTCCATCTTTCTCCCATAAGTAGTTTGTGGGTTCCAACTGAACTTTCTGTTTAATAGTACAACACATAATACACTAAGAGAGCCATTTTTTTGTCAACTACACCCTTCAATTTAAAATAGGAGCAGTTGTTGTTGTTGTT
>NW_006400044.1:2693855-2694886 GCF_000299155.1 Elephantulus edwardii | reverse complement strand
CTTCTCCAGCGGTTCTTTCCACATATGTAATCGATCTGATTCCTATGCATGCCATCAGGTGAAATCCAGGTATATAACCTGCGTTTATGCCTAGAAAGCTAAATTTAGTATAATAAGTACCACATCTCCTTGCCTTTTCAATCTCTATATCATCCAGGAGGGCCCATCAATAACCTGTATTTTAAAGATGATACTAGGTTTCTCACCAATACTAAACAGGATTTGAAGTGTTTGCTGCAGAAGGTCAAAGACTTCAGCCTTCAATATGGATTCTATTTCCACATCAAGAAAACAAAGATCCTCTGGGCCAATTAACAGTATCACGGTAGATGGAGAAAAGACTGAGATTATTAACAATTTCATCTTGTTCAAACCCATGATGAATACTCGTGACACCAGCAATGGGGAAATTAAAAACAAAATAAAGAAACAACAAACAAGTTGCATTGGGAAAATCTATCAAGGACCTCTCCAGAATGCTAAAGGGACTGATGTCAGTCTAGAAACAAAGGTGCACCTGACCCAAATTATGTTCTTCTCAATTCTGACAGCTGACCAAAGACTAAGAATGACATAAGAAGAATTGATGTCTTTGAATAATGGTGTTGGAGAAGAGCATTGAACAGACCATGGACCACCAAGAGAACTCAAATGTTTTTTCCAGGAGAGAGTGAAACTGGGTTTTCAGGCACCTTGGAGAGAAAGATTTTAAAACTCCATCTCACATACTTTAGACATGTTGCCAAGAGTTCTTGGAGAAGGACATGAAGCTTAAAAGGATAGAGGGTTAGCACAGAAGAGGTAGGATCCTTGATGAATCGATTGATGGAGTGGCTGTGCTAATTAATGGGGTTAGGTATGTCAGAAATGGTGAAGCTGGGTTAAGATAGGGCAAAGTTCAGAGCTGTTGTTCATAGGGTCATTATGAGTTGTAGTTGTCTTGATGGTACATCACAACACAAGCATTACAATTTTAGGATATTATTTAACAATTCTTCCTAATTCTAAAATTACTCTTTAGATAATTTTAT
>NW_006400044.1:2693102-2693724 GCF_000299155.1 Elephantulus edwardii | reverse complement strand
ATCTCTTACATTAATTTTCCTATATTACATAATATTTTAAAAACTCAAACCAATGTTAGTAAAAATAATGGTATTACATATGTTAATTAAAAATCATTGCTTTAGGGTAATAAAATGGCTCATAACTGGCCCTTGATTTAATTTCTCAGATTGCAAATCGCATGACAGAAGATTGCCTATCTTTCTCCCATGGAAATTTAAATCCATTATGGGTTTGAATCACCAGAGAGAAGTGGCTTATAGGTAACATTACAACTTCCTACACATTACAGCACCAGAATAAAGATACTGAAAATATTTAAATTTCTACTTGCATTTGTTCAACTTTATTACCTTCTTCTTAAATGTGTAGCTTAGTAACATATTAAATGCACTTCTTCTTGTAATTTATTATTACTTAATATTCCAAAAAGAAAAGAGAAATGTATACAGGAACAGTCAAATCCGAAAGGATTTTACAAAATGAACCAAACCTGGAATTATCCTCTCAGAAGAGCCGTGGATGAGCATTAACATTAATGGTAAGCATATTCATTTTCTCCTGGACACAGAGCCTACTAATTTGTCCTAAAAGCCTTCTGAGGTCCCAACTCTTCTCACTATCTCTTAGTTGTTGGAATGG
>NW_006400044.1:2690935-2692507 GCF_000299155.1 Elephantulus edwardii | reverse complement strand
AAATCTCTTTAAATGTTCATTAAAACTAATAAAATTTTTTTAAAAAGTCTATACGATGACAACAAAAAAAACTAAAATGGAAGAAAATGTTGTACACTAATCTAGTTGAAAGAACTGAAGAACAAATTCAAGTTTAAATTGCAATACTGAGGGATTCTATAGGCAACACTGTGAAAATTATGTGGAAAACATAAAAAGAAGATAGAAGAAATACACAAAGTCATTGTACCACACACAAGTGGTTAACATGAAAACATTTCAGGAAGTAGCATTTAATCAAGAACCAATGATACTTAAAAAAGAAGTCAAACCTGACTTTAAAAACTTGGAAAAATATAGGAATCTAAGAATTGAAGAAATAAAATGGAGATATAGCAGCAAACAGATGCAGCCTTTGAGGTCCTAATCAGTTGATGCCAAGAGTTTAGAAGATAGCTACCTGGTCAACTGACTGGAAGATATCTATATTTGTTGCCATTTAAAAAAACCCAAGGAAACAAAACAAACAAACAAACAAAAAACTCCACCAGACAAACAAGGAAGTACAGAAAAAAACAAATTATATCATTAATATCACACACAAGTGATATCCTGCTAGATTTAATTTAAAATAAGCTGAAATTGTATATTGACAGAGAACTGCTAGAAATTAAACCTGGAATCAGAAGAGGTCATAGAACAAGAGATACTGCTGCAATCTAATGGATCTTGACCAAAACCAGAGAGTATCAGGAAGATATTTGTGTTTCGTTGACTATACAAGAATATTCAGTTGTGTGGATCATAATACATTATGGATAACATTAAGAACAATGGGAATTCCAGAACATATAAATCGATAAGATTCAAAATTTAACCTTGAGTCTGTCCCATCTGAATTAAAAAACATTTTAGGAACAGGTCTGTGGACTTGAACACTAATGAGCAAAGACTAGATGAGTTGTGGGAGGATATCAAGAATATTATCCATGAAGAATGCAAAAGGTCATTAGAAAGAAAATGGGAGAAGACAAGACCATGATGGATATCAGAAGAGACTCTGAATATTGCACTAGAGCACCGAGAAGCCAAAGCAAAGGGAAGAAATCCAAAAATTAAGGAGCTGAACAAAAGATTTCAAAGGGCAGCACAGGAAGACAAAGCAAAATATTGTAATGAAATGTGCAAAGAGCTGCAGTCAGAAAACAAAAACTGACAAATATGCTCAACATTTCTTAAGCTGAAGGAATTGAAGAACAATTTTAATTATCGAGTTGCAGAACTTAAGGATTGTTGACAATATCAGCTTGTTTGGTTCCACAATCAACTCTTGGCACCAGAAATCAGAAAATAAGAAAGATGAAATTAGGAATTAGGAAAATAATGTTAGGAAAGTCTGCTGTCAAGGACTCCTCCAGTGTGCTGAAGAGAATGGATGTCAGTCTAGAAACTAAGATGCACCTGTTCCAGGTCATGGTCTTCACAATTATATTTCCATGCATCAAAGAGCTGGACAATGACGAAAGATAAGAGAAGAAAAATTGATGCTTTTAAGTTGTGGTGCTGGAGAAGAGTATTAATATACCGTGGATT
>NW_006400044.1:2689218-2690600 GCF_000299155.1 Elephantulus edwardii | reverse complement strand
CTCAACACCACATAACAAAATTTGTTATGGTCCACATAGCCAAATATCTTTGCCTAGTCAATAAAATACAAGCAAAGATATTTCTAGTATTCCTTCATTGTAGCAAAGATGAATCTGATGTGAGCAATGATATCCCTCTTGCTACAATGTGAGTGATATATACACAAATACATTCTGTTGTTTTTTGTTAAGTGCCATCGAGTCGTAGACGGCTCATAGCAACCCTATTAATGAAAGACCCGGTCACCTGTATAACTTTCATCCTTCCTCCAGGTTCATAGGGTTTCTAGAGGCAAGCTATTATGATGTGGATGCCACTCCTGCTTCCTAGCTTGTTTTAATCGGGGAGTTGCACCCACACTGTCCACAATGGGTAACCATTCTCACATTTGACTTGTCAGTGTCACAGTATTGTACTGCACAGCAACCACAAATTACCTCTGTACAGGAAGTGAACATACCAGTGTTATGCGACCTAGAATAATGTTTCACCAAAAACAATTAAAGGCAGGCCTGAGGGCCGCAGAGCAGAATTACGCATTTTTCACTTGGCAGCATGACTTTCTGTCAATTAGGCTAACTGATCTCTCTCTATGCTGTTGTTGTTGTTAAGTGCCATCGAGTCTTAGACTAATGAATGAAAGACCTGGACACCTGTATAACTTCTGTCCTTTCTCCATATAGATTCATATGTATATATACATATAGATAGATATATTTTATAATATAAGATCATTAAAAAATGGCTAGCACAGTACATAGAGAATTACCAGACATACAAGCTGTTATTCAGAAGAGGCCACGAGACCAGGAATATCATTGCTGATTTCAGACAAATCCTCACTGAAAGCACCATATACCAAGAGTGTATGTTTGTGCTTTATTGACTACACAAGGCATTTGACTGTGCAGATCATAACAAATAATGGCTAACATTCAGAAGAAAGGGTATCCTAGAACATTTACTTGTGCTTGTGAGAAACCTAGACTATTGTGCAAACAGAGCAAGGGAGCATTACATGGTTTAAAATTAGGAAAGTTGTGCATCAGGGATGAATTATTTCTCCTTACCTGTATACTGAGAAAATTATTTAGGAACCTGGACTCTTTGAAGAAGAATGAAGCATTAGGATTGGAGAAAGACTCATCAATAATCTTTGTTATGTGGATAACACAACCTTGTTTGCTGAAAGTGAAGAGCATTTGAAGCATTTGCTGCCGAAGGTTAAACACTGTAGCCTTCAAATATAGATTGCATGTCAATGTCAAGAAGACAAAATGTCTTGCCATTGGACTGATAAATGACATCATGACGTTGTTGTTTGTTTTATATTCCATCAAGTCATAACTGACTCATAACTGACACTCCAGCAAGTTTTAAA
>NW_006400044.1:2656382-2686928 GCF_000299155.1 Elephantulus edwardii | reverse complement strand
TCCACAATCAACACAGTTGGCACCATCAATCAAGAAATAAAGAGATGCATTGCATTGGGAAAGTCTACATTCAGGGACCTCTCTAAATTATTGAGGCACAATGACATCAGTTTTAAGAATAAGATGTGCCTGTTTCAGTCTTTTCAGTCACCAGTTATACCTCTGAGATCTTGACAATGAATAAGGATGATAGGAGAATTGATACATTTAAGCTGTGATATTGGAAAACAGTACTAAATATCCCATGGACTGCCAAAGAACAAACAAGCATCCTTGGAAAACATGCAGATAGAGTGCTCCCTGGAGGCAAAGATGATGAAGCTTCATTTCACATCCTGTGGGCATGTTCCTACAGAGGCTTTCTTTTGAAAGGGATATATGTTTGGAAAGGTGGGAGGACAAAGAAGATAAATATCCTATACCATGAGGATTATGCATTGAATGCAGCAATGGGCTTCAGTGTGTCACAAATTGTGAGGATAGCACAGGATAAGACAAGGTTCAGATCTGTTGCTCATAGAGTTAACTATCACTGACTCAACTCAGTGATACCAACAACTCAATGACAATAACAACATATATAATATTATAGATCTCATATATAACATATAAAGAACTCTGGTGGCCTGGTGATAAGGAGCAGCACTGAAGTACCAAAGGTAAGCAGTTCAAATCCACCAGGTGCTCCAATGAAGAAAGATGAGCAATTCCATTGCATATGATTAAACTGCCTCCAAAATCCTGCTGAAGATCAGTTATAGATCAGTTTTCTCTAGACAGTATACAGCACTGTATATAAGAGATAGCTCTCTGGTGGCCTAGTGGTAATAGGTTGCACTGCTAACCCAAAGATACATATTGTATATCTGTCAGCTGCTCCATAAGAGAAGGATGATGAGCAGTCTTTTCCCAGATGATTTACTGTATGTGAAAACCTACTAATTGAAGAGCACATAACAACAAATGACGGAGAGAGACAGAGAGAGAAAGAGGGAGGGGATAAACCTCATGCAGAGATCAGGAAATCCACTTTTTTCTTTACTTTGCATTCTCAGATTGCCTTTTAAATTTCCTATTCATCTCTCTGACTTTAGCATTTCTAGCATATATCTATAACATATTTCTATAGTATATATCTATCGCAAAGATAGAAGAGGAAGAGAAGACAAAAATGGATGTCAGAAGACACTCTGAAAATTGCACTAGAGCACAGAGAGGCCAAAAGCACAAGGAAGAATTCAAGATACTAAAGAGTTGAAAAGAAGATTTCAAAAGGCAGCACGGGATGAGAAAGCAAAATATTACAATGAAATGTGCAAGGAGTTGAAGTCAGAAAATCAAAAGGGCTGAACTCGCTCAGCATTTCTTAAGCTCAAAGAACTGAAGAACAAATTCAAACCTCGAGTTGCTATAATCAAGGATGCTTTAGGCAGAATATTAAATGATCCAGGAAATATTAAAAGAAGATGGAAAGAATATACTGAGTCAATTTATCAAAAGGAATTGACAGACACAGAAGAATTTCATGGAACAGCATATGAGCAAGAGCCTAGGGTGGTGAAAGAAGAAATTCAGGCTGCTTTGAAGGTAATGGCAAAAAACTAAGACCCCAAGAATAGATGGTATACCAATTGATACATTTTAGCTAACAGATGCTGCCCTGGACGTGTTCACCAATTTGTGAAAAGAAATCTGGGGAACAACCACTTGGTCAACTGACTGGAAGAGATCTATATTGGTTCCCATCCCAAAGAAAGGTGACCCAACAGAGTGTTGAAACTATAGAAAAATCTCATCGATTTCACATGCAATCAAGATTCTACTGAAGATTATCCCAAAACAACTGGAACAGCACATCAGCAGAGAACTGCCAAAAGTCCAGGCTTGGTTTATAAGGGGTCGTGGTACTAGGCATATTGTAGCTGATGTTAGATGGATCTTAGCTGAAAGCAGGGAATAACAGAAGAACGTCTGTCTGTGTTTCATTGACTATGCAAAGGCGTTTGACTGTGTGGATCATAATGTGAAACCTATACTTGGACCAAGAGGCAGTCATCAGAGCAGAGCAAGGGAACACTGCATGGCTCAAAATTGGGAAGGGTGTACACCAGGGATGCGTCCTATATCCATACATTTTCAACCTGTATGCAGAACAGATTATCTGGGAGGTTGGGCTCCATGAAGAGAAATGTGGGGTAAAGATTGGTGGAAGATCTATCAACAATCTGCATTATGCAGACGACAAAACCCTGCTTGCTGAAACTGAAGAGGACCTGAAGCACCTGCTGCAGAGGGTCAAGGACTGCGATGGGAAACTTTGCTCTTAGAGACCTCTTCAAAGTACTGAAGAGCAATGGTATCTCTCTGGAGACTAATGTGTGTCTGATACAGGCCATGGTCTTTGCAATCACTTGTTATGCATCAGAGAGTTGGACAATTACCAAGGAGGATAGAAGGAGAATTGATGCCTTTGAGCTGTGGTGCTGGAGAAGAATATTGAGAGTACCATAAACTGCTAGGAAAACAAACAGATTCATGCTGGAAAGGGTTAAACCGGGTGGCTCCTTGGAGGCAAGGATTCTGAGGCTCCGTCTAACATACTTTGGACATGTTGTAAGGAGAGATCGGTCCTGAAGAAGGACATCATGCTTAGTAGGCTGGAGGGACTGCGCAGGAGGGGAAGACCCTCTATGAGGTGTATTGATTTAGTGACTGGGATAATCGGGATGGGAGTGTCAGAGACAGTGAGATTGTCACAGGACAGAGCAGAATTTAGGGCTGTTGTACATAGGGTCACTATGAGTCGCAAGTGACTCAACGGCATATAACAACAACAACAAGATCTATATCTTAACTATATCTATATCTTATCTGTCTCATCTGTATCTATATGTATATATAATATATATCTATATCAATCATATCTATCTATAAATTTAAGAACCAATGATATAAAAGAAAGAAGTTCAAGCTGCATTGAACCCATTAGTAAGAAATCAGGCCTCAAGAATAGATGGAACACAAATTCACATATTTCAACAAACAACCCTTTATGTGTTCACTAGGCTCTGTCAAGATATTTGGATGACAGTAACTTGGCAAACTTATTGGAAGCACTCCAATTTCTTCTCATGCCAAAGATAAGAAATACAAAAAAATTAGTAATTATTAAATAATGTTAATTGATATCATAGTCAAGTAAAATACTTGTTGATGAAAAATGGTAGGGTCAAGAAGTATATAAAATATCTTAGAGGATTACAGGAATTGAATTATATGAAAGGGAATCAGGGCCAGTCTCAATGATAAAGTGACACTTGATCAAAGACTTAAACGAGAGGGCACTCATATAGATATTTTAAGAAGAACATACAAGGAACAAATAAAGTAAAATTCTTGGCTAAACAAAATAGTAGCTAGAGTAGCAAATTTGATCTTCTAAAATACTGGAAAATGGTTAAACCTTATTTAGAGAGAATTCTTAACGTAAGAGTCACAGAACACTCTCACTTATAGAACTGACTTGTTACATGTCACAAAACATTTAGCAATATTTTACAAGTTCATTGTTTTTTTAGTACAACTACATGGTGTCCCTGGAGAACATCATACTGAGTGAAAGTTCTCAGTCACAAAAAGACAAATACTGCATAACAAAACTGTTATAAAGGAGATATGATATAGGGGTTGAGAAGAGAATAGGACAAGAGTGGATAAGTAATGACCATTGCATTGGAACTTATGAAGGAAAGAACTATTTAAAAGGAATATATGATTAGGCATTATATATATGAATGCAACCCAAATAAGAGGTATGTCATCGCAAAAAGGACAGATGATGGGGGAGGTAAGTATATAGGCAACAATGAATGAATATTTTTTAAAAGTGAACTGGGAGAGGGGTGAGGAAGAGAAAGGGGGCAAAAATTGCAACAATGAATGAAAATCTAACTTCTTTGTAAATGTTCATTAAAATCACAAGTAAAATAAAATTTTATTAAAAAATGTTTAGCAATGTACAAAAAACTATGGATATGAAAAAAGACTCCACGGTCAAGGAACAAATTGCTATTTGGTCATTTACTATCCTCGTGATCAATTGGGTTTCCATTGGCTTATTTGTGGAATTAGATCTTTTGGGTTTTTCTTTTTTAGTCCATCTTAGTCTAGAAGCTTTACTTAATTTGTTCAGCATTATTCATTGCATACTAAGCAATCGCATGAATCTAATGCCAAAAATATGGAGATTGAGCTAGTCTTAACATTATCACTTTTACCATCACCTGACAGCCACTTACCTTCTTATCATCCAACCCACAAATAGGTAAATAGAACACAGGGAAGTATTCTTTATATTGCAAAATCAGGAGAACTTGGCTCCAAGTTTTAGAAGTTCACACATACAATCTAACTTTCTAATCTACTCTACACAAAATGTAGGGCTGGCTTTCAACTACTTAGGGCATGTTTGAGATGCTATTCTTTGTAAAGCATGTCATGTTTGGGAAGATGAAGGGAGGGCAAAAGAGAAGACTCTGAACCAGGTGCATTGACACAGTGGTTACAGCAATGGGCTCAAGTGTGTCAGAGATTACAAAGATGGCACAGAATAGGGCAGGATTCAGATTTGTTGTTCGTAGGGTCACTATGAATTATACTTGACTTGATGACACCTAATAATAACTTCAAAGGAAGTGTGGTGTGTTTTTTTTTTTAACTTTTACAGCCTCAGCCATTATATAAACAAGTTTGAATCAAATGACACTCTCTTTCTCTAATGAACTACAAGAACTTGACAGGCATCTAATTCACAAATCTTGTGCTATTACTATACTACAGTAAGGTTAATATAATTTAAAGATTTAAAAAGTGAGCATTAAACACTACCAAAAATCTTGTCATCTTATCTCACATGAAAGATTATGAGAAATAAAAAGAAATTAATCACTTTCCAATATCATACAATATTAGTGTACATAGTATTAGGGAAGAAAATATAGGCTAATTGGCAGCATTATAATAGATTGTGAAGAGACTGAGATTGTTAACAGCTTTCGTTTGCTCGGCTCCACAATCAACACTCTTGGCACCAGCAACCAGGAAATAAAAAGGCATATTTTGTTGAGAAAGTTGGCAGTTAGGGCCCTTTCTAAAGTACTGAGGAGCAGTGATATCACTCTGGAGACTAAGATGTGCCTGATACAGGCCATGGTTTTTGCAATCACATGCTATGCATCAGAGAGCTGGACAATGATTAGGGATAACAGAAGGGGAATTGATGCCCTTGAGCTGTGGTGTTGGAAAAGAGTATTTAATATATTGTGGACTGCTAAGAAAACGAACAGGTTTATTCTGGAGAGGGTTAAACCAGGCTGCTCCTTGGAGGAAAGGATTCAGAAGCTTCATCTGACATGTTTTGGACATGTTGCAAGAAGGGACCAATCCTTGGAGAGGGATGTCATGCTTGGGAGGGTGGGGGGACAGCGCAGGAAAGGAAGAGCCTCTGTGAGGTGGATTGATTCAGTGACTGAGGTAATGGTGTAGGTGTGTCAGAGGCAGCGAGACTGGCACAGGATAGAGCAGGGTTTAAGGCTATTGCACATAGGGTCACTATAAGTCACAGGCTACTCAACAGCATATAACAACAAGAAGCAATCTGAGTACTATTATTTAATTTTTATATTCTTTCATTCTCTATTGTGATTTTTTTATGTCTGAGATTCAATACATGGTTTTGCCATTCAGTTCTCTAGAGACGCCCCTGACAGTAAGTTTTCCCAATGCAATTTGTTTTATGCTGGTACTTAGCGTGTTGGCAGTGAAGTCAAGCAAGCTGAAGCTGTTAACATTCCCAATCTCTTCACAGTCTGTTATGATGTTGCCAATTGGCCCAATGGTGAGAATCTGTGTTTTTTGGATGTTGAGTTTCAATCCATATTGATGATTGCAGTACTTCACCTTCTGCAGCTAATGTCTCAGGTCGTCCTCAGTTCCCACAAACAAGGTTATGTCATCTACATAAAACAGAATGTTGATGAGTGAGTCTTCATCCACTCCTGATGCCCAGACTCCCGGATGATCTGTTCTGCATATGGATTGATGAGGCATAGAGACATATCCCTGGCATACACCTTTCCTGATTTTGAACAATGCCATGTGCCCTTGCACTGTCCTGTACAAGGGCATTATCGATTGCTTGGTCCATATGTCTAAGGAGTGGAAATTACTGTCCTTCTGACGTGATAACCTAGCCAGTGTAATCAGATACTTCCCTGCTCAGGCTAGTAGCTTTGCCATCCTCGTGGCTGACAGGACTGACAGGCCCCAGCTCCCAGCTGGAAACAGAGGAGGATGCTTCAACGATTTAGATCCTCCCAGAAGAACTGTGGGCAAGCATTAACATTACTGGTAAGTATATTCGTTTTCTCCTGGACATAAGTGCCTACTATCTGGTCCTAAAAGCCTTCTGAGGTCCTAATTCTTCTCACTATTTCTTAGTTGTTGGAATTGACAGAAAACCTCATAAGCAGTTCCTTACTTCACCTCTGCCTTGCATGCGGACTTCCAAGCTGTAAAACAACCTAGTGGTAGATGGAATTTGCTCCACGACTTAAGAACAATAAATGACATCATTGAACCTCTACATCTTGTGATTCCTAACCTTTATACTATAAGAGACAAAGTGCTAGTCAATAGGCCTTGTATTGTAAGAACTACCTTCCCTCTGTAACGTGATTGGTGCCACTATTAGAGCCTCTACGTGGAATATTACTGCTTTTCAATTTTTGACTCATGTACTTTTAACGTGTTAGTTAAATTTGTGTCTTCTAGGCTGCAACACTTCCATGTTGCATCTTCAAGGATATGAACATGCACGGCTAAGCACAATTGATAACAGTGCACCTAAATTCCAAAATCAATCTCCATAATAGTCTATGTGTTTCCTACTGCCAAAAGGGCCCTTTAGAGTAGTGAGAGAAGATCTTTACCCTGAAACCTACAGCGTCCCTTTTCAGCAGGAAGTAGCTAAGAGAATACTCCATCCCCTTTTCCTTATGAATCAGGGTGAAGTCTCTCTCAGGGAGGAGTGATAGGGAATGGCAAAGGACACACTGAAAAAAGGAGATTAATCAGAACTGGCTTTGACAAGCACTGTGGCAATTGGACAATTAAAACAGACTTTCAAGGGGGGGGAAGAAGAACAAACTGGGGAGAAGGGTAGAGAAAATAGTGCAACAATGAATGAATGAAAACCTCAAATCGTCTTAAATGTTCATTAAAATTAATAAAATTTAATTTAAAAAGTCGCTTCTAAAAAAATAAAAATACAACCAGATCTTCCGTGATGATACAGACAAGAGGACACATATCTGGTGCTATTTTGCTAGTAATTACGCTTTGCATGAGGTTATGGGATCCATGATCCTCTGCGTTGTACACCCTCTCGATAATTGCAGGTATCGGCTTGGTAGGTGAAGTGGGGAAAGCAAGATCTGAAAGAGAGTTCAAAGGTCTCAGTGTCTGCCTAATGATAATCTCCAAGTCTGTTGGGATTAGGTGACTCTATAAAAGCTTGAATGTTGTCTGTGCACGATATTATCATTTAGTGAGCTGCCTACTTTGGTATCTATGACACTACAAAAGAAATATTTTCAGATCCCCAAACACTCATGTCTTCATTAGTTGGATAATCGCTCAGTCCCCACAGTTGTGGTTGGCTTGACTTCCTACCGATTTCACATGATGACTGCACGATGATACAGTCAGGGTGCAAAAGAACTTTTGTCATGTACACAGGTACACTGGACTAGAGGAAGGATGCTGGAGGTAAAGGAGGCAAAACTTTTTCAAGGGCGCCTGGTCCAATGTGCTCAGGAGCATGGGCGGTGTCTTTGTGCTTGTCTTGGATAATGAAATCAAGAAGTTCACATAAATAATTTCTTAGTGTCTTCCTGTTAATGAGCATGTTGTATTATATAACATATCTTGGGCATTCTTGACAGATTGTTGGGTGTTTTGTATCAGTGGCAACTACTGACTGATTGAAAACAGGAATCAATCATATGTACCTGACCAGTTTACTCTTAAAACCATTTCCATAACTATGTTGATGGGGCCCAATTAGTTCAATCACTCCTGAAAAGATACAAAATTTAAAGAAATAAAACTATCTGAAACACTAAAAAAGTGTCTCCCCATTTAATTTCAATTTCTTAAAATCCTAAGATGGACTTGTCACTTTCTTGTCCCGTAACTTCTCTTTCTGTCAGCTCATGTGGCACCATGGTTAGGTACACAATTCCTTAGTGAAAGATCACCAGTTTGAACCCACCAGCAACCCCACATTAGAAATATATAGCTATTGGACTCTATAAACAGTCGTAGAATTGAACACTCTAAGGGCAGCTGTCAGTGACAGGGGTAATGTGAGTAAGTGTGTCAGAGACAATAAAATTTGCTCAAGATAGAGCAGCGTTCAGAGCTATTGTACATAGGCTCTCTATGAGTTGACAGCACATACGAACAACAACAACAACAGTAGGTCTGTTATGTCTTATAGGTAGCTATGAGTCATAATTGCTTTTAAGATAATAAGTTTGGTCTGAGGGTATTTGTTCATGAAGGAGAAATTCAAGGAACAGTATAATAGAATTTAGAGCTTCTTCTGTGCTTCTCTGTCTAATTATAATGGACAAGCTAGCAAGCTCATAAACCTAAGTCTTCTTATAGCCTATACAAAAACATATATTGCAGTGAATGATGTACAATAGTTTCTTTCATTTTTCGGTGCCATGGAGTTAAGTGTGACTCATAATGACCCTATGAAAAACAGACTATGAAAAATCTCAAGCCTGACTTTCCTGTGTCATCTTCATTATCTCTGACACACTTGAGCCTTTTGCTATAGTCACCATGTCAATCTATTTGATTGGGGTTTCACTGATGCTCCCTCATCTTTCCAAGAATAATGCCTCTCTCTAGTAAATAGCTTCACCTACCTACATTTCTAAAGTATGAAAGGCAAAGCTTCACCATCTTTGCCTCCAAGGAGCACTCCAGCTGTACTTTCTCCAAGATATAACTGTAGTTCTTTGACATTCCATGAGATATTTAGTATTCTTCTCAAGCATCATAAGTCAAAGGCATTACTTCTTTTTCTGTCATCCTTATTCACTGTCCATCTCACTGATATGAAGTAGATGATTGAAAATCCTGAATAAAAGCAAGGAGTATCAGAAGAATGTTTATTTGTACTTTACTGTGCAAAGGCATTTGACTGTGTAGATCCTAGCAAATTATGGCTAACATTGAGAAAAATGGGAATCCTTGAATGCTTGATAGTGCTAATATAAGATCTATACATAGACAAAAAGCTGTTGTCCAAATAGAGCATGGGGACACTGCATGGTTTAAAATTAGAAAGGGTGCATTTCAGGGTTATATCCTTTCTAAATATCTATTTAAACTGAGAAAATGAAGATTCTGTAAGGAAGAATGTAGTATAAGAATTGGAGAAAGACTCATCAACAACTTGTGTTATACAGATGGCCCACTTTGCCTGCTGAAAATGAGGAGGATATGAAATGCTTGTTTCAGAAGATTAAAGAATACAACCTTCAGTATAAATTACATCTCAACATCAAGAAAATAAAGATCTTTACCACAAGACCAATAGTCAACGTTATGATAGATGGAAAAAGATTGAAACTGTCAATTATTTCATCTTCCTTGAATCAGCAATCAACACCTTTGGTACTGTTGTTGTTGATTGCCATCAAGTCGAACACGACTCAACAACTCTATGGGGGAAAAAGGCCCGAAAACTTTCTATAACTATCTTCATTTATCAAAGTTCATAGAGTTTCCAGAGGCATGCTGTATAGAAAGTGGATACCTTTCCTACTTCCTTTAGACTAGCAGTCAGGAAATCAAGAAACATATTGCATTAGGCAAGACTGCTGTAAAGGATGTCTCCAGAATGCTGAAGGCCAATCTCAGTTTGAAGATTAAGGTGCACTTAATAAAAACCATGGCCTTCTGAGAAATCTGGTCCTATCAAAGTAGCTAGATCTTCATTCTGTTTTAACTTAGGTTACTTCAGAAAATCGGTAGTGTCATGATAGATGATGAAGAGATTGATATTGTTAACAGCTTTAGTTTGCTTGGCTCCACGATCAACACTCTTGGCATTAACAGGCAGGAAATTAAAAGATGTATTGCACTGGGAAAATCTACACTTGGAGATCTCTCCAAAAGTACTAAATATCAACAATGTCAAACAAGGCCATGCTGATATAGGCCATGGTCTTTGCACTCATGGACTATGCATCAGAGAGCTGGACAATGAATGACTAGGGATGACAGAAGAATTGATGCCTTTGAGCTGTGGTGTTGAAGAAGAGTGTTGAATAAACCATGGACTGCTAAAAGAACAAACAGACTTTTCCTGGAGAAGATGAAACTAGGCTGCTTCTTGAAGGCAAGGATTCTGAAGCTTCATCTGACATAATTTGGAACACGTTTCAAGGAGGGACCAGTCCTTGGAGGGGGACATCTTGCTTGGGATGGTGAAAGGACAGCACAGGAGAGGAAGACCTTCAATGGGATGGATTGATTTAGTGACTGGTGTAATGGGAGTAGGTATGTCAGAGACAATTAGATTAGCACAGGATAGAGCAAGGTGTAGGGCTGCTGTGTATAGGGTCACTATGAGTCCACTTCTGAAATGTCTTGTCTCCAGAAACTCAGGTCTTTTGTTCATAACGTCGCTATGAGTCGTCTACAACTCAACGGCACCTAACAACAATAACAATGACAACATAGAGACAGCTATGTTGGCCTAGTGGACAGAAAGTTATGCTACCAAACCCAAGGTGGATGATTTTAATCTGTGGCCCTCAGGCCTCGTTTAAATTGTTGGGCTTTTTTTCAAATGTTCTTCTAAGTGGTTATAGCACTGGTCTGTGTATTGCTGTACAGAGGTAACTTGTGACTACCGTGATGCTAAACACTATGACACTAACGTGCCAAATGTGATTATGGTTACTCAGGTTGAACAGTGTTTGGTGGAGCTTCCCGATTAAAACAAACTTGGAAGCTGGAGTGGCACCCAATTCCAAAATGGCTTGCCTCTAGAAATCTAAGAACAGAGCTCAGGTCTTTCATACATAGGGTCGCTATGATTTGTCTACAACTCGATGGCACGTAACAACAATAACAACATGAGTCACAGGCACCTTGACGGCACATAACAGTAACAACAATAACTCCAGGGAAAATGATGAAGGAAACTCATTTGATCCTCTGAAAAATGGAAAGTGTGTGTACCTGTGTGTGTGCGTATGTGTCTGTGTGTTTTAAATGTTCTCATGTTTCAATTAATAGCTGAAGCAGAATCAGAAAGTATAGCAGGATTTTTCAAGAAGTCTGTGCATGTGTGGTTGAAGGGATTACATTCCAGGAAAAAATATGGGGAGAGTAAAACTGTAAAATGTATTGCCAATGAAGCTAGACCAAAGTAAAATTTAAGAAATATTAAAATTGAAATAGAAAGACTTCAGGCATCATGGCAGAATAAGTAGACATGCTAACTAGACCTTCTACAGAAAAGATATGAAAAATTAAATTAAACAGGTCCTGGTGATAATTCTGAAACCCTGAGCTTCAAAGGTAAAGATAAAGAAGTAGTTCCAATACTAAGTAGAAGAAACTGACTGAAAATATATATTGTTGAGAGAGATGGAGCAGTAAACTGATTTAGCATAACAAAGTCATTTTAAATTCTTATAAGAATCATTCTTATTGGAGCAGGAATACAGGACTGCATCATTGCCCATACCAGCTGGCAAGTAGAAAGATGTGATTTTCTTCTTTCTCTCCACACCTCTTATTTATCAGAAGGATGAACATCATTCGCCCTCACCTACCTGGCACTGAGTGATACTGTCCCTGTTCTTTCTGAGGTTAAACATGTATCTTCATGGATTTAGCAGTGGATTTATACCACCTTTGGGTTTAGAGACACATTAAATGATAGAGTACAGCATTGCTAAAAGAGTATCCAGCCCACTTCCTGGCCTAAAAAATAGTCTGTCCCCAGACAAGAATCCTTCCCCTATATAGGCTAATAGATATTCTATCACTGACTGTGAGCAATAACAATACCCTTCACCAGTTTTCTCTGTCATATTTTACTTTTTCTTTCTTTCTTTACGTTTTAACCTATTTCCTTCATTATCTTACTTATTTATCTTTTGATCTATTCTTCATTTCTCTTTCTATTTTTCTCTTTCCTTTTTAGCTTTCATTTTATATTTGTTTTTATTTTTCTCTCTCAAGAGACATCTCCTACTTGGTGACAGAGAAGCACAATATTCATTTTACTTAGCCGCGCCTGCACTGCCACCTGAAATTCTACCTACTGCGCAAATGACAACATTGCTACTGCACTGATTGATCAGCAACAAATTGAGATAAATACCAGATAGTACACTTTCAATTGCTCTACACAAATACCAGAGATCTCTAGATACATTCCTGTCCCTCTATCACACTGACTATGGAATAGAAACATACTAAAAAACAGAGTATAATACACACTCCAATTCCTCACAAATAGCCAATGTAATCAAGAGAGATAAAACTAAATAAAGACCCACCAATTAAATACAAATATAAAATCTCAAATGCAACAGACAACTTAAAGTTATATCTTAAAAAAACACACAAAAAAATCCCCTCTAAAATGTCTCAAACTCATGATTAAAATAAATAACTTTCAGAGGAAGAAACAAGTACCTGACAAGTAATTGGAAAGAATTTTATAAGTACAAGGACAAAGTAAATGAAAATTTAGAAGCATCAGAAAATAGAAATGCAAACTACTGGTAACATTACAATTATAGAAATAGATAACTCATTGGAGTGACCAATGAATAAAAATAAATTAGTGGAAGACAGAATTACTGACATTAAAACAAATGTCTCAACACTATGTGCTAGAGGACTTGAGGAAAAGGTTTACTTATTAATAAAATCTATTAATTAAGTGGTACACTGTTAATAAGAATTTAAGTATTATTTTAATCATAGAACAGATAGATATTGGGGGGGAAACCCACAGAGAACATTACTGATGATTTCTTGGAAGAAAACTTTCTTAATATTATGAAAGTGAAGAAGTTTTGCCTTTAATATGTCAAACATCAAATGCGATACAATAAAATTGAAAATCACCATGATATATCATATTCAGGCTTTTCACAACCAAAGACAGAGAGTTCTGAAAGCAGCTGGGTAACAACAACATTGCATACAAAGGAGGTACAATAAGACTACACTCTGATTTCTCAAGAGAAACTATTCAGACGAGGAGGCAATGGAATGACATATATAAACCTCTAGAAGAAAGGAGGGGGAAAGTTTCAGTCAGCATTATATAGCTAATAAAATTTTCCACCAAATGTGTGAGTTAAATTATTAAATTTCCAGATAAACAGAAATTAATTTCTAAAAACTAGAACAACCATAAAAGAACTATTAAAAGGAGTACTTTAGACAGAGATTTAGATTTATTTAGAATAGCAGATAACAACTTAAGAATAGCATCACCCAGAAATCAACTCAGACATAGTGATATGAAAAGTAAAACAAAATGCAAAATGAAAAATAGTAAACCAGAAACATTGATCTGAAAATGAGGACAACTACAAAGCCAAAAGAGGGCATAAATAATATAAAATTTCAAATGCAGAAGAAGCTAAAATTATTTTAAGCACTTGAGGAAAAGAATAAAGTTCATAGTACCCTAAAAGAAAATTAATAAATCTTCTCATTACAAATAAAAAAGAAAATTATAAAGATGTAGTATAAAACCAACAGCCATGAAGGATATAATATGGAAATCCATTAACAAAATGAATTCAGTACAGGAAACTCTAGGAAATAAAAAATAAGAAATACCACCAAAAAATGCAAGTAAACTAAAAACCATAGCAAAATAGTACCAATAAAATCACACCCATCAATAATTATGCTAAATATAAATGGATTAAATTAAATGGACCAAGAGGAAGAATATATGTTTTCAATAACTTTAAATTGTTCCGGAAAGTTGGACAATGAATTAGAGGAAAAGAATCAATGCTTTTGAATTGTGATGTTGGAGGACAAAACTAAATATACTATTGACAACCAAAAGTGGCATCCACTTCCTAAATAACATGCCTCCAGAATATGAACTTTGATAAATGTCGATAGTTGTAGAAGAGCTTCAGGCCTTTTGTTCATAGGGTTGCTACAAGCCATGCTTGACTTGAAGGCAATCAACAACAAAAACAACAGTATATCTTAGAGGAAGTGCAACCAAGATGCTCCTTAGAAGCAAGGATGGTGGAACTTAATTTCACTTACTTTAGATATGCTTTCAGTAGGAAATAGTTATTGGAAATAGAACTTATACTTTAGAAAAGTAGAGGAAAACCTTCAATGATATTGATTAACACAGTGAGTATATCAACGGGCTTAAAACTGTGAAAATGGTGTAGGATAGGGAAAATTTTAAATCTCTTGTTCATAGGATCATTATGAGTCATAGTTGACTAAGAACAACAACAACTCATCAGTTTGCTGACTTCCAAGACATACAATGTAGACACAGAGATAAAAGTAGACTAAAAACCAAAGATAGAAAAAATTAATCTCACATATGACAATCAAAAAGAACAGGATTACTGATACTAATATCTGATAAAATAGACGTTAAGTAAAAAATCAGCATAAGAAGAGACAATATAGACAATTAAAGGGTCAATGAAATAAGATGGCATAACAATGTTAAAAATGTATGCATTGAATGAAAAATCTCTAGAATACATTAATAAAACTTCAAAAGAATTAAAAGTGAAATTGGAATTTCCACAATGGTAGGTGACTTTCATACAGCACTCTCAATGAAGGATAGACCAACTGGAAAGAAAATCAACAAAGGCACATAAGAACTAAAACGCACAATCAACTTGTCTTCATAGACCAAATATAGAACGCTCCACTAACAACAGTATAATATACATTACTACTCAGTACACATGAAACAGTCTCTGTAATAAATCTATGTAAAACTGCAAAGCAAGCTTCAGTAAATTAAAAACACTGAAGTAGTACAAAGTATACTCTCAGATCATGTGTTATAAAATTATGAATCAATAAGAAGATCAAGGAGGAAATCTGTAATAATGTTGTTGATGAAAGTGCCAGTAGTGGTTTTTGGTTTCTTTTGTATTTGTTTTGCTTTTAAAATTGTTGTATTTTTGCTTTTAAAATTGTTGTATAAGGTGTTGTTGTTGTTGTTGTTGTTGTTGTTGTTGTTGTTGTTGTTGAGAACCATGGTGTCGAAGCAAAGAAGCAAACCCATAGCTGACCCCCCAGTGGGTTTTCAGAGGCTGTTATCACTTGGAAGGAGATTGCTCCTCCTTATCCTGCAGAGCAGCTGGTGAATTCAAACAACAAATGAGTAATTACACCAATGTCTTTGAAACTTTGAAATTCTGCATGAATTTAAAAGATAAAAATATCAGTTTATTTTATGTATTTAATTTCAATTCTATTAGTTTTTAAATTCAAAGACTACATAATTTCTCATTAATTTGCTTGTGTAATTTTCGCACAAAAAATTCTGAGAAACTATGATGAGTCACCATTCATTGTTATTAGTGCTCAGATTATGTCGTTAAATTTAATTGCGTCAATGACGATTCCTAGCAAACCTCTGAACAATGACTTTGAACTTTGCCCTATCCTGAGCCAACTTCATCATCTCTGACACTCCTGTCCCCATTGCCACAGTTACAATGTCAATCCTTCTTATCCAGGGTCTTCCTCTCCTCTACTGACTCTTCATTCTTCCAAATATGATGTCTTCTCTAAGGATTAATTTATTCTGGCAAAATGCCGAAAGTAAATGAGTCATAGCTTCAAAATTCTTGCCTTTAAGGAAAAAGCTGTTTTTAACCTGGTTTGGCTCCAAGAAAAAAAACATTTGTTCTCTTAGCAATCTACGGTATGTTCAATACTCTTCTCCAGCACCACAGCTCAAAATCATCAATTCTTCTATGATCCCTATTCTTTATTCATTTCTCAAATGCTTAGCAAGCAATTGAGAAGGCCATTGTCTGGCTCAGGTGCACCTTAGTTTCTAGACTGATGTCATTCCTCTTTAGTACTCTGGAGAGATCCATACTAGCAGATTTTCCCAGTGCAATTCATTTTTTAAATTCTCCAACTGCTATTGCCAAGGGTTGATAGTTTTTAAATACAATTATCGCCTACAAAATGACAAAGGGAAGATTTTAAAAGAGATATATTACTGGTACATTTAGAAAGAACAGATCATAGGGAATAGAAATACATACAAATACCTTTAGAGTATTTTTTCCAAATATTTAAACTAAATAAGATAAAATACATATAGATCTAATGTTCAAATTCTAGCAAGTACAAAATCTAGAGTATGGTAAATTCAGAGAAAAATTACTCCATATTTTGAATTTAAAAAATATAATTCAAACCTCAAGTTGCTATAATCAAGGATGCTTTAGGCAGAATATTAAATGATCCAGGAAATGGTAAAAGAAGATGGAAAGAATATACTGAGTCACTGTATCAAAAGGAACTGGCAGACACAGAAGGATTTAATGAAACAACATATAAGTAAGAGCCTATGGAGATGAAGGAATAAGTTCAGGCTGCTTTGAAGGAAATAGCAAAAAAATAAGGCCCCAGAAATAGATGGTATACCAATTGACATATTTCAGCTAACAGGTGCTGCCCTGGACGTGATAACCAAGTTGTGCCAAGAAATCTGGAGAACAACCAATTGGCCAAGTGACTGGAAGGGATCTATATTTGTTCGCATCCCAAACAATGGTGACCCAACAGAGTGTGGAAACTATAGAACAATATGATTGATTTCACATGCAAGCAAGATTCTACTGAAGATTATCCAAAAACCACCGGAACAGCACATCAGCAGAGAATTGCCAGAAGTCCAGGCTGGGTTTAGAAGGGGTCGTGGTACTAGGGATATTGTAGCTAATGTGAGATGGATCTTGGCTGAAAGCAGAGAGTACCAGAAGAATGTCTATTTGTGCTTCATTGATTATGCAAAGGTGGATCATAACAAACTGTGGCTGACTCTAAGAAGAATGGGAATCCTAGAATACTTTCTCATGCTAATATGAAACCTATACTTGGATCAAGAGGCAGTCATCAGAACAGAGCAGGGAAACACTGCATGGTTCAAAATTGGGAAAGGTGTACACCAAGGATGTGTCCTATCTCCATACCTTTTTAACCTGGAGGCAGAACAGATTATCTGAAAGGCTGGGCTCTTTGAGGAAAATTGTGGTGTCAGGATTGGTGGAAGATCTATCAACAATCTGCGTTATGCAGATGACACAACCCTGCTTGCTGAAACTGAGGAGGATCTGAAGCTCTTGCTGCCGATCAACATTTGTTCCCATTCCAAAGAAAGGTGACCCAACAGAATGTGGACATTATAGAACAATATCACTGATTTCACATGCAGTCAAGGTTCTGCTGAAGATTATCCAAAAACGACTGGAAAAGCACATCAAAAGAGAATTGCCAGAAGTCCAGGATGGGTGTAGAAGGGGTTGTGGTACTAGGGATATTGTAGCTAATGTTAGATGTATCTTAGGCTGAAAGCAGGGAATACCAAAGGAATATCTATCTGTGTTTCATTGATTATGCAAAGGCATTTGATTGTGTGGATCATAACAAACTGTGGTTGACTCTGAGAAGAATGGGAACTCCAGAACACTTGATCGTCCTATGTGAAACCTATACTTGGACCAAGATACAGTCATCAGAACAGAGGAAGGAAATACTGCATGGCTCAAAATTGCAAAGATATATGCCAGGGATGTGTCCTGTCTCCATACCTTTTGAACCTATATGCAGAACAGGTTATCTGGGAGGCTGGACTGTATGAGGAGAAGGGTGGCATCAGGATTGGTAGAAGATCCATCAACAATCTGTGTTAGGCAGATGACACAACCCTGCTTGCTAAAACTGAGGAGGGCCTGAAGTGCTTGCTGCAGAGGGCCAAGGACTGCAGCCTTTAATACAGATTAAGGCTCAATGTCAAGAAGACAAAGATTCTCATGACTGGGCCAATTGGCAGCATCAGGATGGATGGTGAATAGATTGAGATTGTTCACAGATTTAATTTGCTTGGCTTCACAGTCAACACCCTTGGCACCAGCATCCAGGAAATTAAAAAATGTGTTGCAATGGGAAAGTCTGCTTTTAGGGACCTCTCCAAAGTACTGAAGAGCAATGGTGTCACTCTGGAATCTAAGGTGCACCTGATACAGGCCATGGTCTTTGCAATCACTTACTAAGTGTCAGAGAGCTGGACAATGACTAAGGAGAATAGGAGAATCAATGCCTTTGAACTGTGGTGCTGGAGAAGAGTGTTGAATATACCATGGACTGCTAAGAAAATGAACAGTTTACCCTGGAGAGAGTTAAACCGGGTTGTTCCTTGGAGGCAAGGATTCTGAGGCTTCGTCTGACATACTTTGGACATGTTGAAGTGACCGATCTGTTCTTGGAATGGGACTTCATGCTTGAGAGACAGCACAGAAGATTCAGTGACTGGGGTAATTGGGTCGGTGTGTCAGAGATAGTGAGATTGGCACAAGACAGAACAGGGCTGTTGTACATATGGTCACTATGAGTTGTGACTCAACAACACATAACAACAACTACAAGGAAAGAACGATAAAAGTTAATGTCATAAAATTAAGATATTTGAAATATATTAAAATTCATTGAAGTTTGTAGATTCTTGTTTTTAGCTAATATTTTTGTGAAAGAACTGGAAAGAATTGAATATGATCAGTACAGTTAAACTGGAGGAAAGGATATACCTAATTGATCAAACTTGATCTTGAATTGATAATTGTTGAGTCTGTTTTAACAAGTATCTTAGGATTCATTACACTCTTCTTATAACTTTCTATGTATATATTTGGAATTGTCCATAAATAAATACTCTTAAAGCAAAACGAATAGTAGATATATTTTAGATTTTTGTAAAAGGACATCAGAAGTATTTTTAATATTGATCACAATCATAAAATCTTACATAGTAATTAATTTTATACAGTAGTTACTTCTGTGATTAAAGTATCTTCATTTTGATCTCCTTCCAAAATACTGCCATCTCTGGTTTTGTTTCTGGCACTTTCAGATACCAGCAACTTATGGATTAGCACATGGCTTTATGCCCAGGCTCTAAGACATGAGTATATGGACAACAATAAAATTAATGACTAAGCGCTGTCTATTATTTACCTTTAGTTATATGCTCAAAGGACTTTGGATTTAACAATTAACCAATTATATTTGGCTGCAGACAGCCACTTAATTTTATAGCTTATTGGCTTTGATAGTTATAAGAGGTTATAGATTGTAGAAAGAGATTGAAAAGGATAAGAATAAAGTTATTAAGTTATTGCCTTATTTAGCCTTACATTTCCAGTACTTTGTATTTTTAATAATGCTTAGTATCCAATAAATGAGTAGTTGTTTTAAACTTATCAATGAAGGAAGGGGAAAAACAGATTTTGTGACAAGAATAAGGAGAAAAGGAGGGAGAAATGATTGGAACAATGTCTATAATTTATCTATTACTATGACAATGCTGTGTAAAATGAACCACACATTCCTAGTGATACATAGCAATACGATTTTAGTGCCCAATTGTCTGTAAATGTGCTTTTAGGCAGCTCTGCTAAACTTTGCCACATTCACTCACATATCCGGGGCTGCTCCGAAACTGGATTTACCTAGTCTGACTATAGAATGTGACATCAACATAGAAGGAAGACTCATAACCTAGTTTGCTGAAAGTGAAGAAAACTTAAGACTTGCTGCAGATAATCAAAGTGTATAATAGTCAACATGGATTACATATCAACATAAAGAAAACAAAACCCCTTACTAGGAGACCAATAGGCCACATCATGATATATGGAGAAGAGATTTAACTTATCAATGATTTCATTTTACTTGGATCTATAATCAACACTGATTATAGCAGCAGTCAAGAAATCAGAAGACATGTTGCATTGCAAAACTCTGCTGTCAAGAGATCTACAAAATGTTGAAGATTTTAAAGACTAAGGTCTGCTTAATCCAGCTCATGGTCTTTTCGATTGAACAAAGATAACAGAAAAAGAATCGATGCCTTTTAATTATGATGTTGGAGAAGAGTACTGAATAGTCTAACGACTGCCAAAAAAGCAAACAAGTCCGTTTTGGGGTGTGTGCAACCAGTGTGCTCTTTCGAGACAAGAAGGGTGAAATTTCACCTCAAATACTTTGGTCATGTTATTAGGAGTGTTCCATCTTTGGAAAAAGCCATCATGCTGGAAAAAGTGGAGTAGAAATGAAAGACAGGAAGACTCTGAACAAGATAGATTGACACAGTGGCTGTAAAACTGAACTCTAATATTTAAGATATCTTGAGATGACGTGGGATAGGACAAGGTTCAGATCTGTTTTTCATAGGGTAACCATGAGTCATAGTCACCTTGATTTTACCTATCAGCAACAAAAGCAACCAGTAGACTAAGACGGAACAAATATAGTAAATCTTCTCTTTCACATGTCTGTCATACCCTAGCCACCTACACTAGGTATGTCTTGATGGTGATGGTACAAAGGGAAGGTCAGATCTGATCATTTTAGCACTTCTTCATGGTTTTGTTTGCAGTCCTCTACTGACCAAAGCAAACCACATGGCTAATCTTAGGAAGTTATATGACAAAAGGCACAAATACACTGGCAGGTTAATAAAGGGGATAATTTGTGTGCCTTGCCATGTAAAAGAGAACCTCACTGAAGCAAACTGTTAATTGTCATAAAGGTAAATGCTAAGAAAACCCTGAGTTAGTTCTACTCTGTTACAAGGCGTTGTTAAGAGTTGAAATTGCCTCACTAACATCTAAAAACAACAATAATAAGTGAAATTATGTCATTGTTGTTATGTCCATCGAGTTGCTTGCAACTTATAGAGAAACTATGTACAATAGGTTTGAATCCTGCTCTATCTTGAGCCAAACTTATTATCTTTGATATACCTACACTCATTATCCCAGGCACTGAGTCAATTCATGTCATCCAGGATATTCCTTTCTTGCGCTGTCCCTCCACCCTTCCAAGCATGATGCTACTCTCCAAGGGCTGGTCCCTCCTTACAACAAAGTATGTCAGATGGAGCTTCAGATTCCTTGCCTTCAAGGTGCATCCTGTTTTCATCTTCTCAAGGCCGAACTGGTTTGTTCTCCTAGCAGACCATGGCTTTTCTCCAGCATTACAACACAAAGACATCAATTCTCCTTCTCTCATCCTTGGTCATTGTCCAGCTTTCTGATGCATAACAACTAATTACAAAGACCATGGCCTGCCTGGATCAGGTGCATTTTAGTTTACAGACAGATGTATGTGTGTGTGCATGTATGGGTGTGTGCATGTATGTGTGTGTGTTGAACTCTAGTGACCTAGTATCAAGAAGTTGCACTGAAACACGAAGGCACATGATTCAAATCCACCAGCCACTCCATGGAAGAAAGAATCTCCTCCCAAGCAATTAACTACCTCTGAAAATCCACTGAAGTTTCCACTATGGGTCAGTTCCAACTCAATGAAACATACCAACAACTAACTATCTATCTATCTACCTACCTAAATTGAAGATCAGGATAGTACTTGTTTCCTATTCCAACCCTAAACAAAACTATGTGGAATTATGATGTCAACTAACTTAATTAGCTGTTGACGTCATTTTATGTTTTTATTTTATTGTTTTAGTCAATTTATTGCACTTATATGATCCTTTCTTTAATTAAACTATTTTTTCTTAAACACATCTTTCTTGCAAATGTCTGTATATTTCCTCTGCATGTTGTAATTATTTGTTAAATATTGATTAAAAGAATAATTTTTATCATAAATGACTTGCTAGCCAGTGTTGTTGTTATATGCCATTGAGTCAGAACCAACACATATATGATTCTCCATAGGTTTTCTGAGGCTGTAATTCACTGGGGAGTTTGTTTTTCTGTGCCATCGAGTATGACCCAGAGTGACCCTATGAACAATGATGTGAACTCTGT
Organism: Elephantulus edwardii; assembly: GCF_000299155.1. Classification (NCBI taxonomy): domain Eukaryota; kingdom Metazoa; phylum Chordata; class Mammalia; order Macroscelidea; family Macroscelididae; genus Elephantulus; species Elephantulus edwardii. The sequence goes on along the minus strand of NW_006400044.1, from coordinate 2,664,723 downwards.
CATATCCTGTGCCATCCTCATACTTCCTGACACATTAATGTCCACTGTGGCAGTCACCATGTCAATACACATTGTTGAGGATCTTGCTGTCCTTTACTTACCTTCTAGCTTTCCGTGCATCATGTCCCTCTCCAAGGAATAGTTGCCTCCCTCAGTAACGTTCCTATAGTACGTGAAGCAAAACTTCATCATCTTTGCCTCCAAAGAGCCTCTGGCTTCATCCTCTATAGGACGTACAATTTTTCTCTTGTAACTCCATTGTATACGCAGTACTCTTCTCCAACACCAGAGCTCAAAGGCATTAATTCTTCTTCTGTCATCCTTATTTATTGTGCACCTCTCAGATACATAACAAGTGATCACAAGGACCATGGCCTGGATTATATGCACCTTATTCATCACACTGAAGAAATTACTACGCAATAATTTTAAGAGGTACCTAACTTCAGACTTTCCCAGTGCACTGCATCTCCTTTTTTCCTGACTTCTGTTACCAAGGGTGTTAATTGTGAATCCAAGTAAGATGAAATTGTTGACAGTTTTAATCTCTTCTCCACCTATCATTATCCACCCAGTCCAGCGGCAAAAAAACTTTGTTTTCCATATTGAAGACTGTATTCTTTGATCTTCTGTAGCAAGTGGTTCAAGTCCTCCTCACTTTCAGCACAGCAACAATGTGTCATCTGCATAAATAAGGTTATTTATGAGTCATCCTTCAATCCTGGTGTTCTTCTTCACAGTCTGGTTTCTCAAATAATTTACTCAACATAAAAAATTGAATAGATAGTGAGAGAGAATACAGCTCTGACACACTCTCTTATTAATTTTAAACCATGCAGTATTTCCTTGGCACCAGTAGCCAGGAAATCAAAAAACGTATTATGATGGGAAAGTCTGCAGTTAGGGACCTCTCCAAAATACTCAAGAGCAACAGTGTCTCTCTGGAGACTAAGGTCCGCCTGATACAGGCCATAGTTTTTGTAATCACTTGTTATGCATCAGAGAGTTGGACAATGACTAGGGAGGATAGAAGGAGAATTGACGCCTTTGAGCTGTGGTGCTGGAGAAGAGTATTGAATGTACCATGGACTGCCAAGAAAACAAACAGATTCATCGTAGAGAGGATTAAACCAGGCTGCTCCTTGGAGGCAAGAATTCTGGGGCTTCGTCTGACATACTTTGGACGAGTTGTAAGGAGAGACAGGTCTTTAGAGAGGGACATCATGCTGGGCAGAGTGGAGAGACAGCACAGGGGGGGAAGACCCTCTATGAGGTGGATTGATTCAGTGACTGGGGTAATCAGGATGGGTGTGCCAGAGGCAATGAGATTGGCACAGGATAGAGCAGGGTTTAGGGCTGTTGTACATAGGGTCGCTATGAGTCGCAAATGACTCGACGGCACATAACAACAACAACAACAACAGTATTTCCTTGCTCTGTTTTCACAACAGCCTTCTGGTCTATATTTAGGTTTTGCAAGAGCACAATTAAGTGGTCTGGGATTCCCATTCTTCTTAATGTTAGCCATAACATTGTTATAATCCACACAGTCAAATGCCTCTGCATAGTCAATCACGCATACATAGACATGCTTCTGTTATTATTTACATTAGTGAGGATCCATCTGACATTTACAATGATACTCCTAGTGCCCTACCCTCTTTTAAATCTTGCTTGAACTTATGGCTGATCCTGATCTATATATTGTTCTAGCTCTTTTTTAATGATCTTCGGCAGTATTTTGATACATGTGATATTAATGATATTGTTCAATAGTTTCCACATTCTGTTGGATCACCTTTCTTGGGAGTAGGAATATGGACTTCTTCTAATCCATTGGCCAGATAACAGTCCTCAGAATTTCCTAGTGTACATGCAAGAGTGCATCCAGGGCTGCTTCTGTTAATTGAAACAAGTCCCATAAATTCTGGTGCCTTATTTTTTGCCATTGCCTTCAATACAGCTTCTACTTCTTCCTTTATTATCATTGACTCCTGCTTACCAAAAATTTTCAGGGTCATTCAGTTCTTTTGGTATAGTAATTCTCTGTATTACCTCCGTTTTCTTTTGATAGTTTCTGGGATATCCAATAACATCTTACAATATTACAACTTGAGGCTCAAATTGGTTTTTCAATTCTTTCAGTTTGAGAAATGCAGAGCAAGTTCTTCCCTTTTTACTCTCCAATTCCTGCACTCCATATAACCCATTATAATATTTTGTTTTGCCTTCTTACACTACCCTTTGAAATCTTCTGTTTAAAGCTTTTACTTCAGCATGTTTTTCTTTTGCTTTGGCTTCTTGATGCTCTAGTAAAATCTTTCAAGACTTTTCTGACATCCATTTTTATTTTTACTTTCTCCTCTGTCTTTGTAATGACCTTTTGCTTTCTTCATAGATGGTATCCTTGATATCATCACACAACTCATCTGGTCTTAGATTATTGGTGTTCAATGCTTTAAAGCTATTCATAAAATTATTTTTAAATTCAGGTGGAATAGATTCAGGATAACAACTTGTTTCCATGAACTTTTTTCATTTTCCTCGTTCTCAGTTTGAGCTTGCACATGAGTAATTGGTGGTCTAACCCATACTCTGTCATGAGCCTAGTTTTGAGTGCCAATATTGAACTTCTCCAATGAGTCCATCCACAGATATTGTTGTTGTTGTTGTTATGAGCCATCGAGTCGCTTGTGACTCATAGCAACCCTATATACAACAACCCTAAACTCTGCTCTATCCTGTGCCAATCGCACACACCCATCCCGATTACCTCAATCACTGAATCAATCCACCTCATAGGGGGTCTTCCCCTTCTGTGCTGTCCCTCCACCCTACCAAGCATGATGTCCCTCTCCAAGGACCTGTTCCTCCTTGCAACATGTCCAAAGTATGTTAGACGGAGCCTCAGAATACTTGCCTCCAAGGAGCCACCCAGTTTGATCCTTTCCAGGATGAATCTGTTTGTTTTCCTACCCTCAATATTCTTCCCCAGCACCAAAGCTCAAAGGCATCAATTCTTCTATCCTCTTTAGTCATTGTCCAACACTTTGATGCATAACAAGTGATAGCAAAGACCATGGCCTGTATCAGGTGCACCTTAGTCTCCAAAGAGACATCATTGCTCTTTAGTACTTTGGAGAGGTCCCTAACAGCATACTTTCCCAGGGCAATACATCTTCTAATTTTCTGGCTGCTGGTGCCAAGAGTGTTGACTGTGGAGCCAAGCAAACTGAAGCTGTGAACAATCTAAATCTGTTCACCATCCATCCTGATGCTGCCAATTGGCCCAGTGGTGAGAATCTTTGTCTTCTTGACATTGAGCCTCAATCCGTATTGGAGGCTGCAGTCCTTAACCCTCTGCAGCAAGCACTTTACGTTCTGCTCAGTTTCAACAAGCAGGGTTGTAGAGTGCAAACGGTCATTGCAAAGACAGAAGAGGAAGAAAAGACCAAAATGGATGTCAGAAGAGACTCTGAAAATTGCACTGGAGCACAGAGAAGCCAAAGCAAAAGGAAGAATTCAATATACTATAGAGTTGACTAGAAGATTTCAAAAGGCAGCACGGGATGACAAAGTAAAATATTACAATGAAATGTACAAGGATTGGAGTCAGAAAATCAAAAGGGCCGAACTCGCTAAACATTTCTTAAGCTGAAGAAACTGAAGAACAAATTGAAACCTCGAGTTACTATAATCAAGGATGCTTTAGGCAGAATATCAAATGATCCAGGATGTATTAAAAGAAGATGGATTGAGGGAGTTTTTCTTTCGCTTTTCAAGGAGAGGAGCAAAAGGGAGGGGGGAGGGCTTTGTGTGGGGAGATGGGTGCAACAATGAATGAATGGAATCCCAAAATCTCTGTAGATGTTCATTGAAATGAAAACTAAACAACCTAAATTAAAAAAAAAGAAGATGGAAAGAATATACCGAGGCACTGTATCAAAAAGCATTGGCAGACATAGAAGAATTTAATGAAACAACATATGAGCAAGAGCCTATGGTGATGAAGGAAGAAGTTCAAGCTGCTTTGAAGGAAACAGCAAAAATAAGGCCCCGGGAATAGATGGTATACCAATTGATATATTTCAGCGAACAGATGTTGCCCTGGACATGCTCACCAAGTTGTGCCAAGAAATCCACAGATATAGTCAATGTAATGCTCACACAGCCCACAAGGGGGGTTCCATCATTGACAATATAAAGCTTGATCATTCTATTTCCAGCATAATTTCTATCATCAAGCCCATATTTTTCAGCTACTATTCTTTCCTCACTCTTTCCAACTTTTGCACTCTGTTTTCATTAACACATTTTGGTTAAATGATCAATTTCAGACTACTAAAAATTTTCAACTTCTTCCTCTTTGGTGCTAAATAAAGGAGCATATATTTGAAAGTAGTCATTTTAACAAGGCAAAGCATTAAAATGAAATGTCCAAGGAGCTGAACTCAGAAAATCAAAAAGGCCAAACTCACTCAGCATTTCTTAGAAGATGGGAGGAGTATACAGAGTCATACTAACAAAAAAAGTATCTGACACAGAAGAATTTAGGGAAATAACATATGATCAAGAGGCAAAGGTGACGAAGGAGGAAGTTCAGAATTCTCTGAAGGACTTGCCAAAATATAAGCTCCAGGAATTGATGGAATAACATTTAAAGTATTTCAACAAACAGATGCTGCCTTGCATGTGCTCACCAAATTGTGGCAAGAAATCTGAAGAACAACTACCTGGCCAACTGATTAGAAGAGATCCATATTTATTACCATTCCAAAAAAAGGTGACCTGACAGAGTGTGGAAATTATAAAAAAATATCATTAATATTGCACACTAGCAAAATCCTGCTGAAGATTATCCAGAAACAACTGAAACAGTACATTGACAGAGAACTACCAGAAAAATAAACTTGGGTTAGAAGTCATGGCGCAAGGGACTTTATTGCCAATGTCAGATATATCTTGGCAGAAGGCAAAGAGTACCAGAGGAATGTCTGTGTTTCATTGACTGTGCAAAGGTATTTGGTGGGGTGGATTACAACAAATTATGGCTAACCTTGAGGAAAATGGGAATCCAAGAACGCTTGATTATGCTTATGTGAAACCTATACTTGGATCAGAAAGCAGTCCTGAGAAGGAAAAGATGTATGGTTCAAAATCAGGAAAGGAGTGTGTCAAGGATGCATCCTGTCTCCATACTTTTTCAGTCTATATACAAAACACATCATTTGAAAAGCATGGCCTTATAAATAAGAATGTGACACCAGGATGGAAAGAAGACTCATTAATAACCTACATTATGCAGATGACACACCTTGCTTGCTGAAACTAAAGAAGACCTAAAGTAATTGCTGCAGAAATCAATGTCTATAGTCTTCAATATGGATTGAAGCTCAGCATCAAGAAGACAAAAACTCTCATCACTGGGCTAAATTGGCAGCATCAAGATAGATGGAGAAGAGACGGAGGTTGTTAAGAACAAGACCTTGCATGGTACTGGTACAATGACGGCACATAGACCAATGGAACAAAATTGAGAACCCAGAAATAGACCCAGTTATCCATGATCAACTGATATTCAACAAGGAAATCAAAGCTACCAAATGGTAATATGACAACCTTTTCAACAAATGGTGCTGGTAAAACTAGACTTCCACTTTCAGAAATCTGAAACAGGATCCACATCTCACACCATACACAAATATCAACTCAACGTAGACCAGAGACATGGGAGTAAAACACAAAACCATAACGTTCATCAGAGACAAACTGAGATCAGTCTTAGAAGCCTTAGTCTATGGTAGAAAGAGACTGCAAAATACAGCCAGAAAGTCACAATTTGAAGAGAATAAAATTGATGAATGGGACCTTCTAAAGATTAAATCCATGTGCCCATGAAAAACTTTTCCCAACAGGGTGGAAAGGAAATCTACCAACTGGGAACAAACATTTGGTAACACCATTTCAGACCAGAATCTTATAATGAAAGTTGACAGAATACTCAACTCATGGGCCTCCACATGTAAATGACTGATAAACCAATTATAAAATGGGCAAAAGACATGGAAAGAATTTTCACAGAGAAAGATATGTGAATGGCCAACAGACAATGAAGAAATGCTCCATATCACGGGCAACAAGAGAGATGCAAATCAAAACTACAATGAGACACCTTCTTACTACAGTAACAGTGGTAAAGTTTAACACGATAGCAAGTAATAAAAGTAGGAGAGGATGTGGCAAGATAGGAACTCTAATACATTGTTAGGGGGTTGTAAAATGGTACAACCACTCTGGAAGGCAGTTTGGTATTTCCTCAAAAAGTTGACCATAGAAATTCCATATTACCCAGCTATTCCACTGTTTGGAATATACCCTGAGAAGATGAGAACGGAGGCACAAACTGAGACTTGTACACCAATGTTCACAGCAATGTTATTCACCGATGCAAGAATATGGAAACAGCCCAGATGTCCAATCACAATCAAATGGATTGCGAAACTATGATCCATTCATACAATGGAATACTATGCAGCATACAGGAGCAATGATTTTGTAAGTCCTTACCTAGCTTGGAAGAGACTGGAGAGCATTATGCTGAGTAAACTAACATAGACCCATAAGGATAAATATGGTACAAAACAGTTAATTTAGAATGAGTATGAGTCTACAAGAGGAAGAGGGAGGGTGGAAGCAGAGGGATAAGGATGTGTAGTGAGGGAGGATTAATCATGGGGCTGTAAAATTTGAAGGGTAGGGGGTGAGGGAAATTGGAAGAATCTGTTCTGGAAAACAATGTATTCAGATCTTGTAAAAAATCTAGTATAATTTAAAAAAAAATAAACAATTACAGCTTGCTCAGCTCCACAATCAACACTCTAATCAAAACCAGCAGAAAATCAAAAGACAAGTTGCATTGGGATAATCTGCTGTCAGAGACTTCTCAACATAATACTGAAAAGCAACAATGTCAGTCTAAACACTAAGGTGTTCCTAATCCAGACCATGGCAATTACTATACATCCGAGAGTTGGACAATAGCTAAAGATGATAAAAGAATCAATGTCTTCAAATTGTGGTCCTAGAGAAGAGTCTTGAACATACTATGGACTGCCATGAAAACAAAATAGGTCTGTCCAGGAGAGGGTGAAACCAGATTGCACCTTGACAGTAAGGATTTTGAAGCACCATCTTACACAATTTGGGCATGTTACCAAGAGGGCCCAGTTCTTGGAGAAGGAGATTACACTTGGAAAGATGTCTAAGATTGCTTGACACTGACTGTGCTAATAGGAGTAGGTGTGTTGGAGGCAGTGAGATTGGCTCAGGATAGGGCAGAGTTCAGAGCTATTGTTCATAGGATTTCTATGACTCATAGTCGACTCAACAGCACATAACAACAACAACAGTAGCAGTGGGAAATATGTTTTTTGTCTAGTCCACATAATTTGTGATTTTAGGAAAAATTTTCCCAGAATGGTGGTGCATTCATAATACCAAATATTTTCTTTCACTTGAAATAAAAAAAAAAATCCAAACCGTTTTCTCATCCATAAAATACTTAAAATACTAAGAGGTTCTGATTAATGAATTCAGTCTCCCAAACTCACAGCCATTAAGTCCATTTTCATTCATGTTGTTGTTTGGTTGTTAGGTACCATTGAATCAAGTACAACCCATAGCGATCCTACAAACAGAAGATCTGAACCCTGTTCTATCCTATGCCATCCTCACAGTTCCTGACACACAACAGCTCATTGTAGCAGTTAACATGTCAATTCACCTAGTTGAGTGTGTTCTCCTCTGCTGACTCTCTACCCTTCCCAGTTTTCTGTCCTTTTTTAAAAAATAGCAAATGCTGTTTGTTATTGTTTTTTTCCTCATTTCAACTGACTTCCAATCTAGGCTCTACTACTACACTACTCTAATTATCCTCAATGCTTTACTGTTCTAGGGTTTTCAGAGGCCTGCTATTGAGGGAGTAGATAGGCAATCTTGCTCCCTAATCTGTCTTAATCAGGGAACTCAATCAAAACCAGTCCATAATGGGTAACCTTTATGGCATTTGACATACCAGTGACACAACTTTCAGTACCACAGCAACCCCAAGTTTTCTCAGCGCAGTAAATGACAGACAAGTACTGTAACCCTTAGAACAGTGTTCTCCTCAAACACAAATGTTGTTGTTGTTGTTGTTGTTGTTGTTATGTGCCGTTGAGTCGCCTGCGACTCATAGCAACCCTATGTACAACAGCCCTAAACTCCTCTCTGTCCTGTGCCAATCGCACTGTCTCTGACACTCCCATCCCAATTATCCCAGTCACTGAATCAATCCACCTCA
>NW_006400044.1:2650999-2652882 GCF_000299155.1 Elephantulus edwardii | reverse complement strand
CCTTAAGAAGATCCAATTTTCCTACATTCATGGTCCTCACATTCCATGTCCCAATCACCAGTGTCTGCTTACAACTGTTCCTCTTCCTTTGTATTTCCATGCTTGAAAACTCAACCTCCTTTGCCATCTCTGTTATCTAAATGTTGTACATGTTGCTTTTATGTACAACAAACACAATTACCACAGTTAAATTAAACAATTTACGTACAACTTCCAATAGTGACTCTATATGGAAATGTATCTTGTCCTAGAATAAAAGAATTGTCAAGGCTTCATGAAAGTTGACTGCCACATCTTTTTCCATTGAAGTGGTGAGTGGTTTCAATCACCATGATCAAAATTATGAAGCCAAATTATTTTTATCCAGTGTCACTATGACTACTCCATAACTTCAAAAATATCAAAATGACTACATTTTAAATATTTCTTTTAATGTCAAATTCTGTCTACTGAGTTTAAATAAACTCGCTTTCAGAGTGAAAATTCTAATAATCTCTATTTCTTTTAACGTGCTTCTTTTTATTTCCCAAATGATCTACAAACTTTGGTTTTGTGTAATATATTTCACGCAAGTATTTTCCCAGACCAGTTGTATAATATATGTGTAAAAAAAATCAAATAAACCTAGCTAATCTTGCAAGTAAAGAGGCTAGATATAAAATTTTAAAGCTTCAAGTTCCACTTTTGAGAATAGAGGCTACTTACTTACTGTGACTCGATATTACTTATCTACATATTTTTTGCTAGTAACTTATATTTTAACTTCATTTACTCATCAGAAAGTATTTCTAGAAGTATTTATGAGTCTTGTTGAAAAGTAATAAAATTATAATAATTGGTTTGAAGAATAACTTAACCGATACCACACAAAATGATGAGTGTATCAAAGTAAATTAAGCATCATTTATGAGTTGTGCTCCTATTTTTCACTATCCGGAGACCTTTTCAGTAGTAGTGATCAAGGGCAAATTAAAGCTAAGATCTGTGACATGGTATGCTTCACAGATTAGCACCATAGAGATAGAGATCATTTTCTCTCCTGTCAAATAGTGTTTGCATAGATTTTTTTCTATGAAGGAGATAATTTTTTTTTTTTGTCATGCAGGCATTTTTGGTTTGTTGGTTTGGGTTGGGGGTTTTTCAGCTTTTGTTTTATTTTCCCCACCTAATTGAGATGAAAAGACGAGGGAAAATGGGGTTTCCTTCATAGTAAAAAAAGTAATTTTTAGATCCATCTTAAAGTACAACATCGTGAGTGACAGGATTATATCCATACGCTTACAAGGAAGTCCAGTGAATGCCACTATCATTCAGATATATGCACCAAAAACCAGAGCCAAAGAAGAAGAAATAGATGATTTCAACCTACTCTTACAGTTGGAGATAGATCGAACATGCAATCAAGATGCATTGATAATAATGGGTGACTATAATGCAAAAGTTGGGAACAGAGAAGAAGAATCAGTAGTTGGAAAACATGGGCTTGGTGACAGAAATGAGGCTGGAGAAAGAATGATTGAATTTTGTACGATCAACGATTTATTCATTGCAAATAAATTATATAAGAGAAATAAACGCAGGTTATACACAAGGATTTCACCTGATGGTAGGCATAGGAATCAGATCGATTACATCTGTGGAAGGAACAGCTGGAGAAGCTCAATATCAGCTGTGAAAACTAGGCCAGGGGCTGATTGTAGAACAGACCACCAACTACTCATATGCAAGTTCAAGCTGAAACTGAGGAAAATTAAACCAAATCCACAGGAGCTAAAATATGACTTTAATTTCATACCACCTGAATTTCAGAATCATCTCAGGAACAGGTTTGAGGCCTTGAACACTAATGAGCGACGACCAGATGAGTTGTGGAAGGATGTCAA
>NW_006400044.1:2639526-2649249 GCF_000299155.1 Elephantulus edwardii | reverse complement strand
TGGCTGGGGTAATCGGGATGGGTGTGTCAGAGGCGGTGTGGTTGGCGCAGTTTAGAGCAGGGTTTAGGGCTGTTGTGCATAAGGTCGCTATGAGTCGGAAACGACTCGACGGCACATAACAACAACATGTATATACATATATATATATATGTAGTTAGTTAGTTAATTAGTTAGTTAGTTATGCGTTGGAACCGACTTGGTGACATCTAATAATGGCTAGTAAGATTGTGAAGAATATTTCACTCTTTAGTAGATAAAAGACTCCTGTGTTTTCAATAGCAAAAACTTAATTCGTGTTTTTGTTTTCCATGAATCTATATTTGAAGTTATTTTTGTTACTAAGTAACTAGATTGATTTGCAGTTTTTTTTTAATTTATGAAATAAATACTGTTGATTGCCTATTATATATCAATCGCTATTATTCACAATGAAAGCATAGCTCCTCTTTTGGAGCTAAAAATATTTGGAGCAAAAAACCAACAACAACAATAGAATAATCTGTGCTGCAATCCCTAAGTCACTTGGTTCAAATCATCCAGCTGCTCTGCAAGAGAAGGATGGTTAATCTCCTTCTATGTGATTGTTGTGTTTTTGTTGGTTGCCTTCAAGTAGAGCATGATTCCCAGTGACTCTATGAACAAAAGCCCCAAAGCCGTGTGACCTGAAAACTATTTGAGGGTTAGCTATGGGTCAGTTTTGACTCAGTGGTACACATTAACAACCACAACATGTAATAGCTATTTTCAAACGAATATTTTCATTTCTTTATATAATTATATAAGGAGGTAAAACAGACAACTGCTTCCTTGAATGGTTATTTTAATATTTTTTAGGTTAAAACTGAGAGGAAGCAAACAAGTCTTTTGTCTGATTTTGCTTCTATCAATACTATAATTTCAAAAATATATTGTCGTTGATATTAGGTGCCATCAAGAGCAGTCCACAGTGACCTTATGAATAACAGATCTGAACCCTATCCTATTCTGTGCCATCCTTAGACCTCCTAATATACACTAGAGCCCATTAAAGCAATCACTGTGTCAATTCACCTGATTAAGGATCTTCCTGTTCTTTGCTGACGCTCTGTTTTTCAGAACATCGTGTTCATCTTCAAGTAATACCACCTCCTAGCCACATGCTAGGAATGTGAGGTGAAGCTTTATCATATTTGCATCCAAAGGGTACTCTGTTTGCAAGTTTCCAAGACATATTTGTTTGTTCTTTTGGTAGTCCATCATGGGGTGTTCAATGCTCTTCTCCAACACCACAGCTCAAAGATATAAATTCTGTCATCCTTATTCGTTGTCAACTCTTATATACATAGCAAGTGATCAGAAAGGCCTTAGTCCTTAAACTGATATAATTACTCCTTAATAATTTGAAGAGTCCCCTACCTGCAGACTTTGCTATTGCAATACGTCTCCTAATTTGGTCACCAAGGGTATTAAATATCGATCCATATAATATGCATTGTTGACAGTTTCAATCTTTCCTCCATCTATTATGATGTTGTATTAGGTATGGAGCAGATTTAATGGAAACATTATTATTCCTGATACAATGTTAAGTAGGACTCTTAAATTTAAAAAACTGAATGTCAGAGAATAAAATTAGGAGTCTTGTTTTCCTTGAACCATGCTATACTGCTGTTTCTGTTATGTGCCACCAAGTCAGAACTGACAGCTGACCTCCAGTGGGTTTGACAGACAATAAATATCACAAGAGAACTGTTCATTTTTCTCCCTCAGAGCACCTGGTGGATATAAACATCTGCCTCTGGGTTGGCAGTGAACTCTTTACCAACTAAGTCACTAAAGCTCCTCTATCATGGAAATAATGGGTCTCTATAGTGGTGCCTGTTTAAAGACCTCTGTGGCCTAGTGGTAAGGAGTTACACTGAAAGTCCAAAGGTACACATTTCAAATCTACCAGCTGCTCTGAGGGAGAAATATGACTCAGTTCCAACTCAGCAGTATACAATAAACAACATAGTGGTATCCTAGTTAATATCTGACTGCTAATCAACCAGCCACTCTGTGGGAAAAGACAAGGCAGTCTCCTTCAGTAAAGATTTACATCCTTGAAAATTTTATGGGGAAATTAGTTCGCACTGTCTTGTGGGTTAAGGTGAGTCAAAATCTATTTGATAGATGAGATATTTTAATTCTATTTTTTATTAGCTGAAATTATTATTCCATTTTGCATTGCTATGGAGTAGGAATTTACTCATAGGTTACCCACCCCCCCCAGCAGGCCAAAAGGTTGTAAATTGCACAGGATATTGTTTATCTTTCTTCCATTGTAGCTACTGGTGTATTCAAACTATCAGAGAAACATAGCCTTTAAGTTAGCATCTCATCTCCCTACTTACTTGGACACCAAAACTCCTTTAATATCCCAGTAGAAAAGCAAATATATACAATATTCATGTTGTATCCCTTTCATATAACTACTTTTATTACGTGAAATTGTTTTATATCTTTGATTAACTAAATTTCAGCATAAGATGAGGCATACCTGATTTTAATGTATCTATAAATGCCAAATTCAGTGAGAGATTTTATATATATATATAGTGTTTGCCTAGGTACTAAAGATTTTTTTTTTATTGTCATCAAAATTTAAATCTTCCTGTAGCACAAGGTAATAGACTATTTTCTTTTCTAAAATAGCACTTTTCTGGCTTGGAAGCATTGAAGTGAGAAAAAAATGTGTTTAATATTAATACTTATTTTGTTTGTGGAAAATTATATTTACATAGCAAAGATTTAACATTTTAATCAGATTTATTCTTAAGATGGTTTTCTTTTTCAATTAACAATGAGTACAATGGACAGATTTTTAAAAACTCAGATAATTTTAAAGATAAATATAAATTTAAGAGTTACAACAAGGTTTAACATGAAAAACAATTTATAGGATAATTTGTGTACAATGTGTAGAAGAATGAAATAATATAACTTCTTAAAACTTAATTTTTTTTTATTAATTTCAATGAACATCTACAGAGATTTTGGACTTCCATTCATTCATTGTTGTACTTTTCTCCCTGCCCAACCCACCCCCACCCCCCAGTTCGCTCCTCTCCTTGAAAAGCAAAAGAAAAACTCCTTCATTGGTACACAATCCCCCTGCACACCTCCACTCCCACCCCCACCTGGAGTACACTCCACTCTGCAACCCTCATTCCGGACTTTTAGGATAATCATAATGCCCTAAAATATATTACTTTTAAACGATTCTCTCCCTCTTTGGCTTCAATGCAGTAAACATAATTTATCCAGTTTTTTTCATTCTTACCCCTACCCTGATGTCAGCCTCATTCTACAACAGTGGTACCGTATAGTATTGTCCTTTTGTGACTGAGATATTTCACTCAGCATAATGTCCTCCAGGGTCACCCATTTTGAAAAATATTGGATGAATTCCTTGTTTTTCAATGCAGCGTAGTATTTCATTGTGTGAATATACCACAGCTTCTCTATCCATTCGTTTGTTGATGGGAACTTAGGGTGTTTCCAACTCCTTGCTATTGTGAACAAAGCTGCAATAAACATAGGTGTGCATATATCTGTTTGGATGTCATTTATGGTCTCTTTAGCATATATTCCTTAATGGTTTTTTACTTAAGTAATAAACATTTAGTAAATGTCAACAGCATGGTAACTACCTGAAATATTTCATGAAACATCATTTGATCAAGAGCCAATGATAATAAAGGAAGAAATTAGAGCTGCCCTGAAGTCACAGGCAAATAATAAGGCACTAGGAATTAGAAGAACACCAGTTAACATGTTTCAACTAACAAATACAGCCTGGACATGCTCACCAGTCTATTCTAGGAAATTTGGAGAACAGCTGTGTGGCCAAGCAAATGGAAGAGATCCATATTTGTTCCCATTTCCAAGAAAAGTGATCCAACATAATGTGGACTTTATTGAACAATATCATTACTATCACATGCAAGCAAAATACTGGGGAAGATAATTGAAAAACCAGAATAACACATTGATAGAGAACTGCCAGAAGTTGAAGCAGGATTAAGAAGAGGCTGAGGCACCAGGAATCACATTTTTAATATCAAATGAATACTGGCTTAAAATAAACAATACTCTAAGAATGCCTTTTTGTGTTTTATTGACTATGCAAAGGCATATGACTGTGTGAATCATAACAAATTATGGCTAACATGGGAATCCCAAGATACTTAATTGTGCTCTTGCAAAATCTATATCTAGACCAAGAGGATGTTGTATGAGCAGAGTAAATGAAAAGTACATAGTTAAAAATTAAGACAAGTGTACATTAGAGTTGTATCATCTTTCTATACCTATTCAATGTGTATGCTGAGCAAATTACTGGAGAAACAGGACTCTGAAAAAGAATGTGTCATCAGGATTGGAAGGAGACTTATCAATAACCTTTGTTATGCACATGACAAACCTTGTTTCTTGAAAGTGGGAGGACTTGAAACACTTTCTTCAGAAGGTCAAAGACTACAGCCTTCAATATGGGTTGTATCTCAATGTCAAGAAAACAGAAATTCCCAGCAGTGGAACAATAGACAACATAATGATAGTTGGAGAAAAGATTGAAACTATCAATGATTTCATCTTACTTGAAATCAGAACCAAGATATCAGCAGTCAGAAGACCAGAAGACATATTGCCCTGGGAAAATCAGTGGTTAAGTATCATTCAAAATTATAGAGGAGCAATGATGTCATCTTGAAAGTTAGAGTGCACCTGGTTTAAGACATTGTCTTTTCAATCACTTTCTATAGATCTGAAAGCTGGACAATGAATTAAGACACCAGGAGGAGAATTGATGCCTTTGAGCTGTGGTATTGAAGAATAATACTGAATTGCCTATAAACTTCCAAAAGAATAAACAGATATGTATTGGAGAAGATGCAACCAGAGTGTTCCTTGGAGGCAGATGGTAAAAATTCATCTCATTTACTTTGGGGATCTTGCTGTGAGAGGCTATTTCTTAAAGAGTGACATCATGCTTGGAAAGATGGATAATCAGCAAAAGAGAAGAAGAGCCTCAATGAGACAAAGTGACACAGTGACTGCAGCAAATGGATTGATTATGTCAAATACTGTGATGATGGTACAAAATAGGACAGGATTCATATCTATTGTTCATAGGGTTGCTATGAGGCATACTCAACTTGATAGCTCTAATAACAACACCATCTTGGCATCTATTCACTCAGTCTACATGAGAAATAAACACCAAAATGTATTGGCATACTTAATATTTGTAATTATTTTAGGTCATATGAAATAATTAAAGGTCTCAATTCTTTTTAAGTTCTAAAGCAGATTTATTTTGTATTTAACTAGAAATATTTGGTTAGTTGGTTCTTTCTTAAAGGCCAAAGACATGTTCCATTCATCTTTGAGCCTGATAGTTTTCCGCAGAAAAACAAACATCTTCTCCATAGACAGGCCAATCCAATCCCAACAAGGTCAAAAGAAAAATTAAGCAAAAGTATTAGGAAGCTCTGGCGGCCTAGTGGCAAGAAGTGGTGCTGCAATCCCAAAGGCCTGCGCTTCCAGGCCACTGCGAGAGAAGGATGGGAAACCTCCACCCCGGTGATTAATTGCCTCTGAAAACCCACCAGAAAGTCAGCTATGGGTTGGTTCTGATTCTAGGTACACAGCAACAACAACATTAGGGTTCTTAACAAACTTATTTTTCTCATTAAGAAAACAAATCACATGCCCACAGAGAGTGAGAAGCACCCTCTTCTTTACATATTAACAGCAAATTAGAATTTGAATTTCAAACAATTTCAACCAAAACCCCTTACTTCTTCAACTGGTCCTCAAATATCAACAAATGTGTATTCTTACTTTCACTGACAAACCTTAAGAACAGTTTGAGACTTATCTGTTAGCATAGACACGGGTATTAACTTTATGTTAAACGAGCTTTATGGTCTACTTCCTCCAACTTTATTTTTTTAAGGAACATCAATTTAAATTGTGCCAGGTGGTAGTAGTTTATTTCTTATACACCAAACGTCTGCCAAATATGCTCATCTTTTGTTTCACCTGCTCAAATCTACAGATTAGGACACTAAAGTTAAGGAACATTATCGTTTTCTCAGGTACACATTGTGACTTACTTGACTACTGACGAAAAGATAAGCAGTTGCAAGAATTCACCCATAGATATCTTGGAAGACAGGTCTGATAATCTGTTCCTGAAATTGCACAACCTTGAAAATCTTACTGAGCACAGTTCTATTCTGATATTCATTGAGTTGCCATGAGTCAAAATCAAACTGATGGAATTTAAAAAATAATAATATACAATCTATTCTTGAAATGCAGAATGGAGACTACATACAAAGAAAAAAGAGCTTGAAAGCAGTTGAAGAAATTCAGATGCTTAGCAGTACAATTAAGGTGAAAATGGGAGAATAAATAATAATGACTCTAGTAACTAGTTAAAGGGCGTACATTGATCTTCCTTACGAAACAGATAAATGTTAGAAAACTCTAAGGGACGTAGATGACCTTGTAGCATCTGGAATTAAAGGAATTTAGACATTCCAAAATTTGTCACTTCTCTTTTCTAATGTGCAAAGGGAGAAATGGAAATTCATATCGGTTAAATAACAAGTTCAACATTCATATTCATAATTACCCCTCTAAGCATCAGTAAATAGATTAATAATATACCATTGTGTTTTTATTTTAAAATACAATTAATGAGTCCTCCTGGGTAGATTTTGTGGAACATTGCTCATTCATTTTCTTTTTATCAATATGTTTAATATAGACTCATAATGAAGACTAACCTTACATATCTTTAATAGGTAGTGAGAAAATAGAAGTACAAGGTATAAAATTGAGGAAAATCCTTTAGAGAGTAAGATGAGAGTATGGTTTTCAGATTTGTAATGTTGTTGTTGTTGTTGTTGTTATGTGCTGTCGAGTTGCCTGCGATGTTAACATCTGGTCTTTAAAGCTGTCTGAGTATAAAGACATTTCCAATATTTAATAATGTTACAAGAAAAATACTATTTTAATGTAATTGTAAATGAAATAAAAATGTCATATGAAACAAAAATGTCATGTGATAATACCAATTTAAAACACTAACTTTATAGTTCCTCTGTTTAATTTTTTTTCTTTTGTGTTCAGAAAATTCAGCTTTTAGGAGTAGCACTGTGCTATTCCAGTTCTTGAAATTGTAATGCTATAAGAAAAGACAAAAAAAAAAATCACCTTGATGTTACCTAAATAAATCTCCAGAAAATAGGAGTTAAAATACTTCTAAGCAGGCATATTTAATCTTGATATTGTGCCTTAAAGTAATCACAAGAAACAATGGAAGTAATCAAGTGACTTTTAATGTTTTAATAATTTTGAAAAAATTCACAGAAAATTATTAATAGATAAACTGGGTCTAAAAAGATTTTGGAGATAGTAGGGAAGGCACAGGATAGGGCATGGTTCAGGTTGGCTATTCATAAGGCAGGGATGAGATTGGCTATTCATACAGTTACTATGAGTGATACTTGACGGCACTGAGAAACAACAATGACTAAGAGATTAACTGTAAAACAAATTAAATTAGAAAATTTATTTAGATGAACATATTTCTATGTGTAGAACTTTTTTGGTTTACAGAGTTTCTTGGTTGCTTTACTAAATAGTACAGCAAACCAGACCATTATGTTTAAATCAGTGATCCTCAACTCACACGATCACTTTCTCTCACCATACCTTCCCATCTACCCATGCTTTCTTCATAAGTCAGAAGACACCAAATTGAATTGAGTTTCATACCTCGAGAGGGTCAGAGAATAAAAAAATCAATACCGGAGTGTAGGAGTACAGTCTAGGGAGCTGTTAGGAGCTTTCAAATACAGACAATTCTTTGCTGTTGTTGTTGTTGTTGTTAGGTGCTGTCCAATAAAACATGACCTGCAGTGACCCTATGAGCAACAAATCTGAACTTTGGCCCATCTACCTAACTAAGGGTCTTCCTTTCCTTGGCCAATTCTCTACTTTCTGAGCATCATGTCCCTCTTCAAGGAATAACTCCCCCTAGCAGCATGCCTGAAATGTGTCAGGCAAAGCTTTATCGTCTCTGCCTCCAAAGACCACTCTGGTTGCTTTTTCTTCAAGACATACTTGTTTGTTCTTTTGGCAGTCCAAGGGATGTTTAGTATACTTCTCCACCACCACAGCTCAGAGGCACCAATTATTACTTGCCCTTTAATATTATGTGCCTCGTTTGCAAATGATTGAACCCACCCTTACTGGGAACTAATTCTTCATCATAATCATCTTCATTTGCTTCAGGAATTGTTTCTAAATCACTGAAAGGATTTACAAGCTGTTTTTTGCACTTAGTTAGTCCTAAGGGGTTCTAGTTCCCTAGTGACAAGCAGTTGCATTGCTATCCTAAAGACATGCAATTCAAACACAACAGTTCTCATAGAGAGAAAGAAGAACCATCTCCTCCTGTGCAATTCAATTGCCTCTTGCTAGAGGGTCAGCTATGGGCCATTTCCAACTTGACAGTACATGACAAGAAGAAGTCTAAATAAGAATCGTATGCATCTTTTTCAATTCATGTAAATTCCACTTACAGAGATACAGGAACAGATCTTGTTTGTAACCAGGGACTGCCTGTATTACTCCAAAACCTTTCAGTACTGCTACAGATGTTCCCTCCTGTTATTAAGCATAGAGAACCAGTTGGCACATATCAGTGTTAATGTATTCTTTGCCTATATCTGGTTTATCCTAGAATTTCAATGTAACTTAAATCTTAATGGAAAACAATTCCTTTGTATAGGTTTAGCACCTTTGGACCTCTGCTCTATCAGCCCTGCTTCCAGACTGAAAGCTGTGTAAGAAGCTGCAGTGATGTAATGCCTTCAGTTTGTATCTCCACAAAATATGTGTTGTTAATCTTAATTTCTACACAGGTGGATGAAATCCAATTTGAGAATGGAGTTTGTTTGCTTTTTATTTTAATGAGATGTTTTCAGTGAAAGATTTCTTTTAAAAAAATTCATTTTTAAACTTGTTATTGATTTTCATATAATAATACCTTCATAGGATGCTTCATTCAAATACATTATTTTTATGCAATCTTTAATTTACATTGTGTTTAATACAGTAATTTCTATTTAACATTATTTTTATACTAGCTTATTTACGAAATTCGAATATATTGCTTTTCACATCAGATCCTTCCTATTTCCTTTGCGCCCACCCCAGCCCCACCCTCCCATCAAATTGTGCACATCCTCACCCCTCTGCTTCCACTCTTCCCCTCCTTGGATCCTCACACACATTCTACAATAATGATTTTTATACAGTATTTGTTCTTAAAGAACTGAATAAGTTCACTCAGCATAATACTCTCCAGTCCCTCCCAAGCGAGGTTTACAATGATTTACAAAATCATTGCTCCTGCATGCTGCGCAGTATTCCATTGTGTGAATGAATGTACATATCATAATTTCTCATCTATTCAACTGTGGTTGGACATCTTTTTCCATGTTCTTGCGATAGTGAATAATGCTGCCTAGAACACTGGTATATAAATCTCTATTTGTGCCTCAGTTCCCATTTTCTTGCAGTATATTCCAAGCAATGGAATAACTGGGCTTCGTCTGACATACTTTGGACATGTTGCCAGGAGGGACGGGTCCTTGGAGAGGGACATCATGCTTGGGAGGG
>NW_006400044.1:2635585-2637823 GCF_000299155.1 Elephantulus edwardii | reverse complement strand
CATTAGGGAGTTGGACAGTGAATAGGGTTGATAGAAAGAGAATTGATACCTTTGAGCTGTGTTGCTGGAGAATAGTGTTGAATATACCATGGACTGCTAGGAGAACAAACAGGTTTGTCATGGAGAAGGTGAAGACGGAGTGCTCCTTGGAGTCAAGGATTATGAAGCTTTGTCTGACATACTTTGGGCATGTTGCAAAGAGGGACTGGTCCTTGGAGAGGGACATCATGTTTGGCAGAGTGGAGGGACGGCGAAGGAGAGGAAGACCTTGGATGAGATGGATCGATTCTGTGACTGCACCTGTGGGAATAAGTGCATTCGAGATGGCTAGGTTGCACGAGATAGAACAGCGTTTAGAGCTCTTGTACATAGGGGTCACTATGAGTTGTAAATGACTCGATGGAACATAACAACAACAAAGGCCAACTACTTACAGTATTTTCGGCATACTCAATTTATTGCAGTCCTGTTGGAACCAACTAATTTCTGACTTTCCAGTGTCATTTTGAGGTTGTAAATCACATGGGAAGAGATGCTCCCTCAAAACCACTGGATTCGAACCATCAGAAAAGTTCTGCCTTTAAGTTGCCAGATAAACTCTCTACAGACTATATCACAAGAGCTCTATAGTTTCTGACAAAGAAATACTAAACAAACACAAGTTGTCTCATCTATTATTGTCTGTTTTTGTTGATATTACAGTTCTTTAAGGAACTTTGGGCTGTAGAGTTGATTCTGCCTTCTAGTATTCTTATTTATATACAATCAAATGAAACAGTTCCCCGTTCGAAGTCATTCTCACAGTGCCAAAATACTGTGGTCTATCCTTGCATCAGTTGTGCCAATCCATGTAAGTAATATTTTGTTTATTCTTTCTGGCCAAATACAATGTCTAATAAATATTACTTTGCTAACAATTATTCCATAAGCACTTTTGAGCCTGCAATATTGTCACTTTTTCCTAAGTGATGACCCTAAATACTATTTAGGTAAGGAAATAAAAGCAATTCAGTTTTAACTTCCTCCACTCTCAGTAGTACATTTTTTTTTTAATTTAGGTTGTTTATTTTTCATTTCAATGAACATCTACAGAGATTTTGGGATTCCATTCATTCATTGTTGCACCCTTCTCCCCGAGGGGTTTGTGCGGGGAGTAGTACATTTTTTTAATGCCACCTTGTCTCTACCTGGGCTTTTCATGTATGAACTCTTCAAGTTTCTATGAAAGGGCTATCACTCAAATCCTCATGTATTAAAAAATGCAGCTCCAACTGTTGTCCTCTTTCTCCTCTACTTTTAAACACTTCCTTCCTATTCGTTTTCATTAGCAGTCATGAGACTAAATCATTTCTCTTCAGAAAATATTCTTCCCTTGTGCTATATCTTCCTTCTAGTATTATTTCATTTCTTTTAACTTCCCCTTATTCCAAAATTTCCTCAAATAGTAATTTACACAGAAGACTCACTGGCTCTGTACTCTTTTCTCACTCATTGTTGAATTCATTTCATCCCCATCATTGAATTGAAGATTCATGATGATCATTACATTGTGAAATTTGATACTAAATTTCACGCCATATGAACAGAATAGAAAGAAATTCCAATGCCATTTTCCCTTCATTTAATTTCTTTTATTATAAAATAATGTTTTATTTTGTTTTTTAATTGTTATATAAATGAATGTTTACCAAAAAACTTCGTGTTCACCAACTCATTTATCTCCCCTTTTGCATTACTGACACCTGTATCATTCTTTGTTCTACCACCACTTTTTTGGCTGCTTTTTCTGTTCATTTTCTTTTTAATTTTCTATGTTCTTTTTAAATGTCACAGTTTGGAGTATCTCGAAGCTTAGTTCTCAAACATCTACTTTCCCCCCCAATATAATGATTTTTACTCAGTTTCATGCTTCCAACTCATTACAAAATCTTTAGGGATCCCAAACCACAGGCCATTCCACAGGAGACAGACAAGCTAGAATCCAGAGAATGGGGTGGGGGGAGTTATAATAACCAATTTGATGGCAGTATGTTTAATTTTGAATTTTTAAAATGTCAATTCTCATATTAAATTGCAGCCTAGAGTTCTCCCTGGTTTATATATCCCTTTGTGCTTTCTACTTTGTCATTTGGAAGTCAAATAGGTGTCGCAAAATTACTAAGCACAAGTCAAGCTTCAAATTTACTCCATCAAACATGTTTTTCTCACATTTTCCTCCATATTAGTAAATGTTGTTGT
>NW_006400044.1:2631598-2634975 GCF_000299155.1 Elephantulus edwardii | reverse complement strand
TGATGCTACCGATTGGTCCAGTGGTGAGAATTTTTGTCTTCTTGACATTGAGCCTCAGTGCATATTGAAGGCTGCAGTCCTTGACCCTCTGCAGTAAGTGTATGAGGTCCTCCTCAGTTTCAGCGAGCAAGGTTGTGTCATCTGCATAAGGCAGATTGTTGATAGATCGTCCACCAATCCTGACACCATGCTTCTCCTCATAGAGCCCAGCCTCCCAGATAATCTGCTCTGCATACAAGTTGAAAAGGTATGGAGACAGGACACATGGGCATATCTTTGGACTTACCATTTATTCTCTCTCACTTTGCCTCCAATCCAGCACCATAGGTCATAGCTACAAAATGTACTATGTTCTTGGGGGGGAGGGGGAAGCTATTTCTTGCTTGTTTCTACTGCTACAATCTGAGTACCACAAGTTCTTGAATTATTAAAATTACTTTCTAATTGAAATACCAGTATTTGTTTCTGCCTCTCAAACTTGATCTCCACAGACAAGTCACAGCAATCCTAATAAAGTCTAAGTGAAAGTATTTTAATTTCACAATTATTTATTTCATTCTTTAATTTTGATTGAACCTTCATTTCATAACTGACTTTTCAGCAGATTCCAAAGCTATACATTGCATGAGAGTATAGTTCTACAGAGTTACTGATAGAATTGAACTACCAAGAAGGATGCTACATTTGGATTAGCAGTGCAGATACCTATGGTTTATGCCACTAAAGCCCCTAATTCCACATTTAAATCCCTCAATCCCTTATCTAATTTACAATATGAGATATCTGTTTTCTAGCACTATTACAAACAATGTGAATACTATAGGTAAATGACTTGAAAGAACAGAAAGTTAACTTATACAGTCAGAAGGCTTCAAGGCTGAACGCAGGGTGCCAGCTACTCCTCTCTTTTGACCTTAGAGGAAGCATCTTATCTCTATTTCTGTAGCTCAAGCATTTCTCAGTTTCTTGATAATCATCGATGTTGTTTTTGTTGTTAGGTGCCATCGAGTCTAACACAACTCCTAGAGATCCTATGAAAAACCGATATGAACATTGTCCTATCCTGTGCCGTCCTTACAGTCTTTGACACACTAAAGCCCGTTATCACAGTTCCTGTGTCAACCCACCTATTCAAGGGTCTTCCTCTCTTTTGCTGCCTTCCACTTTCCCAAACATGATGTACTTCTCCAAGAAATCTTTCCTAGCACAATGCTGAAAGTATGTAATACGAAGCTTCATTATCTTTATCTCCAAGAAAATCTGGTTGCACATTCTCCAAAACATATCTGTTTGTTCTTTTGGCAGTCTGTGGTATGTTCAGCACACTTCTCCAATACTACAGTTCAAAGGCATCTTTTCTTCTTCTGGCATCCTTAGTTATCATCATCCAGCTCTTAAATGTATAGCAAGTGCTAAGAATGTCACGACCGACATCAGGCACACTGTAGTCCTCACATTGACATCATTACTCCTCAATAATTTAGAATGGTCCCTGACTACCGACTTTCCCAGTGTAATATGTCTCCTGGTCATAGGCGTCTTTCATTTTTGCTTATTTGTCTGTGTCTAGGCTACTCTTACTATTATTCATAAGTGACTACATTCAGAACATAATCCACACTGATATGGCCCCATTATTTTAACTAACACCTAAATGGAATTACATCCACAGGTTTAGAAGTCAAGACTCTAATGTATATTTTTTATTTTTGCCTACTTTTCTTCCAGTGTTCTCTCACCTCACCTGTTTCACTCTCTTTTCCTTTCTCTGCTCAGTTGCAAAGGCTGCTTTTCTTTAAACAGACCAGTCTCACATTTTTAGTGCATTGGCTATCACATTTCCCTCTTCATGAAATGCTCTCTCCAGGGCAAATCTTGCTTGCATCGTTCCCCCTCCCACACACTCTAGTTTCTGCTGCAATTTAATTAGAAAGTATTTTCTTCTTTGACTCTTCAACTCTGTATCTTTTTTTTAACTCTGTTTTCCTTTTCTCTTCAGTATTTGCTCCCAAATGATCTATGCCACGCTCTTACACTGGAAGAGTGGCCCGAAGCATGAGTCCTGTTTTGTTCACTATTACATCCACAGTGACTAGAACCAGTGGATACTTTGTTTTAATGGTCACAGGTTATTAATTGGAAGAAGGCACTTCCACTGTCACTCTAACGTTAAAGCTTACCCCTAATCCTCGCCTCCTTCTATTTTACTTAGGCTTCAAACAGATCTCTGCCTCTCTCTACCCATAGGCCTGATGTCTTCTCCACCTAAATGAGCAGCAGAGGTAAAGTGGCAACACTCTTACTGATGCCCAGATAACTAATCATAATTTTCTTGGGTTGTCATGTTAAGAAGCAAATAATTGTCCTTAAGTATAAAGAGCCACTTAGCCTCCACAGAATAAAACTGAATGGGAAAGGAATTTTCTAGACCTTCTATGTTTCAAAGTGGAACTCATGTAAAAGCAGTTATGCTTAACCCAGATGTGATCAACTTAACCCACTAGTGATCAGCTTCTTATGGACCCACTCCTGTGGTTCACACTCTGTTTTCAATGAGCAACAAAATGGCCCTCATTTTGCCAATACAATTTAATTTATGCATGTGACTCAATAGACTAAACAGACACATTATTCAGGGAGGGGCTAATACTATTGGTTGTTCTAGTAGTCTTGTGACTTCCTGAGATCTCAGGAATGTCTCCCTCCAAGACAGCCTGCATATGTGGTCCACTACTCCTTGTAGCCTAAATGATACTGTATTTTTGCATGTAGCTAACACTTTACCATTAATTTTTAACCAGAAACAACAGAAAACATAGAACTTCACGTAGTTCTACATAATTGATGACTCCCTATATAAATGGCTCCTTTTGTTATCAAATCCTCTTGGTTACCCCTTAGGCTTACCTTCTCATGTTTGACAGCACAGATTACAGAAGTTTATCTAAGTAATATTTCCCCAATAAATTTCTAGAAGCTCTAGAGGAGGCTGTGGTGGCTTAGTGGTAAGAGGTTACACTACCAAAACAAAAGCAATTGATTTGATACACAAGCTTCTCCAAGAGGAAAAAGATGGGCAATCTTCTCTTACACGATTTGTTGTTGTTGCTATGTGCCGTTGAGTCACTTACGACTCATAGCGACCATATGTACAACAGCCCTAAACTCTATGCTGTCCTGTGCCAATCACACTATCTCCGATACAGCCATCCCAATTGCCCAAGTCACTGAATCAATCCACCTCATAGACGGCCTTCCCCTCCTGCGCTGTCCCTCCGCCCTACCAAGCATGATGTCCCTCTCCATGGACGGGTCCCTCCTTACAACATATCCAAAGTATGTTAGATGGAGCCTCAGAATCCTTGCCTCCAAGGAGC
>NW_006400044.1:2614587-2630058 GCF_000299155.1 Elephantulus edwardii | reverse complement strand
CTTTTAAAATCTTCTATTCAACTCTTTGGTATCTTGAATTCTTCCTTGTGCTTTGGCTTCTCTGTGCTCCAGTGCAATTTTCAGAGTCTCTTCTGACATCCATTTTGGTCTTCTCTTCCTCTTCCATCTTTGCAATGAATGTTTGCACTCTAGGAATCAGATTGATTATATCTGTGGAAAGAACCACTTGAGAAGCTCAATATCAACTAGGCCAGGAGCTGATTGTGGAACAGACCACCAACTACTTTATGTGATTTACAAACTCGGAAAACCTACTTAAGTTTCTTACTAGATGGTGATAAATAAGAGATGATTTGGAGTTAATTGCTCTAAATAATTGCCATGAGGAGCTAAGATGCAAAGATATCAGGTCACAAGGACTATACTCTCAGGTCTGATTGAAGCCTTTAACTTGCTGCCCTAGATAAGAGAACATACTTAGTATTTGAAGTGACAAGTTAGTGAAGAAATTTTTAAAACTACAAGTGACACAACAGCAGAACTTATTTCAGTTGTAACTTGGCAAATAGCTTTCTCTATGTAGACAGTGCAGAAGAACATGAATATGTGAGTGTTTGGCATCACTGAGCCTGGCTGAATATGTTTTAGAGTAGGATTTAGGAATCTTTTTTTGTAAGTAGCCAGAGAGTAAATATCATGAGCTCTATTGGACACAAACTGTCTCTGTACCATATTTGTTTTCTTTCTTTCACTTTTTTAACTAATCTTATAAAAATGTGAAAAACATTTTTGGCTCCAGGGCTGCACAAAAGCAGGCTACATATTGGTTTTGGCCCATTGGTCATAATTGCCCTACCTCTGTCTGAAAGTTTATCATCCTTTGGTTATAACTGAAATAGTTCATTTGTAGAATTTCCAGGACAGGAGGAAAGAAAGACTTATAGAGTTGGGTCATTTAATAAAGAAAATAATTAAGAAACAACTAATTAAAGAATGATCTGGCCACCCAGTTATTAGCATCAGCCAAGACAAATGGAAATGAAAATTGTAGACCACAGAATGTTATACAGAATATCACTTCAAAGAGTCTTACAAGGGAAGGCAGTTGGAATGCAGAAGTTATGAAATACAGATCTACTGCTATTGTTGTTGCTCTGACTCACAGAAATGCTGACAGATCAAAATAGTATCCAATCCTTTACTATCCTGTCAATCATTGCTGTGTTTTAACATATTATTACAGCCATTAGATCAATTTGTGTCTCTGGGATGACCTTCAAACTTACCAAACATGATGTTCTTTTCCAGAGATTGGTCCTTCCTGGTAATGTGTTGTAAGAATATGAGAAGAAATGTCACCATTTTTTGCTTCTAAGGAGGAATAAGGCTGCACCTCATCCAGGATAGATTTTTTCATTATTCTGGCATTCTGTGATAGATTTCACATTCTTCACCAACATTCTCATTCAAAAGTATCAATTATTCTTCAGTCCTCTTTATTCACTGTTCAACATTCACATGTCACTGAAGTAACTGAAAATACCTTCATTTTCAAAGTGAAATCATTTTTTTTTAACATTTGAAAGCAGTCTTTTGCCATAGATTTTCCCAGTGTAGTGCAATTTTATTTCTTTACTACTGCTTTCATAAGCATTGATTGATTGCTGATTCAAGTAAAATGAAATTTTTGGCAACTTAAATCTTTTCCTTATTTATTGTGCTATTGCTTACTTGTTTAGTTGTGAGGATTTTTATTTTCTTTATGTAAACATGTAATCCATATTGAAGACTGTAGTCTTTGAAATATATCAGGAAGAATGTTCTTTATTGTTTAAAGAAAATTTTATTATCTATTTATCAAAGGGTGTTAATGAATCTTTCCCCAGTCCTGATGTTGAATTCTTCATACTCTCTATAATTTTTCTGATTATTTCCTTATCATTGAATAACTTATGCAGTGTCATTTTGCTCCACTTGAACTATTGAGTCTTAGTCTATTACAAATTCCATTTGAGCACAATTAAGTGTGTTCTGAAAGTCTCTTTTTTCAATGTTATCAGTGATTCATTATTTTCTACACAGTTGAATACATTTGCATGGTCAGTAAAACATACATAAACATCATTCCAGTCTTTTCTGCTGTCTGGCAGGAACCATCTGATATTGTTTGCGATGTTCCTTGTTCCTAGTTCTTTTCTGAATCCAATATGAATGCACAAATCAGATCTGAGCACTAGTATGAAAGACCAAATATTATCCTTAAGAATGGTTTGTTGTTTTTTTCTTTTCTTTTGTTTTGTTTTCCTAGCTGTGAGGTGGCTAGGCCTAAATAGTTTTTCAGAGATGTAATTGTTGTTGTGTACTATCAAGTTGGAACTGACCAATAAGCTGACTCTCATCAGGTTTTTAGAGGTAATAAAGTCACAATCACGTGAGAGGAGATTTCCTATCCCTCTTACATGAAGTAGCTGATGGATTCAAACAACATACCAATGAATCAGCACTGCAATTCCTTACCTAAGTCACCAAAACTCCATCGAGATGTGATTAATAGTTATGTCCTTAGCAGTTCTTGACTATTTATACCTTTATTGAAAACCTGATTATAGCTGCTACTCTTCGAGTCATCAAATTGACAACAGTGGGCAGAGTAGATCAGGCTCTTAGACTGATCTAACTTGCATTCATGTAAAAAAAAAAAAAGAAATGGTAAGTAAGAGTAATTTCTAACAGTGATAAGTACTTTGAAGGGAGTAGTTTTTATAGATCAGAGAATGCCTCACAGTGGAGGCAGACCATTAAATTGGTGCCTATGCAAAAAACTGTGAGAATAAAAGTCCAGAACAGAGAAAAGCAAGCAGAAAATCTCTAGTTAAGCAAGAAGCTTGAGAAGTTTAAGACACATAGGGAAACTCAGTATGTCTGGAATATTGTAAACAAAAGAAAGCTGTTATCAGTTGAGGTAAATGTCATGTATTTTGCTGGTAGCTAGAGATACTATCTATGATAAAACACAGTTTTATACGCATTTAGATTCAAATACAGTAATTGTAATTTAAATAGTTCTTGTTGTTAGATGCTGTTGGATTCAAATACATAATGATTCTATGAACAACAGATTTACACTCTGCAGTTCCCTGATCATCATCACTGATGTACTTGAACCCTTTGCTCTCAATCTATCTTGCCAAGGGTCTTCCTTTCTTTGCCAGCTCTTCACTTTTCTAAGTAGGATGTCCCTTTCCAAGGAATATCACCTCCTAACTGCAGTGGGCTCTTGTGTGTCAGGAAGTGTGATGGTGGTGTAGGATAGAACAGGCTTCAGATCTTTTGTTCATAGGGTCACTATGAGTCGTTCTCGACCTGACGGCAATGAACAACGACATGACCAAAGTAGGTGCGATCGCTCTATGCCATTCTTGTCTCCAAGGAGCATTCTGGATACACTTTCTCTAAGACACATCTGTTTGTTCTGTTTGTAGTTCATGAGGTATTCAGTCTTCTTCTCCTACAGCACAAGTCAAAGGCATAGGTTCTGTTTTTGTCATCCTTTATTGACTGTCCAACTCCCAGATTGAACACACCAATTGATTGAAAAGACCATGACTGAATCAATTTTTTAAAAGGACAATATAGTTGCTGTTGTTATGTGCTGTCAAGTAAACTATGACTGACTCTATGAATGATTGTGAACCCTGTTCTATCCTGAGCCAATCTCACTGTTTCTAATATATCTGTTTCATTACGACAGTCATTATGTCAATCTACCTCATCCAGGATCTCCTTCTCCTTCACTGAGCCTTCACCCTTCCAAGCATGATGTCCTTCTTGAAGCAGTGGTCCCTTCTGGCAACATGTCCAAAATATATTATACATAGCTTAAAAACCCTGTCCTTGAAGGAAAAACCTGGTTTCATCCTCTCCAGGACAGGCCTATTTTTTTTCTTGGCAGTCCCTGGTGTGTTCAATACTCTTCTCCAGTACCACAATTCAAAGTTATCAATTCTTCTGTCATCCTTAGTCATTGACCAACTCTCTGATGCCTAGTAAGTAATTACAAAGAGCATGGTCTGGATCAGGTTCACCTTAGTCAAGAAATTAAAAGGTGAATTACATTGGGAAAGTCTACAGTCAGGGAGATCTCCAGAGTGCTAAAGGACAATATACACAAACATTTTAGAGTTCTACTGTATCAGGGACTAGGGAGTTCTGGTGGTTAAATGGTAAAAAGTTGTACTGCCAACTCAAAGGCAGCAAGTATGTCTGAATCCACCAGCTGCTCCACAAGAGCAAGACAGAAAATCTCCTCTTGTGTAACTTATAGCCTCTGAAAATCGGCTAGAGCATATGCCATGAGTTGGTTTCAAATCCACAACAAGTAGTAATAATATATACCAAGAGCTGTGCATTGAGCATTAACATTGAGCACTGAGAGCAATCTCCTAGGTGGATTTTAGAACATACTTTTATCTATAAATTAAATGAGTCCCCCCAAAATGGAAGATTTTTCTAGGCTCAATGAGTTCATAAATACAACTGCAGATTGCATGATTTCTTCATATCAGATATGAAGTGAAGCTAAAAGGCTTAGTAATTTTCATTGTGCTGTTGTTACGTGCCATCAAGTAGACCCCAAAGCCACCCCGTAAACTATAGATTTGAACCCTGTACTATCCTGTGCCATCCTCACACTTCCTGACACATTTGCCCATTGCAGCAGTCACTGTGTCAATCTTCCTGGCAGAAGGTCTTCCTCTCCTTCACCGACCTATCCCAGCATCATGTCTTTCTCTAAGGAATAGCCCCTCTTAGCAACGTGCCTGAAGCATATGAGTCTACACATTATAATCTTTGCCTCCACAGAGCACTCAGGCTGCACTTTGTCTTAGACGTATTTGCTTGTTCTCTTCGCAGTTCATGGAACGTTTAATACTCTTCTTCAACATCACAGCTCTGAGGCATCAATTCTTCTGTTATCCTAATGCATTGTCCAGCTCTCAGATGCACAGCAAGTTATCACAAAGCCTATGGCATGAATCAGATATACTTTTGTCCTCAAACTGATATTATTACCCCTCAAGAATTTGGAAAATTCACTAACTGCAGACTTTTTCAATGCAATACTTTTCTTGATTTCCTGAGTGCTGGTACAAAGGATGCTAATTGTGGATCCAAGTAAGATGAAGTTGTTAACAGTTTCCATTTTTCTCCATCTATCTTAATGTTGCCTATTGGTCCAGTGGTAAGGATTTTTGTTTTCTTGAATTAAAGTACAATCCATATTGAAAGTTATATTCTTTGATTTTCTGAAACAAGTGCTATCATTCTCCTCATTTTCACCAAAGTTGTATCATCTTCATAACATAAGTTATTGTTGAGTCTCTCTGCCATGCTAATGCCACATTCCTCTTCACGGAGTTTTTTCAGCATACAGATTGAATAGATGTAGAGAAAGAATACAATCCTGATGCCCTCCCTTGAGAAGTTGTCTGAAGCAGCAATATTCTATATAGATTTGTTTTCTGGTTCTGGTGAAGCTTGAGTGTACAATGTTTACTCACCATTGGATGTGAGCTGATTGCACTTGGCCTCCTATTTAAAAAGACATGTGGGCCCTCAGGCATGCAGACCTTAGACTTGTTTTAAATGTTTTTGGTCAAACATTCTTCTAAGTGGTATAGCAGTGTTCTGTCCGTTTGCTGTACAGAGGTAACTCATGGTTGTTATAATCCTAAACACTGTGACACTGATATGTCAAATATGATAATAGTTACTCATGGCACAGTGTTTGGTGGAGCTCTCTGATTAAAACATGCTTGGAAGGAGGAGTGGCATCCACCTCTGAATTAGTTTGCCTCCAGAAACTCTATGAACTTGGAGAAAAGAAGAAAATTATACAAGTGTTCAGATATTTTGTTCATATGGTCACTATGAGGCATCAACAACTCAAAGGCACTTAACAACAACAGGGATATTATAGCTAATGTTAGATGGATCTTGGCTAAAAGCAGGGAGTACCAGAGGAATGTCTATCTGTGTTTTGTTGGCTGTGCAAAGACATTTGACTGTGTGGATCACAACAAACTGTGTTTAACTCTGAAAAGAATGGGAATCCCAGAACCTTTGATCATGCTTACATTAAACTTATACTTGAACCAGGAGGTTGTCCTCAGAACAGAGCAAGGAGACACTGCATGGCTCAAAATTGGAAAGGCTATGCACAGAGATGTGTCCTATCTCCATACATTTTCAATCTGTACGCAGAACAAATGATCTTGGAGGCTGGGCTCTATGAGGAGACATGTGGCAGAAGCATTGGAGTAAGACTCATCAATAATCTGTATTATGTAGATGACACAATCCTGCTTGCTGAAACTGAGGAGGATCTGAAACACTTGTTGCAGAAGGTCAAGTACTGCTGCCTTCAATATGGATTGAAGCTCATCATCAAGAAAACAAAAATTCTCACCACTGGGCAGACTGAAAGCATCATGATATACAGTGAAGAGATTGAGACTGGAAACGGTTTTAGTTTGCTTGGCTCCACAATCAACACTTTTGGTACCAGCAGCTAGGAAATTAAAAGATCAATAGCAATGTGAAAGTCTCCTAAGTACTGAAGAGCAACGATATGAGTCTAGAGACTAAAGTATGCCTGATTCAGACCATGGTCTTTGCAATCACTTGCTATGTGTTAAAAATCTTGACTAGAGATGATAGGAGAATTGATGCCTTTCAGCTGTGATTCTGGAGGTATTGACTATACCATGGAATGCTAGGAGAGCAAACAGGTTCAACCTAGGGAGGGTGAAACTAGGCTGCTCCTTGGAGGCAAAGATTCTGAAGCTTCTGACATACTTTGAACATGTCTCAAGGAAGGACCAGTCCTTGGAGAGTCGTGTCATGCTTGGGAGGATGGAGGGACAGTACAAGAGAGGAAGGCCCTCACTGAGATGGATTGATTCAGTGATGTCATAATGGGAGTAGGCGTGTCAGAGACAATGATATTGGTACTGGATAGAGAGGGGTATAGAGATGTTGTTCGTAGGGTTTCTATGAGTCACAAGTGGCTCAATGACACATAACCCCAACAACAACAGCATTCCCTTGCTATATTTGCACAACAGCCTCCTGGTCCAAGGATAGGTTTCACAAGAGCACAGTTAAATGCTCTGAGGTTCCTTTTTCTTCTCAGTGTTAGCCACAATGTTTTATGATCCACACAGTTAAATACCTCTGCATAATTAATAAAGCATTAATAGATATTCTTCCAGTATTCCTTATTTACAGCCAGGATCCATCTGACATCAGCAATGATATCCTTAGTGCCATGACTTCTTCTAAATACTCCTTGAACTTCTGGTTGTTCCCTTTTTATTTTCTGTTCTAGATGTTTTTACATTGTCTTCAGAAGTATTTTGCCTGCATGTGATATTAATTATATTGTTGTTTAGTTTCCAACTCTGTTGGCTTATCTCTCTTGAGTAACAAATATGATGGACCCTTTCCAATCTGTTGATCACACAACCTTCCTCCAAATTTTCAAGTATATCAAATACAATGTGAAGTTTAGAGGTTTGGTCTTTAGTTCTTATGTAGGCTCAAGGTAAAGAGATAACAACTTGGATGACTTCTTGTTAAGGTGATGCCCACTTTCTTAGAACTGTTTCTCTACCCTTATGCATAGAGTAACTAATTTGAAAGTTTGCATGAAGCTGAACTTGGAAATGTATCCTATGCAGTCAATATAACAAAAACTACACCCTTCAAAGACAGATTGGCAAACAGGTTAATGTTCCAGCACACCTCACAGTCCTCCACAAACAGACTTGACCTTTTGCTCCTGGATGTTCACAGGTACGTACAAACTCTGAAACACTTTCTAGCTAACAATTTGAACAGTCCTTTTAAAGAATTGATAGCAATCAGACTTAATAGAACTAGTAAAAAAAGCCCAAGGCCCAAGAGCTTAGATATTTACATGACTCAGAAATTAGTTACTATATCTTAGCTTTTGATTCATTTAACATTCCACTTTGATTTTGGTTCTTTTTTATTAAGAATAATAATGTGTCATGTTATTTCAGAAAGAAATGTGTCTTAGTGTTTTTGTCTTTGAAATGGGATAATACGTGCCCACATTAGAAAGTCTGAGTGAAGCAAAGGCAGTGCAACATGCTTAAGTGTAGAGAGATCCGGTTGTACAGTAATTGTGGCCTTTGTCTGGAGTGGATATTTTCCCCATCACTTAGAACAGAACATTTCCCAAGACTCAAATAAAATGTCCCTATTAGCACCTACATTTGCAATAATGTTTCTTTACTTGCATTTTGTCTGCCAGGTCTACAAAGAGAATGATTGCTATTTTAAAGCAATAGCAGAGAGTGTTGTTATAGGTTGACATTGTAACCAGAGCCTTTCTAATTGCAATTGTACAATATGATTGGTATAGAGACCTCAGGTTAATGTCTGTCTTTCACTTTCAATTTAAACAGTAAATTAAGGATGATTTGCTCTTTTTGAATATGACAGAGACCTTTTAAAATGAAGTGTTTTAAGCCAATTTGATTGCTAGAATTGTTGGGCCCAAAGCCCTAAGGGTAAACATGAAGATGATAACTGAGAAATAATTCTCAGGTTTCTTTCTCAGGAAGAACTGTTTTTCAGCTATATCAATGTTAGACAAGAGTAGAAAATGAAATTCAGCATCATTTCCTTCTTCTAGCAAGTTTGAATTCATATCTAGAGATGATTTTACTTAGTAAAAAAGACTGAAGCTTTCCTCTCCCATCGGCTACTTCTTTCTTCTCTCTTTTATTCTCCTTTTTTTTTTTACAAGTCCATCAGTAATTTTTTGTTTAATCCAAATATCCTGCATATCCTTAGTTGTCATCATTTTGAAGAGCTACAACATCCAATTTTGTAGCTGGTTTGCAAATCATTTTAATTCATTTCATTTCAATGTTATTTCAGGCTGTTAAGCATCTCTGAGGCAAGCTTAGGTAATTAGCTCCACTTTCATGGATTTTTTAACCAATTCTTTCAGAGGGATACATCAACACAGACTTTTTTAAAAGATTCATAGGCCATGACGTGGATACATTTTATGAAGGAAATCATGGGAAAAATTAACTATTCTAGTCATTCCAGCACAATTGATTTTCCCCCTACTATTGCAGAGCCTTGCACATTGGAGTGTTCAAGCAATGTTTATGTTTTGTTTTGTCTTGAAGGAGCATGAAAGAGTGGTTCATTTTAATCAAAGTTTTACTGTGAATGAATTT
The DNA here is from genome assembly GCF_000299155.1 of Elephantulus edwardii. Taxonomy (NCBI): domain Eukaryota; kingdom Metazoa; phylum Chordata; class Mammalia; order Macroscelidea; family Macroscelididae; genus Elephantulus; species Elephantulus edwardii. The sequence continues at coordinate 2,620,813 of NW_006400044.1, read as the reverse complement.
TAATTAATCTAAGTGCACACATTGCTGAAAGATCTGCAAAGTTTTCATTATTATAAGCATAATTTATTCATTTATTAAAATAATTTCATAATAAAAAATCCTTTCAGAATCTTAAGTTTCCAGATATTGCCACTCCAGAATAATCTTCCAATAAAAATATTAACAGCATTTAAAAACAGAAGTTAAAAAAATAGTTAAATTAATGAATTTACAATTAAACAGGGGGATCGTTAAATCCATATATCTTATATAACAATAAGAGTTAATCTCTTCTAATCTTTTCCAATTTGTTCAGTAATAAATGAGAGTTCAACTGAACTTGACTACAAAACTCAGTAATTGGGGAAAAGTCACATTTTCTCATTTGTATTTGTCTTGTCTTTCTTTCTGAAGTTCTACACTGTATGCCAATTGAATCATAAACATACTAAAGTGTTTTGTAATTGGTAATTTTTCATTTTCATTTTCTCGGGTAAATTATTTTAGGAAATCAGATGCACATGAACAGCTTATACTAGAGGTAGATCAATAGATAGCTCGATGAATGACTTCTTTCTGTTTTGAAGCAAGAGAAAACATTAGTTCTTGTAATACAGTCACACAGTCAATAGCATATATTTACTTTAGATATGTTATTTCTCCTGCTTCTAATTTCAAAGTTTTATTTTATATCACATATTATAAAGTGATGTTCTTTGTGCAGTCCCTACACAGAACCAATACGTAGGGTCACTTTCTTCAATGTTCTGCAGAAGTTGCTCCTAACATAACTAGTGTTTTGGCTGAAACATAGTGAAAGAAATGATACTATGGACATTTTCATCTTAGATTTCTTCAAATCAGAATTTTTGTAGTTTAAAATTCCATTGATCTCAAAAGGTTTTTTCCTTGAAAAGAAACGGATAGAATTATTAAATTAGAGTATACAATAATAGGTAATGTCTGGTGGGGGGAGCCTTGGGAGGGGACAAATCTACAACAATGAATGAATGGAAATCCAAAGCCTCTGTAAATTTTCACTGAAATTAATAACAAATTTAAATTTAAAAAAAGAAGTTACAGTAAGGATGGCAATGGAACCACCTTACTTCTGTAACTTGACTTGTGCCACTATTAGAACCTCTACTCAGAATATTATTGCTTTTCCATTTTTGACTCATGCACTTTTAACTTGTTCGTTAAATTTGTATCTTCTAGGCTGCAACACTTCCATGATACATCTTCAAGGATTTGAACATGTACAGCTAAGCACAACTGATAACAGTGCATCTAAATTCCAAAATCAATCTCCATAATAGTCTATGTGTTTCCTACTGCCAAAGGGGCCCTTTAGAGTAGTGAGAGAAGACCTTCACCCTGAAACCCACAGCGTCCCTTTTCAGCAGGAAGTAGCTAAGAGAATACACCATCCCCTTTTCCTTATGAATCAGGGTGAAGTCTCTCTCAGGGAGGAGTGATAGGGAATGGCAAGGGACACACTGACAAAGGAGATTAATCAGAACTGGCTTTGACAAGCACTGTGGCAATTGGACAATTAAAACAGACATGGGGGGGAAGAAGAACGAACTGGGGATGAGGGTGGAGAAAACAGTGCAACAATGAATGAATGAAAACCCAAAATCTCTGTAAATGTTCATTAAAACTAATAAAATTTAATAAAAAAAAAGAAAAAAGTTCCCTAAATTTTCTATTACTTCACTTTTTTTACTAAATATATTCATTATCTTCTGTTCATCACCCCTTGATGACTAAATTCCTGAAAGATACAGAAAACACACAGAGCTGGACCTAAGAAACTTGTAAGCCTATATGGGTTAAGTATGTTAAACTATTTACCCTGGTGTGTAGGAGGAAGGGAGAGATTTTGTTGCCTGATAAAAAGCAAGAATAACAGAAGAATGGGAATTGAGAATAATAAACTTTAAGAGCCTCAACAGTTGACATTTAAAATGTTTACAAACCACAAAATTTTTATTAACAGAAGCAGTGTTATTATAAAGCAATAAGATACAACATAAAGAGGCAAATACAAAATTATCTCTGGCCATCTCCTGCATGAGAACAAGTCCTGGAGGGCAGGAGTGGGGTGAGGTGGAGTGTGATGGATGAGTCTACCTAAGTTTCACTTTATCTTCAATGTGAATACTTGTAAAGTTCAGTAAAATCATAAAGCATGGAGACATTTACTATTGAAATTACAACTAATTTCTCCCACAGAACACTAATGGCACCATCAACTGCCCTAAAGTATCTATTTATATTATGAGATTAAGCACTAGTAACATGTTTGCTTGGTTTTTTAATTTTTTTAATTCTCAACAAAGTACATTAGTTCAGTGCAGACTCCTTGGTTTTTCTAATCATGTTTGCTAATCTGCAAAATTCACTAATTTGCAATGGATCTCCCAGCCATTAGTGTCAATTAGGAAGGCCCGCCTCATACCAGATGGTACTGAGGGAATAGAGAAAGAGAGTAGGAGTCAAACCTCTCTTGCATACCACTTTAAACAAAATCTCTGTTGTTTTAAAAGACAAACATAAGAAGATTTGCAAACAGGATGTCTCTTTTACTTACAGAGCACTTAAAATTTAAGAAATCCATGAAATAGAATTCACTAGTTACACCCCAAGCTGGCAAGACTGGAGTTGCAATACTAAAGAGCTAGGGACAAAATCTTGAAAGGCCTGGGTAGTATCAGCAGAAGATGAAGGGAATGCATAATTACAGTACCAAAAAGAATTAGTCAACATAGAAGTACTTCAAGAAGCTGATGAAGACATTGATAAAAAATAAGGTTCTAGTAATCAATGAGAACCAATTGATAGATCTCAACTAACCTGGATGTGCTTACCATTCTGTGCCAGGAAATTTGGTAAACTGCTTGGCCAACTGAGTGGAAGAGAGTCCTATTTATTTGTTCCCATTACCAAGAAAAAGATTTAACAAAATATTCTAAGTATTGGACAGTATTATTAATATCTCATGCAAGCAAAGTATTACTGAAGATCATAAAAATAAATGGTTAGAAGAGTGTATTGAGAACCTCTGGAAATTTAAGCTGGGTTCAGAAAAGGCCCAGCAGCAGGAAAATCATTATAGATGTTAGATGTGTGTTGGCTAAAGGCAGACAATATCAAAAGAATCTCTATGTTTTATTGACTATGGAAAGGCATTTGACTACGTGAATCATAACAAACTATGGTTAAAATTGAGAAGAATGGGAAGCTCAGAACATCTGATAACGCTCAGATGAAACCTATACATAGATCAATAAGCTATTTTCTACAGAGAGCAAGGGAACAGTACATGCTTTAAAATTAGGCAAGGTGTGCATTAGGGCTCTATCCTTTCTCCATATGTATTCAATCTTTATGCTCAGCAAATCATTCAAGAAGCTGGACTTGATGAAAAACGTGGAGGCATTAGGATAGGAGGAAGACTCATCAACAGCTTATGTTATGTGGATGGTACAACCTTGCTTGCAGAAAGTAAGGAAGGCTTGAAACTTTGCAGATGATCAAAGACTACAGTCTTTAATATGGATTGCATTTCCCCAGTAAGAGGACAAAAATTCTCACCATGAGCAGATAGGTAACATCATGATAGACAGAAGATAGAAATTATCAACAATTTCATGTTATGTGGACTCACAATCAACACTGTTGGCACCAAGTAGTCAAGAAATCAAAGCACATATTGCCTTGGAAAAGTCTTTTGTAAAGGAAATCTCCAAAGTACTGAGGAACATTGATGTCAGTTTCAAGACTAATGTGCACCTGATTGAAGCCATTGTCTTTTCAATCAATATCTATGCTTCTGAGAGCAGGACAATGAATAGGGAGAACAGAAAAAGGATTGATGCCTTTGAGTTGTAGTGTAGGACAAGGGTATTGAATACTTTATAGGTTGGGGGGAAAAATACCCAACCCAGATATGCCTTGGGGAAGGTGCAGTCAAAGTGTTCCATAAAGGTAAGGAAGGAGAAGCTATGTCTCACATTCATTGGTAATGTTGTTGGGAGGGTTTAGTCCTTAGAGAGTGACATCCATCATGCTTGCAAAAGTGAAAGGTCCCTGAATGAGAGGGTGTCCCTTAATCACGTGGATTGACATAGTGATTACAACAATAAGTATGTCAGAGATGATGACACAAGATAGGACAGAGTTTGGATATGTTATTCATAGGGTTGCTATGTTGGGAACAGGAGTGGCATCCACTTCCTAAAGAACTTGTTTCCAGAAACTCTATGAACTTTAATAAATGTTAATAGTTGTAGAGGGGCTTCAAACCTTTTTTTCATAGGGTTACTATGAGTCATGCTCAACTTCATGGCACACAACAATTACCCCCTCATACCTCGATATAGAGCACATATGGCAAAGACTTTCCTTGATATTTGAAACTAAAATGGCAATTCTTGAAATTAGAATTTTAGCACTGTCCTAGGCTTTTTTTTTTTAAAAAAATCTCTATCATTTACAACATCCATCATTTGCCATCAAATTCATTTAGGATTTGGTTCCCAGATTGCTGTTGTTGTTAGGTGGTGTTAAGTCAACCAGGACTCATACTAGCACTAAGAACAATAACTCTGAATGTTCGTCTATCCTGCTCCATCCTCAAAATATCCAGCATGCTTGAGCCCATTGATACAGTCACCATTTCAAAGCATTTTGTTAAAGTTTATCTTCTTTTTCTCTGATTATTTTTCCCAGAATGATGTTCTTTTGCAAGGAATAGCCCATCTTGGAATCATGTCCAAAGTATGTGAAATGAAGTTTCACCATCCTTGCTTCTTAAGATCACCCTGATTGAACTTCTATTTGGTCTTCTGGAAAAAAGACAAACTATTCATATGCATACAAAGAAGATCTATTAATACAAATACTATTGAAACATATCCATCAACCATTAAGTTCAAAGCTGACGAAACTGAGAATTTCTAGCAACTTTTGCACTCTGAAGTTGATGTAACTTGCAATCAAGGTGTATATGATAATAATAAGTGACTAGCACGCAAAGGTTAGAAACAACAAAAAGAACTTGTAGTTAGGAAATACAGCCTTGATGACAGAAATGTGGCTGAAAATCAAATGATAAAATTTTATGAATTGATGATTTTACTTATTAATATCTTTTTTTTTAAGAATAAGTGGCAAATTGGGGTGTTAGTTTAAAAGTTGACTTTTCTCACCAATACATTAGCCCTCACTGGTATCCAGCTACTTTAACTTTTGAAGCATGGCCATGCAAACCTTCAACAGCTGGGAGACTAGAATGAGAAAGAGTGCTTTTCACACTGTACAATGAGATCCCAATTACAACAGTGGTGGAGAGACTGAAAAGACTGTGGCATTGCTACGGGAAGACTGTGCAAAATGTAACCTGACGCTTCTTGCCTTTGTATGGGCCATAGTTAAAAGTTTCACTTGCCAGATGATTGAAGGAATGGCTGACTTAACACTGCTCTGAGGCAAACCTTGCTAGATAATTTCGATTTGTGGTACTGAACTGAACCTGAACTTTTACTAATTGAGAAATTGTGTTTTGCTGTTAAGCTGGCTTTAGATTTCTGCACTGAAACTAGACTTGAATTAGGTGATAAGTCTTTGCCTCCTCACTCTCCAGCTTATTTCCCTAGTAGACCGCACTCTCAGTACCGCAACTGTGAGTAAAATCTGTGAGTCAACAATTAATATCAAACCCAAATGTCAGGTTAAAAGAGGTGCAGGAGCATGAGGAGTGGCATGTCTGGCCAAACAATTATCTATTTGCTGCTATGGATATTATTCATGGGAACATTATTGCTATTACTTTAGGAAATGGGTAGAAGCAGACTGGGCCACTGCCATACCCTCATTTTATCTGCACCTTTATGCAAGTTATACACATGGACTTTACCTGATGAACTACAGATTAATGAAATTGATTAAATCTGTGGACAAATTGATAGAGAAGCTCAAGATAAGCAGTCAAACAAGATCAGAAGCGAATGTGGAACAGACCATCAATAACTTATGTGAAAGTTCAAATTGAAGCTGAAGAAAGTTCATGAGAATCAAACCACATTGAGTCTGTCTTGAATTTGAAACCTATTTTAAGAATAGATTTGAGGCATTGACACTAATGATAGAAGATCAGAGCAGTTGTGAGATGATATCAAGATTATCCATGAAGAAAGCAAAACAATATTATAAAATATATGAAAGAAAGAAAGAAAGAAAG
>NW_006400044.1:2605315-2614402 GCF_000299155.1 Elephantulus edwardii | reverse complement strand
AAGGAAGAAAGAAAGAAAGAAAGAAAGAAAGAAAGAAAGAAAGAAAGAAAGAAAGAAAGAAAGAAAGAAAGAAAGAGAAAGAAAGGGCGAAAATAATGTTAGATGAGACTAAAATTTGCCTTAAAGAGGCCAAAACACAAAGAAGAAATGTTGACACATAAAGACAAACAGGAGATTACCGAGGACAGTTTGAGAAGACAAAACAAAAAATTCTACAAAATGTGCAAAAACCCAGAGTTGAAAACCAAAAAAAGAAGAACACCCTTGGCATTTCTGAAGCTCAAAGAACTGGGAAACAAATCCAGGTCTCTAGTTGCAACACTCAAGTACTTTTTAGTAAAATCATGAATGATGCAGGGATGATCAGAATAAGATGGAAGAAATATATAGAATCACAAAGAATTGGTAAACACTGGACATCTTAAGGAAGTAACAAAAGAACAAAAATTAACAATAAGGAAATAAGTTCAAGCTGCAGTGAAGGCATTCATAAAAAAATAAGGCTTTAAAAACTGATGAGACCATTAAAGCATTTCAGCAAGCAGATACAACCCTAGACATGCTAGTTAGCCTATTCTATGAAATTTGGAAAACAGCTAGATACTGATGAACTGACTGCAAGATATCTGTACTTGTTTCTATTTATAAGAAAAAAAAAAAGGAGATCTGAAAGCAGTAATGATGTCAGTCTGGAGACTAAGGTACTTCTGATACAGGCCATCATCTTTGCAATTATTTGCTATGCATCAGAAAGCTGGACAATACCAGGGATGATAGAAGGAGAATTGATGCCTTTGAGCTGTGCTGCTGGAGAAGAATATTTAATAGATCATGGACTGCTAGGAGAATAAACAAGTTACAAGTTCCTCCTGGAGAGGGTGAAGCCCAGCTGCTCCTTGGAGGCAAGGATTCTGAAGCTTTGTCTGGCATACTTTGGGTATGTTTCAAGGCAGGATCAGTCCTTGGAGAGGGGTGTCATCCTTGGGAGGGTAAAGGGACAATGCAGGAGAGGAAGGCCCTTGATGACGTGGATTGATTCAGTGACTGGCCTAGTGAGTATAGGTGTGTCAGAGACAATAAGATTGACAAGGGATAGAGAGGGGTTTAGGGCTGTTGTAGATAGGGTCGCTATGAGTCGCAGGCCACTTGACCCCACTTAACAACAAATAAAATCATGCTAAATATGATTTTTAAAACACCTGGAATAATACATTTACAGGGAATTTCCAGAAATTAAATCTGGCTTCAGAAGAGGTACCAGTGTCAATTTGATCTTGTCCGAAGCAGAAAATACCAACGAGATATGTGATTGTATTTTGTTGACTAGATAAAGACATTTGTGTGAATTGTAGCTAATTATTGCTAATATTGAGAAGAATGAGACTCCCAGAACTGTTAATTGTGCTTATGCAAAACTATATATAGATCAAGAAGCAACTATCTAAACATAAGGGAAGAGTGCATTGTTCAAGATCAGAAAAATACTTTCATCATACCTATTCAATATTTATTCTGAGTAAACAATTGAGAAGTTGAATTAAAAGAAGAATGTGGCATCAGGATTGGAGGAAGACTCATCAACAACCTTCATCAGATTATACAACTTTGTTTCTAGGATTGGAAAGAAAAAGTAACCTCCTATTTTATTATATGTGAGCTTCTTATGAATGAGAGCCAAGTGTTTCTCATTTTCACAAAATCTACTTAGTTAAAAGTATATTACAAACTCTTAATAAGTAGTTTATTTTCGGTAAGTAGATTTCCTTTTCTGTCTGTTGGAAAATGGTTTTGATGTGTGATGGAATTTAATCTTTAGAAGGTCACATTCATAAATTTTATCATCTCCAGATTGTACATTTCTGGCTGTATTTGGCAGTTTCTTTATACCATAGACTAGGCCATCTAAACTTGATCTCAGTTTGTCTCTGATGAACTTTATGGTTTTGAGCTTTACTCCCAGGTCTCTGATCCACCTTGGGTTTATTTTTGTGCATGGTGTGAGATGTGGATCCTGTTTCACTATTCTCCAAGTAGCAGCCCAGTTTTGCCACCACCATTTGTTTAAGAGCTTGTTATTCCCCTCTTTGGTAGGTCTTATTTCTTTGTCGAATATCAGTTGACCGTAGATAGCTGGATTCATTTCTGGGTTCTCAATTCTGTTCCATTAGTCTACGTGCCTGTCATTGTACCAGTACTGTGCTGTTCTGGTTACTATCACTGTGTAGTAGGTTTGGAGGTTAACGGAGTACTATGCCTCCCACTTCATTTTTGTTTTTCAGAAGTGCTTTGCTTAATCAGGGTCCCTTTCCTCTCCAAATACCATTATTGTAGAATGAGAAGATAAGTGGAGCAGAGTGGTGAGAGAGGGTGAGGAGTGAGGGTGGGAGTTAATTACAGGGTCCCACAATTTATTTGATGGGTGGAGGGAGGAGGGAGTGAAGGAAATGGGAAAGATCTGGTGTGAAAAGCAATGTATATAAACTTTGTAAATAAACCAGTATAAAATATTCTTTTAAATAAAAAGCTCTAATAAATAAATGACTAATAAGTAAATATGATCTGCCTTCATCCTTAATTTGCTGTTCTGACCATCCTAGTCATGGTGTTTGTAGATCTTAACTCCCTATATTATACCAGGATCCTGTCAGGAGAAAATTTGGAAATAATTATTTAAATGCAAGGTGTTTATTTGGGACTAATCCCAGGAAATATGAATACTAGAGTGGGAAGTGAGATAATAAAAGGAAGGAAATTTAAACCAAATGTCACACTGGAGACACGATGAAGCAAATTATGCCCACCTACCATAACTGGCTGCTCTGATCAGGGACTAGTAGGTAAATTCTGTTGGAGTGGGATAAATTGCTGAATGGAACTTACATTTTAAAGAACTCCAGATTTGCTGAACCAGCTGAAACTAGAGGAATTCCTGAGATTATCACCATGTTGTACTTTTTAAACTTCCAGCTTAAAGTATCCTGTGAGGCCACCTGTTAGCTAAAATACAGAGCAGCATATAAAATATTCTCCTCATGAGTGCTTTCTATCTAAAACAAAGAAAAAACACAAATAAACAAAACAAAAGCAAAACAGACAAACAAAAATCAATAATCACCAATTCATTAAAAACAAAGATGAGAAGATATGGGAACAGAGAAAATCTAACACTGAAAAGGAAATAAAGCACAATAAAAGAGAAGGTTCACTTACTGTGAAAAGATAACTAATGTTAACTAATGTCACTGAACAAATTGTATAGAAACTACCAAATTAACAGCTACTTACTGTGCACATTCTCATTGAAAACACACTAAAATACTAGTTTAAAATGTGCCATTAAGTATATTTCAACAGTATATACTCACTGTTGCTGGAATCTTCTGAAAAACTCCTAAAGAAAGCTATACAGACCATCTAAGATACAAGATGTTTACCTCTCTATTCCTGTTCCTATTCCTATGTTTGAAGTTTAATCCTGGAATAGCCAACAAACACAAGCCTACAAAAAGCTTAGACAGAGTTACGTGTTCGTACTGCCAAAATCTACTTATTATGTATGTACAGAATAGTGAGGACTGAGTAAAGTATGTCCAAAGCATCTAAAGTAATTACTTCTGCTTCTATTGTTATGGCTTCTGTTGTTGTTGATGTTGTGTGCCGTTGAGTCAGAACTGAGCTATAGCTGATCATCCAACAGGTTTTCAGATGCAGTTAATCACAAGGAAAGAGATTGCCCATCCTCCTCCTGTGGAACAGCTGATGAATTTGAATCACCTGCCTTTAGGATTGCAGTGCAGCTACTTACCATTGTTGTTGTTGTGCACCTTTGAGTCACCTGTGACCCATAGTGACCCTATGTACAACAGCTTTAAAGCCTGCCCTCTCCTGAGCCAGTCTCACTAATTCTGACATAGTCACTGTATCAATCCATTTCATCCAGGGTCTTCCACTTCTGTGCTGTCCCTCCACCATTCCAAGCATGATATCCCTCTCCAAGGGCAGATCTCTCCTGGGCGTGTGCCCAGAGTACATGAGACAAAGATTCAAAATCCTAGCCCCCAAGGAGAGACTTAGTTTCACCTTCTCCAAGACCTATTTGTTTTCTTGGCAGTCCATGATACGTTCAAGACTCTTCTCCAGCACCACAACCCAAAGGCATCTAGTCTTCTTCTGTCATCCTTAGTCATTGCCCAGCTCTCTGATGCATAACAAGTAATTGTGAAGACCATGGCCTAGATTAGGTGCACTTTAGTCTCTCAATTGATATCTTTGCTTTTCAGTACTCTGGAGAGGTCTCTGACAGCAGATTTTCCCAGTGAAATTCGTCTTTTGATTTCCTGACTGCTGGTGTTGGGAGTGTTGGTTGCGGAGCTGAGCAAGCTATAATTGTTAACAACCTCAATATCTTCTCCATCTATCATAGTGCTGTCAATTGGCCCAGTGGTGAGAATCTTTGTCTTCTTGATGTTGAGTTTCAGTCTATACTGAAGACTACAGTTGTCGACTTTCTGCTAATTTAGCCCCCTGACTCCCAGTTAGTGTAAATCAAATTTAAATACTGTCCAATCTGACACTATCTTCATTATTTGCTCCAGATTGGACAGTTATGATCCACAGCATTTTCCCTGGGTGATTTTTCTGAAGCATAACACCAGGTCTTTCTTTCTAGTGCATCGTAATCAGTAATCTCTGATGGAACTTGTTTGTCAGCATAGAAACATTCAAGCCTCCAATGACAGACAGGTGGGTAATGTCACATGAAGTATATTGGTTTGAATCAAATGTTGACTCTAAAGTGAAGTAATCTTCAAAACTTTGTCAGAAACACCTGAGCTTCAATGTGGGTAGAGAATAAAGCTGTGACGCTACTAAAAAATTGCAATTTCACTCTCACTTTTTTAAGGAAAGTTTTCTTTATGGATGTATTTATTCACAACAACATCTATCTATGTGAATATGTATGTCCAGAGGAAAATTTTCCTAGAAAAAAGAATAAAATTAAATTAAGTTCCACATAAAAATATCAAGATGTCAGAAAGGATAAAAGTGAAAAAGGCCATTGATTTTTACCACCATTCCTATGAAAATCCATAAAGTCTATATTTTAAAATGGGCCTTATTGTCACAAGTCCTGAAGGATGATAACATTTTCAGTCACATCCAAAACTACCAACATTTCTGCAGTCCTTTTGATTCTATGAATCCAGCGGCCTCTGATCTGCCACTGATTAGGACCTACATCTGAAATGCTTCAGAGATTAAATATCATTATCACTCAAAAGAGAGAAATTAATTGCACCTTGACACATAACTGAATGCCTTTAGCACTTTCTATCCTCATCAAAATTGTTTACTTAGAATGGCATCTGTAATAATTTGATTGTTCCCAGAATTCTCCCACGTATCTTTGTACTTCACCTTCCTATGGAGAAAGTTTAGTGCTCTCTGCATGAAATGACTTAAGATCTGTGGTTTGAAGGAGAAACACACACGAAGTAGGAGTATTTGGATGGAAGAAATAATCAGAGAAGGTTTCTTGGTATGCTACCATACTTAAAGTCCACAGGCCCAGATGGCCCTAACAATCTGTGTCTCCACCCACATTGAAGCCCCTGATGTGTTTCTGAACATAGTCAAATGTTCTCCTGGAAAATACACATATTTGGGGAATTAGTTAAATCCCAAATATTAAGAACAATCACAAGAGTATTTATTAGAGTAGTTACTGAAAGATAGGGCAGCTTTCTTACTTACAAAGCTGCTGAATTCCAAACCATACTGAAATACATATAACTCTCTTAAATGTCATTCCCTTTGCCAACTGTCATCAAAATAATTCCTCTGAGTTTTCCTTCTTATAGTAAATTTGGCTTTTCTTTTTTTCTTTTTCTCTCTTTCTTGCCTTAATTTCAATCAAAAGCTCCATTTTACAGATTAAAACATTGAGACTTTTAAAAAGTTGCTTATTTTCCAGGGGCACAATCTAGTTAGTGTCATGACACCCACAGATGACTGTCATAATTTGAAAGCTCAAACATTTCACAATAAATATTGGCTTTTGTGTTATGTGTACAGCAATGATATAACTACTTCCAACATAGACAAAGGGAGAGGTGAAAGAACAAAGTGTTATAATAGTATGAAAGAACTTAATTGGAAAGGATAGGTGAATCTCAGGAATTGAGTTCTAATGATAGCTTATTTCTAGATGGTAGTATTTTGCATCCATCACACAAAATAATTTTCTAAGTTATCAGCACTTCTTTCAGTAATATCTGCTAGTATGCATTATGTTCTTGGCAATGCAAATATGACACTTTCTAGGTACTACATATTCTAAAACAGCCTGGGTACTGTAGATGTCCAAACAAAGCCCAAGACTTCACAAACTTCCAATTGAGAAAAAGTAAATAAATAAATGGATTTTATAACGTAACGTATTAAGAGGAATGGAATGCTATCAGGCAAAAATAAACATGGAGGTTCTTTTTCAGAAGCAGGCTTCACTGAAGAAACATGGGAATATCTTTGTACTTTTTTTCAAATACTTCTTCTGGAAAGCAGTGAGAAAAGACAATGTCCTTGCTTTCTTAGGAGAAATTAGATTTCCAAATCAGTGAAATAACTTGCATACTGTACCATTATAAAATTTTAATAAAACTGAGAAAATGTTGAGATTCAATTCACTGTTAATAACAATTGCGATTATTTTTATACTCATTGTCTCATCTTTTGACACTCAAAAAAGTCAACTCATTGCTTTTTTGTCATAACTGAGTCAGAGTTGGCCCTCCAACAGGTTTTAAGAGGCTAAAAAACACATGGGAGAAGATTGCCTTCTCTTGAAGAACTTCTGGTGGATTTGAACCACAAGAAAAATACAGCCTTTGGGTTAGAATATGCCACTAGAGTTCCCTTGTCACAACAGGGCTTATGCCACCATCACATGTATTTTTAGCAGAATTATTAAGGTGCTTCTCTTGAAGTCAGATAAGGATCTAAATCCAAATAGAATTGACTCTGCACTTCCTGTATTCTTACTGTATACCTCAGGACTGTCTAATAAAGCAACAGGCTTCCAGTAATTAGTGATTAAATTTTCTTTTTGCAGTAATTTATAATGGTAGATACAACAATAGTAACCTACTCATTTACTCAGGCTTCTAAAAATTTCAAAAACAAATATAAGCAAGTTTCTTACTAATTTATCATGTTCATTATTCATGGATATTCATTGGTATTTCTAATGGGGCTTAGGTTTTTAAAAGACACAAAGACTTTATAGAAAATGATGAGGACTGTGAACACTACCAATAACCAAATGCCTATATTCTGAAAGCTATATATATAATTGTACAGCTTTCTAAGGTGCTTTGAATATATTCATAAACCTGTGAGCAATATACCACTCAAGTTACGAATGTTTGATAAAGACTATTTGTGATTTCATACCATTTATGAAGGAAAAACACCAGCCAACCCACTTTAGCTACTATATCTTCTAAGTTTTCAAATGAATATGAAGTATTGAGAGGTTTATAAGGATATGTTGTTGTTGTTCTTGTTGTTGCTGCTGTTTACCAGAGAGTCAGAACTGACCCATAGCTGACCCTCTAGCAGGTTTTCAGAAGCAATTAATCTCAAGGGAGGATATTACCCATCCTTCTCCCTCTCTAAGGATATGCACTTGATGCTACGCTTGGTCTCAGCCAAAAGACTGAGAAGCGATAGATAGGAATAAACAAAATAGTTATACTCAGATAAATAGATATATACACTAATCTGAGTTGTAAAGACTTGGCTTAATTCTGTAAATTCTCTAAACTTGGATATGATTCTTAATTAATTCAGTTCCCAAATCCATAAAATTTAGGAAAGATCACTAATAATTTAAAATTATTGCTTACACTTTTAAAAATACTTTGTACTTGATAATTATATGGCTTATTTTTTTTTTGTTTCCCTGGTATTGTGATTATTATTGCTCCTGTACCAATAGATTACTATTCTAGAATGTGACAGAATTTTTGACAAAAGCTTCAGACTGAGATGAGAAAGCGTGACCAAAGAAAAGGTTCCAAATATTGCCTGAAGGAAAAACAAAGGAAATGTTTAGAAAATTAAACTTTGACACATTGTACAGACATTTGCAAAAACAAGATGTTATTTAATTAAAAATGAAATATGATTAGCTATAAAAAATATCAACAGATATTTCAGAACAATTTTTAATATTTTAAAATTATATTTTATGAGCAAACTGGATTTTATAATAATGAGATTTTAACTGGACACATTTTCCATTAGTAGGATGTGTTTAGATTTTGAAACAATATACAACGATAAAAGGATTAGCAGAAAGGAAATAACACCCTCAAAATATTTTCCATTGTGTCTGGGGATATGCTAAGCAGCATCTGAACAAAGATAGTTGACTTTTCCCTGCCCCACTACTGACATATTATGACTTATCTGCAAGGAAGATGAGAGAGCCAGTGTTTAGCTATTTAGATATATTTACTTTAAATATTTACACAGTGCAAACTGCTTAAGCATGTTGAAAACGTTTGTGGAATTATCATATAGTTTTCGTTCAAATGCATTTGTTTAAAATGTCAAAGTAAGTGAAACCATTTGTTGACCAGAATAAGTCTTATGTTATCAAAGTAATGGGAAGAAAGTGTGTAAATACAGCTAACCCTTCTAACCAGCCTCCTTTACTCATCCATAAAATGAGATAATAATCTAACTTAAAAATAAAGCTATGTCTTTGGAAGTTCTTGAAGATAGACCACATTGTTGTACTTTTTCTGCTTATATTTTATGCTAGAAATTGCAAACCACCTAATCCCTCATGCTCTCTGTCCTACTTATCTTTTCTTTCCCAATGTAATATGTCTTTTAATCTCCTGGCTGCTGGTGCTAAGAGTGTTGATTGTGGAGCCAAGCAAACTAAAGATGTTTACAATCTCAATCTCTTCACCATCCATTACTATGCTGCCAATCAGCCCAGTGGTGAAAATTTTTGTTATCTTGACATTCAATTTCAATCCATATTGACTGCAGTCCTTGACTTTCTGCAACAAA
>NW_006400044.1:2590789-2604597 GCF_000299155.1 Elephantulus edwardii | reverse complement strand
ATAATAAATTTGTTATGCTATATGTTAGAAATAAGAATAAGAAATGTGTAGGGATTTGCTATGTTATATGTTAGAAAGTATGTTAAGAATATTTGTGGAAAAAATATACTAAACAGTTTAATATGCCCAAACAGGCAGTTAGGAGCCATGAGAGCCCACTGGCCAGAACATGTGTAGACCCCTGATAAGGAATTGTGACTTGTTGCTGCTCATATTACCAAGGGAATGCAACTGATATAGATAATGACTGGTCAAACCCATGTGGTTTGGGATCTAATGTGATTGGTTATACAACTTGTTTTAAAACTAATATGAATGATAAAACCCACATTTTGAATGCTGTTATTCTTAATTTTATTGGTTCAATATAATGAAACCCAAAGTTTGAATGTTATTTGTTGACCACAATGTAATATCCCTACAAAATAAATATATAAACTCTGGGATCCCAACTAAAATTGCACTTCTGCTAAAGACAATGAGCTGAATACTGAAGACCCAAAGGCTCTTTTCAGAGCCAGACTTAAGGACTCTGGCCATACTTATGGACATGAGCTGCTGAGACAGCTGAGGACCCTGGCTACATCAAACTTCTGAACTAGCTGAGGATCCCGACTGCTCCAATGGCCATGAGAGGCAAAAGAAGGCAACGAGTTGGGATCCTAATATATGTGACTGTTCCCCACTATGAATCAGTATGCTGTGATGTATTTATGAATTGCAATGTTGATAAATTGCAATTGAGAGTTTAATACTTGATATGAATTAATGAATCAATATGTTGTGATGAATTTTTCAATTGTAATATAGATAAATTGTAATTGATTATTACCATGAATAAATTTATAAATTATAATTGGCTTTTGTAATACTCACAAGTAACTAATTAAGCCTCAAGGCTCGTGATAGCACAGGAGAGGAAGATCCTAGATGAGATGGTTGATTCAGTGAGTGGGGTAATGGTGGTGGGTGTGTCAGAGACAATAAGATTGGCACAGTATTGTACAGGGTTTAGGGCTGTTGTAAAAAGAGTCACTAAGACTCACAGGAGACTCAATAGCACATAACAACAACAACAACTACTTATCCTTTTGAAACTAGTTGTGACCACATAAGACTTAATTCATGAGTTAGATTAAAAAAAATACTTATGGGTCTTCTAGAAAATTTCCTTAATGCAAAGAAGCATGTCCTTTACTCCAACTCTTTTCTCCAATGTCTGGGTTATGAATGAGTTGTTGGAGTTCATAGTCCTCTAGATTCACTTGGTGCTATTCTAGACAAATAAATGAGGCAAAATGTAGGAAACCAAGAAATTTGTTGACCACAGAGCAACTGTACTAGTCTATGACCAATTACACCAAGTTATGAAAGTGCACTCTTTTTGGTTTTTTTTTTGTTATTAATATGCATTGTTTTGCATGGTTTGCAACTTTAGACAATTATTTTCTTTGTTATACTTAGAAAGCTTTTTTGGAAGATTTGTCTTGCCTGTAACTTGATACTAAGCTTCACATCATTGGCAGTCATTATTTTATTCACTTATTCAGCCAACATTTACAGAGAATCTATTGAGTCTCAAGCAGTGAGCTAGATACAGTGGCTGATCAAGATAAATGTGATTGTGAAATGATAGTGTAGCAGAGGAGAAAAGTATTCAATAGATAAGTAGATAAATACATAATTATAAAGTCTACTATAAAAATTATCAAATGATTAAAATCTACAAGAAACTATTTTCATTTAATTGAGGTGCAAATCAGTTTTTTAAGAAGTAAATGATGTTAATTGAGGAAGGAAAATGGGCAACAATGATTGAATACTAATGAAATGTAACCTTTCTCTAAAATTTTGTAAAAATCACAACTTTAAAAATGATGTTAATTGAAACCAGTGTATGTGAGAAGTTACCAGAAAGTGTGTTAGATGAGCATATAAATAGAACACTTGACCAAAAAGAGGCCAGTTATAAAACTGAAGTCTGTATGGCTGAAATGCAGAAGTTTTAAAAGGGCGGGGGGGGGGCAGGTGGAAGAGATGAGGCTGGAAATACGCTGGAAATACACATAAGGGTTTTATTGGTATGGTTGATTTTAAATTTTACGGCAAGCTAAATGAAAGTCCTGAAGCTCTTTAAGTACTAACTGAACATACTTTTGGTTTATTCTGTCTATGAGATTCATGAATCCGAGAAAGGCAAAAGTTGAAAAAAGGAGAAATCAGAGTTATTTGAAAGGATCAAGATGGTAGAATCTGGTCACTTAAATTAGAAGTGGCAATATGGAGAGGGGTGTGTGTGTATAGGTATATAATATCTCTTTTGATAGTCAAATTGAAAACAAATTGGAAAAGTATATTCACTATACAAACAACTTCTTGTCATCAAATTAGAACCAATTTGTAACTGACCCTCAGCAGGTTTTAGAGGTTGTAAATCACACAGAAGGAGACTGCCCTTCTTTTTCTCTTGGAGCAGCTGCTGCATTCAAATGAATCATATGACTTTCAACTGGTAGTGCAATTCCCTACTCATTTGGCATCCAGGACTACTGGTCTAGGGTTGATTCCAACTCATGAAAACCTTCCATTGCATTTCACAAGTTCTAAATCTTAACAAAGAAGAATATATTTAAGAATACTCTTTATTTCTCCCAGTGGATTTAAACTGGGCTGATCTTTTCTTAGCAGTCCAATATTTAACCTATTACATCAACAGGTCTTGAAGCCTGAAATTCATAAAAAATGTGATCAATATTAATTAATAATTATTGGTGAATGAATTAAAAACCATAACCAAAGAAATATTATCATCAGTCAGATAATATGGTCTTGTGGATAAAAATGATTCTGGTGGGAATGTAAAATGGTGCAACCCCTGTGGAAAGCAGTATGGCGCTTTCTCAAAAAGTTGCAAATAGAGATACCATTTGACCCAGCAATTCCACTACTGGGAATATACCCTGAAGAGACCATAGCTGACATCCAAGCAGATATATGCACACCCATGTTTATTGCAGCTTTGTTCACAATAGCAAGGAGTTGGAAACAACCTAAGTGCCCATCAACAAACGAATGGCTAGAGAAGCTGTGGTATATTCGCACAATGGAATACTATGCTGCATTAAAAAACAAGGAACTCATGCAATATTATTCAAAATGGTTGACTCTGGAGAACATTATGCTGAGTGAAATATCCCAGTCACAAAAGGACAAATATTACATGATGCCACTGTTGTAGAATGGGACTGTCCTTGGAGTTGGGGAGAGACTGAGTAAGATGGGTTCAATAATATATACTGCACTGAAACAAAGGAGGGAGAAAACTGTTTAAAAGAGATATATAACTAGGTATTTCTGTCATCACAGGAGACTAGAGCGAGGGCTACATGGTGGAGGGGACCTGGGGGAGGGTTAGTAAAACAATGAAAGAATCTTTTCTTTTACTTTTCCATAATTTTTGGACTCATGTACTTATAACTTGTTAGTCAAATTTGTGTCTTCTAGGTTGCAACACCCCCATGATACATCTTCAAGGATATGAACATGTACGGCCAAGCACAATCAATAAGAGTGCATCTAAATTCCAAAATCAATCTCCATAAAATCTATGTGTTTCCTACTGCCAAAGGGGCCCTTTAGAGTAGTGAGAGAAGATCTTCACCCTGAAACCCACAGCGTCCCTTTTCAGCAGGAAGTAGCTAAGAGAATACTCCATCCCCTTTTCCTTATGACTCAGGGTGAAGTCTCTCTCAGGGAGGACTGATAGGGAATGGCAAAGGACACACTGACAAAGGAGATTAATCAGAACTGGCTTTGACAAGCACTGTGGCATTTGGACAAGAACAAACTGGGAGGAGGGTAGAGAGAATAGTGCAACAATGAATGAATGGAAACCCAAAATCTCTGTAAATGTTTATGAAAATTAATAAAATATAATGATAGGAAAAAAAAAGATTCTGTGTATCTTTTGATAGAAATCTTTTTTTTAGTTGTAGAGAGGCTTCAGGTCTTTTGTTCATAGGGTCACTATGAGTCATGCTCAACTCGAAGGCAATCAAAAATAACAACAATAATTTTATACTGGTTTGCTTATAAAGTTTGTATACATTATGTTTCACACTATCCTTCATTCATTGAGTTTCTTATAATCATTCCCATTTATTACCTTTTATAAAATTAATCACCATTAGACTATGCTCTGTTTTTTCAGGCCTCCACTGGATCATTCTCAAGTCCTTTATCCCCTTCTTACACCCACTAAATTGTGCAACTCTGTGATTTCACCCTTACCCATCCTTACCCCTCTGCTCCCATTCCTTTCCACCCTTATTTTACCCCCTTACATGTTTTACTTGTTATTTTTCTAATTTTACAATAATGGCCTCATTCAACATTTGTCCTTATGAGACTGAGTTAGTTATCTCAACATTATGTTCTTCAATCTCTCCCAAGTTATGAAGTATTTTTCAAAGTCATTGCATTTGAGTGTTGCATTGTATTTCATTGTGTGAATCTACCACAACTTCTAAACACATTCAGTTGTGGGTGGAGACCTTTGGGCTGTTTCTATGTTCTTGCTATGGTGAATAATGCTGTTAAAAACACAAATCTCCATTTGTGTATCTGTTCTAATTCCCTCGGGGTGTATTGCTAATAGAAGAATATCTGGGTCATATAGAGTTTCTATATTTTGTTTCTGAGCAGACTCCAAACTACCTTCCAGAGTGGTTATATCATTTTATAATCCATCAACAGTATATGAGAGTTCACATATCCCTACATCCTCTCCAACACTTATTGTTCACCACCCTGCTAAACTTTGTGACTGCTACTGGGATGAGATGGTATTTCATTTCTATTTTAATTGTGGTTTTAATTTGTATCTCCCTTATTACCATTTATTTGCAGCTTTTTTCCCCCCCATTTATCTCTTGCCCATCTGAACGTATGCTCTGTGAAAATTCTTTTCATGTCTTTTGCTAATGAGCTATCAGTCTCTTTCTTCTGGAGGCCCAATTTACTTATTATGTAAACTTTTGTTATAAAAGTCTTGTCTAACATGATATTGCTGAATATTTGTTCCCAGTGAGTATTTTCACCCTACTGTAAAAACCTTTTTTAGACATACAGTGATTTTATTTTCTGAAGGGCCCATTCAGCAATTGTATCCTCTCCAGACTGTATTTCTGGCTGTATTTGTCAACCTCTTTATACCACAGGCAAGGTCTTCAAAGCTTGGTCTCAGATTGTCTCTTATGAACTTATGGTTTTAAGCTTTACTTTCAAATCTCTGATCTTGATCTGATTTTTTGTGTGTGGTGTGAAATGTGTATCCTTCTTTTTCAGCTTTCTGCAGGTAGTAGTTCAGTTTTGCCAGCATCATTTGTTGAAGAGGTTATAATTTCCCCATTTGATAGGCTTTATTTCCTTTCTAATATCAGTTGACCATCTATAGATAGGTTTATTTCTAGGTTCCCAATTTTACTCCATTGTAACATGTGCCTGTTATTGTACCAGTTGTACCATGCTGTTTTAGCTAATACTGCTGTTAGTAGGTTTGGGGTCAGAGAGTGCTATAGTCTTCCACTTAATTTTCTTGTTTTTCAGAAGTACTGTGTTTATTCAGGGTCTCTTTCCTCTCCAGATAAACCTGACAATTTCTGTCTGAAGTACTCAGCTTATTCAGGGTCTCTTTCCTCCCCAAATAAACTTGACAGTTTCCATTTAAATCTTCTTGAAAACTGAATTTTCATGTGGACTGGAATTGTGTTGAACATGTAGATTGCTTTTGGTAGAATTGTCATTTTCACATTGAGTCTTCCTATTCATTATCAGGAAGCATTTTCCAATTTATTTAGACCTTTTATTGTTTCTTGCAGAAGTGTTCTGTACTTTTCTTTGTACAAGTCTTTGTGTCTCTAGTTAAGTATCTCAATTTGTGGAATAATGTTGTCAGTTTGAGGACTATGGTGTACTTGATTTAGGCCATGATCTTTCCAATGTCTTGCTAAGCACTGAGAACTGCACAATGAATATGGATGACAGAAAAGAGAATTGACACCTTTGAGCTGTGGTGTTGGAGAGAGCACTGAAAATCTCATGGATTGCCAAGACAATGAATAGATATGTCTTGAAGAGGGTGCTCCTTGAGTGCTTTTTGGAGGCAAGAATGATGAGCCTCCACCTCACATACTGTAGGCATGTTTCTAGGAAGGGCTATTCCTTTGAGAAGGACATGTTGGTGGGTGGAGGGTGGACAAGGGAGAAGTCGACCCTCAACTAGGTGGATTGACACGGTGACTTCTGCAATGGGCTCTTGTGTGACTGGAAGTGTACGGATGACACAGGATAGAACAGATTTCAGATCTTTAATTCATACGGCCTCTATGAGTTGTATTAGACTTGGTGGCACTTAAATACAGCAAAAACTTTGTAAATGGCACTGCCATTTTTATTTCCTTTTCTGAGCTCTCTTTTTTACTATAGAGGAATCTCACAGATTTTTAGATATTGATGCTGTAGTCTGCCACCTTTTCATGCAAAGGTGTTTTACTGTGGGTTTTACATGGCAAGTTGTGGTTGATGTTGAGAAGAACGAGAATCCCAGAGCACTATTGTACTTATGTGGAACCTATACTTGGATCAGGAGGTTGTTGTAAAAACAGAGCAGGGGGCACTGTGTGGTTTGAAATTAGGAAGAGAGTGTATCAGGGCTGTATTCTCTTTCCATACCTGTTCAATCTATATGCTGAACAAATGGTCTGAGAAGCTTGACTCTGTGAAGAGGAATGTGGCATCCGATTAGAGAGAGACTCATCAATAACCTGCACTACATAAATGACATAAACTTACTTGTTCAAAGTGAGGAGAACTTAAAGTACTTGTTGCAGAACATCAAGGAGTGCAACATTCAGTATGAATTGCATCTCAATATCAAGAAAACAAAGATTCTTACCACTGGACCAATAGACAATGTCATGATGGTTACAGAGGAGATTGAAACTGTCAACAGCTTGAATCTATAATTAATACCCTCGGTATAAGCAGTCAGGAAATAAGGAGACTTATTGCATTGGGAAAATGTGCACTTATGGATCTTTCTAAATTATTAAGGGATAGTGATGTCAATTTGAGAACTAAGGTGTGTCTGATTCAGGCCATAGTCTTTCCAATTACTAGCTATGCATCTGAGACTTGGACAATGAATAAGGATGACAGAAAAATAATCCATGCCTTTGAGCTACGGTGTTGGCAAAGAGCACTAAACATCCCATGGGTGGCCAAGAGAATGAATAGATATATCTTGGAAAGGATAGAGTCAGTGCTCTTTGGAGGCAAAAATGATGAGGCTTCACCTCACACACTTTGGACATATTGCTAGGAGGAGGGGCTATTCCTTGGAGAAGGACATTATCTTTCTTGGAAAGAATGGAGGGTCGATGAAGGAGAAGAATATCCTCAACCAGGCTGATTGACACAGTGACTGCTGCAATTGTGTTTGTGTGTCAAGAAGTGTGAGGATTGTGCAGGAAAGGTCTGGATCCAGACTTCTTGTTCACAGAGTCACTATGAGTCATACTGGACTCGATGGCACCTAACAACAACAGCAATCCTACCACCCTATTTAATTGGCCTACTAGCCCTGATATGTTTCTTTGTTAAGTCTTTAGAGTTTACTGTGTACAGTATTATATAATCTGCACAGAATAACAATTTAACCATCTCTTTGCCATTCTGGATGAATTTTATTTTCTTTGCTTGTTGTATTATCCAAGCAAGTACTTTCAATACAATATTGAATAGAAGTGGTGACAATGGGCATTCTGGTGTGGTCCCTGTTCACAGGAAATTGCTTTTATTTCATTGAGAATGATATTATCTCTTGGGTTTGTGTATATACTATTCCCTATGTTGAAATTCCCTTCTATTTCAATTTTGATGAATGTCTTTATTAGAAAGTGGTATTGTATTTTGACGAGTGCCTTTTCTGCATTAGTTATTAAGATGATATGGTTCTTTTTATTTGCTTTTTTAATATGGTGAATGATGTTGATTTTTTTTCCATTTGTTGAACCATCCTTGATACTAGTTATGAATCCCACTTGGTCATGATGAATTATTTTTTATGTGCTCTCAGATTCTATTGTCTAGGATTTTATTAAGGATTTGTACATCTATGTTTATGAAAGATATTGATCTGTAGTTTTCTTTTTTGTTAATATCTTTGCTTGTTTTTTGTTTTGTTTGTTTTGTGTTATGTTGTTTTTTTTTTTTAATTAGGGCCCTTCTTGCCTCATAGCATATCTATGAGAGTGTTCCTTCTTTTTCTATTTTTTTTTTAATTTAAGTAGAATTGGTGATATGTCTGTGAATATTTAATAGGATTCACTATAAAGCCATCTGGTCCAGGACTCTTTTGTGGGTGAGTATTTTTATAACTTGCTCAATTTCTCCTTTTGTGAGGAGTCTGTTCAACTATTCTCCATCTGTCCATGTCAATCAGGGTAAGGTATGAACTTCAAGGATTTTGTCTTTTTCTGTTGTTGTTGTTGTTATGTGTCATCAAGTCGCTTGTGTCTCATAGTGGCACTATGTACAACAGCCCTAAACCCTGCTTTATCCTGTGCCAATCTCACTGCCTCTGACAGACCCATCCCAATTACCCTAGTCACTGAATCAATCCACCTCATAGAGGGTCTTCCCTTTCTGCGCTATCCCTCCACGCTCCCAAGCATGATGTCCCTCTCCAAGGACCTCTCCCTTACAACATGTCCAAAGTATGTCAGATGAAGCCTCATAATTCTTGCCTCCAAAGAGCAGCCTAGTTTAACCCTCTCCTGGATGAATCTGTTCATTTTCTTGGCAGTCCAGGGTACATTCAATACTTTTCTCCAGCACCACAGCTCAAAGGCATCAATTCTCCTTCTATCCTCCTTAGTCATTGTACAACTGTCTGATGCATAACAAGTGACTGAAAAGACCATGGCCTGTATCAGACTCATCTTAGTCTCCAGAGTGACACCATTGCTCTTCAGTACCCTGGAGAGGTCCCTAAGAGCAGACTTTCCTATCCCAATACGGGTTTGTTTTGTTTTGTTTTATTTCCTGGCTACTGGTGCCAGGAGTGTTGACAGTGGACCCAAGTAGACTAAAGTTGTTAACAATCTCAATCTCTTCACCATCCATCCTGATGCTGCCAACTGGTCCAGTAGTTAGAATCTTTGTCTTCTTGACATTGAGTTTCAATCCATACTGAAGGCTGCAGTCCTTGACCCTTTGAAGGTTCTTCTCAGTTTCAGCAAGCAGGGTTGTGTCATCTGCATAACACAGATTGTTGATAGATCTTCCACCAATTCTGATGCCACACTTCTCCTCATAGAGCCCAGCCTCTCTGATAATCTGTTCTGCATACAGGTTGAAAAGGTATGGAGATAGGATGCATCCCTGGCGTATGCCTTTCCCAATTTTGAACCATGCAGTGTTCCCTTGCTCTGTTCTGATGACTGCCTCTTGGTCCAAGTATAGGTTTTTCATTAGCACGATTAAGTGTTCTGGGATTCCCATTCTTCTCAGAGTTAGCCACAGTTTCTTATGATCCCCACAGTCAAATGCCTTTGCATAATCAATAAAACACAGATAGACATTCCTCTGGTATTCCCTGCTTTCAGCTGAGAACCATCTAACATCAGCTACAATATCCCTAGTACCTTGACCCCTTCTAAACCCAGCCAGAACTTCTGGCAGTTCTCTGCTGATGTGCTGTTCCAGTCGTTTTTGGATAATCTCCAGTAGAATCTTGCTTGCATGTGAAATCAATGATATCGTTCTATAGTTTCCACACTCTGTTGGGTCACCCTTCTTTGGGATGTGAGCAAATATAAATCTCTTCCAGTCAGTTGGCCAAGTGGTTCTCCAGATTTCTTGGCACAACTTGGTGAGCACATCCAGGGAAGCATCTGTTAGCTGAAATATGTCAATTGGTATACCATCTATTCCTGGGACCTTATTTTTTGGTATTTCCTTCAAAGCAGCTTGAACTTCTTTTATCACCATAGGCTCTTGCTCATATGTGATTTCATTAAATTCTTCTGTGTCTGCCAGTTCCTTTGGATACAGTGACTCAGTATATTCTTTCCATCTTCTTTTAATACTTCCTGGATAATTTGATATTCTTCCTAAAGCATCCTTGATTATAGAAACTTGAGGTTTAAATTTGTTCTTCAGTTCCTTGAGCTTAAGAAATGCTGAGTTTGGCCCTTTTGGTTTTCTGACTCCAGCTCCTTGCACATTTCATTGTAGTGTTTTGCTTTGTCATTCCGTGCTGCCCTTTGGAATCTTCTGTTCAGCTCTTTAGTATCTTGAATTCTTCCTTGTGCTTTGGTTTGTCTGCGCTCCAGTGCAATATTCAGAGTTTCTTCTCACATCCATTTTGGTCTTTTCTTCCTCTTCTGTTTTGTAATGACCATCTGGACTCTTCCTAGATGATACATTTGACCTCCTCCCACAACTCATTAGGTCTTCGCTCATTGGTTTTCAAGGCCTCAAACCTGTTTCTGAGATGGTTCTGAAATTCAGGTGGGATGTACTCAAAGTCATATTTTTGTTCCCATGGATTTGGTTTCATTTTCCTCAGCTTCAGCTTGAACTTGCATATGAGTAGCTGGTGGTCTGTTCCACAATCAGCTCCTGGCCTTGCTAATATTGAGATTCTTCAGTGGTTTTTCCCCCAGATATAATCAATCTGATTCCTATGCATACCATCAGGTGAAATCCATGTGTATAACCTGCGTTTATGTTTCTTATAAAACGTATTTGCAATGAATAGGTCCTGTAGGTTTTCAAGATTATCACAATCTAGCTTGTCCTCTGTTATTCCTTAATCAATTTATTTGTGTCTTTTCCTTTTTTGTCCTTTTGTTAAGTTTGCCAATAGTTTGTCAATTTTACTTATTCTTTCAAAAAACTAGCTCCTGGTTTTCTTGATTATTTCAGTTGGGGCTTTTTTTCTGTTTTATATCATGATATAATTTTGTACAAGAAATTACTTCTCTTGTTCTTTCTCATTGCCTTTGAATTGGTTCCAATTCATAGCTGACTTTCTATTAGGTTTTCAAGACTGTTAATTGCTTGGAAGAAGATTGTTCATTTTTCTCCCACAAAGCAGCTGGTGAATTCAAACTTTCAGAGATGAATGGTCAATAGCATAACCCTCTATATACTAAACTACCAGAACTCCCTTATTAGTGATTTTTTTTTTCATTGCAAATACATTTTTTAAAAAACATAAAAAACAACTCTATATATGGATATCACAAGATGAAAAACATGGTATTTAAATTTACAATATCTGTGCAAAGAGATAATGTTATTTTTGTTGTTGTTGTTATGTGCCATCGAGTTGCCTGTGACTCATAGTTAACCAATGTACAACAGTCCTAAAACCTGCACTATATTGTGCCAATATTATTGTCTCTGACTCACCTACCCCCATTACACCAGTCACTGAATCAATCCGTCTCATTGAGGGTCTTCCTCTCTTGTGCTTGTCCCTCCACCATCCCAAACATGATGTTCCTCTCCAAGTTCTTGTCCTGCTTTGCAACATATCCAAAATATGTCAGATAAAGCTCTAGAATCTTTGCCTCCAAGAAGCAGCCTGATTTCACCCTCTCTAGGATAAACATGATAGAGAAGTTCAACATCAAGTTATAAGACGAATGGTCAATTGTAGAATATCCCGTAAAACTCTCATATGTGAGTTCACATTGCACCTGAAAATAAATAAGAAAATAAGTCTACGTGAGCTAAAATATTACCTTGAGACTATTTTATCTGTATTTAGAAGTCACTTAAGGAATAGATTTTATGCATTGAATTATAAAAACTGAAGACCATAAAAATGGTCAGATGACTTCATACATTAAGAGAGTAAAGTGTCATTAATCAAAACAGAGAGGATAGAAAAGGTCAAAAGCATTCTAGAAAGATTCTGAAATTGCTTTTAAATATAGAAAAACTAAAGCAAAGTAAAAATTCAGTGATAGGAGAGAGTTGAGAAAATTACAAAGGGAACCTCAAGTTGCCAAGACAAAAAAAGATTTTTTATAATGAAATGTGCATTAGAAAACCAAAAGAAATAACATTTTTTTTATTTTTTTAAGAAATAACATTTATTTACAATTCTCAACCTGAAAGAATTTAAGAATAAAGATACCTCTCAAGTTGTACTACTTAAAAACTAAATTGATAAAATATTGAATGACAAAGAAGGTATCAAAAGTAAATAAAATAAGCTTACAAAGTCATTGTATGAGAAAGAATTTTTCAATACACAACCAATTTTGGAAGTATCACCTGATCAAGAGTTAATGGTAGTAAGGGAAGAAGTCTAAACTACACCATAGGCATTGACAAAAACAATGTGCCCACTATCAGTAAACTGTCAATTAATCTTTCAATAAATTCATGTAGCCCTGAGGATGCTTAATAATTTATGTAAGGAAGTTTGGAGCATAGCTACTTAGCCAAATGATTGAAATAAATCTGTGTTTGTGGTTATTCCAAATTAAGGTGATCTAAAAGAATATAGAAATTAGTAAGCAATGTCAGTAATATCATAAACAAGTAAAATCTTGTGGATGATGATTTTAAAATGGTTGCAGCAATATATTGATAGGAAACTACCACTAATTCTAGGCAATTAAAAAGAAGATGTGGAAAGAGATTTATTGTTGCTGACCTAAAGTAGATTTTGGCTGGAAACAAAGGCTATCAGAAAAATGTTATCCTGCATTTCTCTTCACTGATTATATAAAAACTGGGATAATAACAAGTTACGGATAACTCTGAGAAGGATAGACACTCTAGAACTCTTAATTATAGGCATAAGTGCTAATCTGGAACCTATGCATAATCCAAAAATTCCCCATAAAAGTACAATGAGGCATTAGTCATGATTTAAAATGAGGATAAGTATTCTTAAAGTTTATGAACTTTCACCTAACTTAAGCAATATGTATCCTGTACTAATACTCTGACATGATACACTATAAGAAGAACATAGCATCAGAATTAGAGGAAGATTCATGAAAAACCTGAAATATGAAAATGACGGAACCTAGTTTATAGAAAACAAAGAAGCTTTGAGGTGCCCTCTGATGCTGATTCAAGACTATAGCTTTAAATATGAATTACATCTCAACATGAAGAAAATTAAAATCCTCACAATTAGACAAATAAGAAAAACAGAGTAAATGGAGAAATTTGACCTTTCAAGGATTTCATTTTATTATTATTTTCTTCACAAGCACCCATAGAAGCTGCAGTCAAGAATTAAATGATGTATTCCCTTAGACAAATCTGCTGCGAAGGTCTCCTGCAAGTGTTTAAAAATATAATGTCACTTTGAAGTGTAAGTAAGGCATTTCTGGCACAGGTTATGGTCTTTTCAGTCATTTATCCATATGAAAGTTGGACAATGAGTAAGGAAGACTGAAGAACTGATGCCTGTAAAGTATGTTAATGAAGTATATTAAATCTACTATGGTCTTCCCAAAAGAACAAACAAAACTCTCTTGTAAGAAGCGTAGCTAGAATGTTCCTTAGAACACAGTTAGGCAACACATAGTTTAGGTGGTTATTAGAAGGAGTCAGTCTCTAGAGAGGTGGATCATGCTTGGTAAAATAGAGGGTCATCCAGTTGTTGTTGTTGTTATGTGCCCTCGAGTCATTTTCGACTCTTAGCGACCCTATGCACAACAGCCCTAAACCCTGCTCTATCCTGCGCCAACCGCACCACCTCTGACACA
>NW_006400044.1:2585917-2587759 GCF_000299155.1 Elephantulus edwardii | reverse complement strand
TATTAAAGACTGTAATTGTTGACTTTCTGCAGCAGATGCTTCAGTCCTCCTTATTTTCAGGGACCAAGGTTGTGTCATCTGCATAACACAAGCTGTTGATTACTCTTCCTCCAATTCTGATGCTGCATTCTTCCTAATAAATACCAGCCTTGTAATTATCTGTTCTGCACATAGATTGAAGAGATATGGAGACAAAATGCATCCCTAGCAGACTTTTTTCCTTAGTTTGAACCTTGGGATGCTTCCTTGTTCTGTTCTGATGTGTCTCCTGGCATAGGTTTCACATGAGCACAGTCAGGTGTTGTGAATTTCCCATTCCTTTGATGGTTAGCCACAATTTGTTGTAATCCACACAGTCAAATACCTTTGCTTCATCAATGAAACACAGACAGTCTTCTGGTTCTCTCTGTTTTCAGCCAGGATCCATCTGACAGTGGCATTGATGTCCCTAGTGCCACGGTCTCTTCTAAATCTAGCCTCTATTTCTGGTTGTTCTGTGTACAATGGACAGTAGTTATTATGAGGATGGTACAGGACCAGGAATTAGTTTATTCTGGTGTAAACGTAGAATAAAATGTGAGTTGAAATTGACTCAATGGCACCTTACAATAACAAGTATTCTTTTACAGAAGCTGTGCCTCTATCTTCTTCCCGGTGAGTGTCCAAGGTGTTCAGAAAAAAAGGGAGTTTACCTTTTACCAAGTATTCATGTGCCTTAACCACTGAGCTACCAGACTCTGCCTCTTATATATAATAAATCTTGGTTCAATGGCTAATTATCTCCATTATGCCATTAAGAGTAATGTTTAGGTATTTAATAGCCAGAAATTTAGCTCACTGTTGTCTGAATTCTGTATAATAATTTTGAAGCAATGACAGGCTCTGAGGCAATAGAGGAGTCTTCTGGGTTTAAGATGGTTAGAGATGAGAAAATGACCAGGATTATTAAGCCTGGAATTTAATTCCACCTCAGATCTTCATTTAACATAATTTCATATATAAAATAGTTCACACTTAACAATTTTTTCCACTATGACAGAAGTAGTCTTGCAAAATGCTTTAACTGTGGTTAGCTCATGTGTCTGACAGCATGTTTCAGTCTCAACTCTACCACTTACCAGCTGTGAGGTTTGGGGTGTTTTAATTAGCTTTTCTAAGCTTCATGGCTGTGATATTAATTGTACTAAATACACAGGGTGGTTGTGAGGATTAAATTGTGTAATCCATATTAAGCACTTAGCATGGTGCCTTAAAATATAACTAGAAAGAGCTCAAAACCCTCTGTTTTAATTATTATTGGCCAAAAGGAGAAATGGTTTCAGTTTCAGAGCAAATGGGATCATAGGGAACATCTAATGAAACACACAGGATCTATACAGTAAGAAAATGTTCCAAAAGACACAAGCCTGGACACATCTCAAACTCTTTAATTCTAGTAATTTGCAATTTCTGTTACAAAATACTAAGCAGTGCTAACTACATGTTTGGATAATTATAAACATGATTTATGTACATGATTATATTAGGTCACAACAATTGTGATCTAGAGATATATAAACATGTAATAAACTAGAATAATTAAATTACATAAAAATATTTGGTTATAAGATTCTGACCATCAAATATGTGAAAAATATCTCTTTTTTATATTCCCAAAGTTGGAATTAAAGTTAGAATTAAAGAAAACTCCAAGCAATTATATGCAGATTTATTGCCGATTCTATATTTGGAGTTAAATCTTTACCCCTTTTTTAATTTTTTATTTTTTAAATTTTAGTGAAAGTTTGCAGAGACTTTGGATTTCCATTCATTCGTTGTTGCACACTTTCCTCCCTTCCCACC
>NW_006400044.1:2583034-2584552 GCF_000299155.1 Elephantulus edwardii | reverse complement strand
GTCTCTGATGCACAGCATTTGATGCCTAGAAAATCACCTCTTATAAAATTTGCTTATGATTTTAGAAGATAAAATTATCAATTATATCTGTATACTAATGTATTATGCACTTAATAGAAATATTTTGATGATACAGAAACGATATATTGTATTTGTAATAATAAAGTCCTTTAACAGGAAAAAATGAATGAGATCAAATACATAAGTGCAGCATCTTCAGAAAGAGAGGATATATCACAGCAGAAGAGGAGAGAGTTTCTAGATACTTATTAAAATATATATTTAATTTGAGGACAAAAGAATAAGTGAACTTTATATTGCTTGAATATTCTCAGTGAATTAAGAGCTAGTGCTGTTCGTTAAAAATGAGACTATTAGGTGAAGTAGTCCATGTTCAGAGTGTGAAGGTTAATTGACCTAGAAATATAGGGGTTATTGCTTAGAAGTGTTAAAAATATGTGTGTAGTTTGACCTAAATATGGAGTTATTCCTTTCTAAAATGGATAGATTCATTGAAAAAGAGAGATAATAGCAATATAAATGTAATTAATTGAACCCAAAATATCAAATGTTGGCAAATGTATTTTATATAATATTGAGGTAGAGAATTTGCAGTTCAGCAAAGGACTCTGAGGCACGGTAGCTTTGCAAAGGTCTTCTGTTGCCAGTCAATGATGCACTTGAGAAAAATGAGGACAGAAAAGTAATCCACTAAATAGCTTAGAACTTTGACAAGTATAGGAAGTGGCAGAAAAGTCAAGTCAGGAAATATAGACAAATGCTTCTAGACATATACTACAAGCATAAAAGCAAAATCAATGTTTGAAATTGTTAGTAGCAAGTGATGACCTTGATGCAATTGATATCCATGACATAGTTACTCAATTTTACAAAAGAGAATAGCAAAAAAGTTAAACATCTGCTAAAGGGGAAAAGAAGAGTGACTCCAAAGAGAACGTCAAAAGCAATACAGTATACAAAATTAGGAAAGAATATTTAGGCATCCCTACAAGCTACTTCCACCACCTTTGTGTAAGTATGTTATACTGCAATGGCAGGTGTTGCTTTAACATTCATATCTCATGGGCCTACAATAGTGGGTCACCAGTGGGAAACAATTGTTAGTGGAGTTTCCAGACTTAAAATAAGAAAACAATGTCTAAAGATCTACTTAGAAAACTTGTTGCTTTTGTGTGCCATTGAGTAGCTTGCGACTTACTTTGTTGTTGTTAAGTGCCATTGAGTCATAGATAAGCTTATGAACGAAAGACCTGAACACTTGTATAACTTTCTTTGTTTCTCCAAGTTCATAGGGTTTCTGGAGGCAAGCTATTTTAGAAGTGGATGCCACTCCCGCTTCCAGGATTGTTTTAATCGGGGAGCTCCACCAAACACTGTCCACCGTGGGTAAACATTATCACATTTGACACATCAGTGTCACAGTGTTCAGCATCGCAGCAACCAGGAGTGTTACCTCTATGCAGTAAATGGACAGAAAAGTGCTATACCATTTAGAAG
>NW_006400044.1:2578515-2582499 GCF_000299155.1 Elephantulus edwardii | reverse complement strand
ACACACACACACACACACACACACACATGCCTAGTCATTGTCCAGCTTTCTGATATATAGTAAGTAATTGTGAAGACTATGGCCTGGATCAGGTACACCTTTGTCTCCAGACTGATCTCATTATTCTTCAGTACTCTGGAGATGGCTTTGACAGCAAACTTTCTCAATGTGATCCATCTTTTAATTTTTTGGCTACTGATACCAAGAGTGTTGATTGTGAAGCCAAGCAAAATAAAGCTGTTAACAATCTCAATATCTTAACCTTTCGTTAGGATGCTGCCAATCGGCCCAGTGGTGAGAATCTTTGTTTTCTTGATGTTGAGCTTCAATCCATATTGAAGGCTGCAGTACTTGGCCTTCTACAGAAAGCACTTCAGGCCCACTTCAGTTTTAGAATATTTAGTCAATGAAAATATAATCAATCATAGTATGACACTATCAGACTAATTTACATTAGAAATGACTTTGTTTAGAATATTACCTGGAAGGATCAATTGCTGGAAGAAAGGATCACACTTGGTGGAGCAAAGGATCAGTGAAACAAGGGAGTCCTTCACTAAGATGAACTGGCAACAGTGGACTCAGATTACACCAGTGATTGTGAAGATTTGTGGAACCAGACACTGTTGTGTTCTATATATGTTTTCACATACGTAGGTGGAATCTATGAGTAGGAATATATTCCAGGAAGCTATCTCATATCTCTACTAGTTTTTCTAAATAAACTGAAATCATTGGGACCGATGAAATTTTGTAGTATATTTGTATTCATTTTGTGCTCAACTATGACAAGGAAATAGAAAAGAATTCTGTAAGCTCTATGCTAGCGTTTATTAACTAGATGTGATAGAGCATTCCAATCTCATGTAATCTTTTTGGCAGGCAACTAGGAAGGAAATAAGGAGAATAATGGGAACAATTTGCTTAACATTAATGATGAAGTAGATATAAGTACAAGAACTGCACATTTAATAAAAACATTGAGAAAACTGGAAGCAAAGATTGTACAAATCATGCTTAACGTGAATAGCTTTGTTCATACAGGTGACCAGTTTGAAAGAAATAGAATCTTGCCAACATGGGCCTCCTCTTCAAAAGTTGATAAAAAAATCAGCAGAGCACATATAATTTAATTAGCCTTAATTCATGACAAAGAATTTGGAAGCATAGCGCTACTGGCTATTTTAAGAAATATAATCTATGTGATCAAAGCAATGTTGAACCACAACTCAAACCAAATCTAACACTGTCAAGTTGATTCTGACCTATACAAACCCTCTTTTGGACTTAAGAGATGCTAAATCTCTATTAGAGGTACTCATCTTTTGTGCAGCAGCTTGTGAATTCATACAGCTAATCTTTCAGTTAGCAGAGCAGAATGTAATGTTGTGTGCCCTCAAGTAAAAACTGACCCATAGCTGTCATGTCAGAGGTTTCCAGAGGCAGTAAACCATTCAGGAAAAGATTGTCCATCCATCTCCCATGGAGCATTTGAATTGCAATGGATTTGAACTGCGTTGGGGAAATACCTTTCATCTGCTCTTTTGGTAAAATGCTTATCTGTCAGATACTGTTCTAAATCTGAGCATTCAAATTAAGACCCTTTGTACAATAGAGCACACTTAGACTATGAGACATAGCAACTGGGACTGGGCCCTCAATTACAGACAAATAAAGGAGGAGGAGCAGTTGTAAACAGAGACTAGTGAATGGAACGTGGAATGTGAGAAGCACGAATGTAGGAAAATTGGACATTGTTAAGAAAGAAATGAAATGCATAAATATTGACATGTTAAATATTGGTAAAGTGAAATGGCTTGGCATGGGCCATTTTGAATCAGATGACCACATGATCTACTATGTTGGAGATGAATAGGTGAGGGGAAAAGGAGTTGCTTTCATAGTTTAAAAAGTCATTTCTAGATCCGTCTTGAAAGACAATGCTGTGACAGGATAATATCCATATGCATACGAGGAAGTCCAGTGAATATCGCTATCATTCAGATATATGCACCACCAACAAAAGCTGAAGAGGTGGAAATAGAAGATTTCTACCAACTTTCACTTTCAAAGAAAGATCAAACATACAATCAAAATGCATTAATAATAATGGGTGACTAGAATGCAGAAGTTCGGAACAGACAAGAATGTTCAGTGGTTGGAAAACATGAACTTGGTGACAGAAATGAAGCTGGAGAAAGAATGATAGAATTTTGCACAATCAACAATCTATTCACTGCAAATACATTTTATAAGAAGCATAAACTAAGGGTATACACAGGGATTTCACCTGATGGTATGCATAGGAATCAAGTCAATTACATCTGTGTAAAGAATCACTGGAGATGGAGGGTTTGTAAAACAATGAAATAATCTTTTCTTTTACTTTTCCATAAAAAAAACAAAAACGATTGGCACAGGATAGAGCAGGGTTTAGAGCTGTTGTACATAGGGGTGCTATGAGTCGCAGGTGACTCGATGGTACACAACAACAACAACTCCATGATGCATTAAATATTTTTTATCAACAACTCCATGATGCATTAAATATCTTTTATCAACACCCCCAAAAAATATCAACTGTGAAAACTAGGCCAAGTGCTGATAGTGGAGCAAACAAATAAAGCCTCATATACGAGTTCAAGTTGAAGCTGAGGAAAATGAAATCAAACTCACAGGAACCAAAATTTGACCTTGAGTTTATGCCACCTGAATTTCAAAACTATCTCAGGAGCAGGTTTGAGGCTTTGAATACTAATGAGCAAAGACCAGATGAGCTGTGGAAAGATATCAAGAATATCCTCCAGGAAGAATTCAGGGGGTCATTACAAAGACAGAAGAGGAAGAAAAGACCGAGATAAGTGTCAGAAGAGAGTGTGAATATTGCACTAGAGTGCCAAGAAACCAAAGCAAAGGGGGAAATTAAGATATTAAGGAGCCAAATAGAAGATTTCAAAGGGCAATATGGGAAGACAAAGTATTATAATGAAATGTGCAAAGAGATGGAGTCAGAAAATCAAGGGGCCTGAAATCATTCAGCATTTCTGAAGCTAACGTAACTGAAAAACAAATTCAATCTTTGAGTTGTAATACTTAAGGAGGCTGGGAGAGAGGGGTATAATCACATGCTTGTGCAATTTGATAGGTGGGAATGTGAAGGAAAATGGAAGAATATGTTCTGGAAAACAATGTATTCAAATTTTGTAAATAAATTAGTATAATAATAATAATAAAAGAAATTTAAAAAGAGAAGAAGATGTAAAGAGTATACAGAGTCATTGTACCAAAAGGAATTGGCAGACAAAAAAGAATTTCATGAAACAATGTATAAGCAAGAGTCTGTGGAGATGAAGGAAGAAATTCCAGCTGCTCTGAAAGAATTGGCAAAAAGTAAGACTGCAGGAATTGATGGCATACCAATTGACATACTTCAACAAACAGATACTTCCCTGGATGTGCTCACCAAGTTGTGCCAAGAAATCTTGAGAACATCCGCTTTGCCAAGTGACTGGAAGAGATCTATATTTGTTCCCATTACAAAGTAAGGTGTTCCAACAGAGTGCGGAAATTATTGCGCAATATAATTAATATCTCATGCAGGTAAGATTCTGCTGAAAATTATCAAAACATGACTGAAACAGCACATTAACAGAGAATTGCCAGAAGTGCAGGCTGGGTTTAGAGGAGGCCATGGTATGAAGGATATTATAGCTAAGGTTCGATGGACCTTGTTTGAAAGCAGAGAGTACCAGAGGAATGTTTATCTGTGTTTCATTAACTATGCAAAGACATTTGACTGTGTGAATCACAGCAAACTGTGGCTAACCCTGAAAAGAATTGGAATCCCAGAACAATTGCTTGTGCTTATTCGAGATCCACTTTCTAAATAACATGCCTCCGGAAACACTATGCACTTTGATAAATATTGATAGTTGTAGAAGGGCCTCAGGCCTTTTGTTCAGAGGGTCATGATCAACTCAAAGG
>NW_006400044.1:2571375-2573510 GCF_000299155.1 Elephantulus edwardii | reverse complement strand
CTATGAGTCACAGGCGACTCAATGGCACATAACAACAACAACATTATTTGAAATAATGCAGATTATGAAACACGATTGAAATAGCACATCAACAGAGAACTGCCATATGTACACACTGAGTTTAGAAGAGGCTATGGCACGGGAGATATTACAATCAAAGTTAGATTGATCCTGGTTGAAAGCAGAGAGTACGAGAGGAGTATGTATCTGTGTTTCATTGACTATGTGAAGGTGTTTTACTGTGTGGATCACAACAAAAAATCCTGTCTTACTCTGTGAAGAATGGGAATCCTAGAACACTTGATTGTGCTTATGCAAAACATATACTTGGACCAGGAGCCAGTCAACAGCAAAGAGCAAGGAAACACTGAATGATTCTAAATCAGGAAAGGTGTACACTTGGAATCAATCCTATCACCATACATTTTCAATCTATATGAGGAACAGATCATCTGGGAGGCTGAGTTCTATAATTAGGAATGTGTAATCAGGATTGGAGGAAGACTCAACAATAAACTTTGTCATGTAGATGATACACCGTTGTTTGTTGAAACTGAGGAGGACTTGAAGCATTTGCTGCAGACAGTCAAGGATTGATGTTTTCAATATGGATTGAAACACACCATGAAGAAAACAAATATACACACCACTGGGCCTATTGGCAGCATCATGATAGACAGTGAAAAGATTGAGATTGTTACCATCATTAGTATGCTTGGCTCCACAATCAACCTTATTAGTACCAGCAGCCAAGAAATCAAAAGACCAATTGCATTGGGAAAATCTACTATCAGGGACTTCTCTGGAGCACTGAAAAGCAGTGACGTCTGTCTAGAGACTAAGGTGCATCTGGTCCAAGCCATGGTTTTCACAGTAACTTGCTATGCATCAGAAAACTGGACAATGACTAAGGATGATAGAAGAATAGATGTCTTTGAGTTATGGTGCTTGAGAACAGTATTGAATATACCAAGGAGTGTCAGAAACTAAGCAGGTTCATCCTGAAAGCGTGAAACAGGCTGCTTCTTGGATACAATGATTTTGAAGCTCTGTCTTAGTAAGCCCTATCAACTTTGATAAATGTTGATAGTTGTAGAGGAGCTTCAAGACTTTTGTTCATAGTGTCACTATGAGTTGTGCTCAACTCAAAGGCAAGCAACAGCAACAAATGTCATTTTATGTCATTTTACATGGAGTCACATTCATGAAAGCTCTGATCAATAGATCAAATATCACATTGCATTTGGGAAATATGATCCATGGAAACTCTTTGAAGTGTTAAAAAGCATATATTTTGCTTTGAAGGCTAAGGATGCAGTGGATTAAAAACACAATCTTTTCAGTCACCTCATATGTGCTCACCAAGTTGTGCTAGGAAATCTGGAGGACAACTACTTGACCAATTAACTGGAAGAGATCTATATTTATTCCTATTCCATAAAAAGATGATCCAGCAGAGTGTATAATATCATTAATATCATACACTAGCAAAATCCTGCTGAAGATTATCCAGAAATGACTGGAACAGTACATTGACAGAGAACTGCCAGAAGTACAAGCTGGGTTTAGAAGAGGTTATAGCACTAGAGACAATATTTCCAATGTCTGATGGATCTTAGCAAAAAAACAGAGTGCCAGAAGAATGTCTATCTGTGTTTCACTGACCATGTAAAGGCATTTGACTTTGTGGATCACAACAAATTGTGGTTAACCTTGAAGAAAATGGGAATCCCACAATCTGCTTGATTGTGACTATGTGAAACCTATACTTGGACCAGGAAGCAGTCCTCAGAACAGAGCAAGGAAACACTGTACGGTTCAAAATAAAGAAAGGCGTGTGTAAGGGATACATCCTGTTTCCATATCTTTTCAGTCTGTATACAGAACAGATCATTCAGGAAGAAGGGCTTTATGAGGAGGAATGTGTCATCAAGATTGGAAGAAGACTCATCAATAACCTACTTTATGCAGATGACACAACCTAGGTTACTGAAACTGAAGAAGACCTGAAGTGCTTGCTGAAGGTCAAGGACCGTAGTCTTCAATACGGATTGAAGCTCAACATAAAGAAGACAAAGATTCTCACCACGGAGCCAATTGGCCACATCATGATAGATAGAGAAGAGATTGAGATT
>NW_006400044.1:2551777-2560880 GCF_000299155.1 Elephantulus edwardii | reverse complement strand
ATAATGAAAGAATTTTTCTTTTCTTTTTCAAAGAGAAGAGAAAACTTGGTGGTGCGGAGATTGGGCAAGGAGAAGAGGGCAACAATGAATGAATGGAAATCCAAAATCTCTGTAAACTTTCATGAAAATTAATAAAAAAATAAAAATAGAAGGATAACTGTAAAACATATATGGAGACCGAAGGAGGAAAGAGGTGGAAGGAGAGAGGTGAGGATGGGTAAGGGTGAAACCATAAGTCTTACAGTTTAACATGTGGAGGTTGGGGGTTGAGAAAATAGGAATGATCCAGCAGGGACCTGAAAAGTTTGTGCAATGATGGTCAAGGTCTAATTGTAATTTATTTTATAAAACATAAAGTAGGGGAATAATTGCGTGAAACATAATATAATATGAATGAAAAATAGTATGAAACACAATGTATATGAACTTTGTGAGCAAACCAGTATAAAATTCTTAAAAAGAAGAAAAAAAGGTATGTATCAGAATTGAATTTTTTAAATGGGGGTAAGGGCAATTAGTTTGTAAAAATGGAAGTTTTGTTCATTAAATCTGGATTATTTGACAATAAAATTATCCAGGATGAATTTACTACAGAATTTTTAGACTTTAAAATCTTGTTCTATATCCCCAAGTGGATCACTTTACAGAGTAATTTTTCAGATTAAAAAAAATGTTTAAGTAGTTTCTTGCCCCTCAGTAAGGTGTAGTTATGAATTATACATAAGAATCTTTGGTTCTGGAAATCTTTTATCCTCTTTATCTGGAAGGTTAAGAACAGACAACATTCTTAGTTTGATGCCTACAAATCACCCTTAATACTAGATTCACTTAAATGGCAAACCTGGTTCTCTGACAAGACTACGATTACTGAATATTTGCAGTAATGTTTTTTGAGTGAAGAAATTCATTATCTTTTTCTTTACCTCTTGTCACAGTGAAAAACAACCAACAAAATCCATTGAGTGGGTTTCAGTCCTTATTAGACAAGCGAACACAGGTTCCTTGTACACCTTCATGGAAACAGACTGACACAACTTTCCCCAGGGAGCAGCCATTGCACCGGAACTACCCTTTTTTCAGTTAGCAGACAAGTACACCCCCTACGTTCACTTCTTTAGTCTTTTTGAGACTAATATGTCCTTATTAATGCTATTAGTTGTCCTCCAGAGAACTTTAGGTCCATGATGACACCATGTGTGCAGAGCAGAATGGCTCCACAGATTTTTAGAATGCAGATCACTACACCTGTTTGAAGTGTTTCTGAGTAGTTCAAAACTGTTAACCCTTCAGTAACAGTTGAGTGCTGAGATGTTTATGCCACCTAGAGGTGTCTATCCATGTTTTACAAATAAGTCACTTGTCAAATCCCTTTAAATAATTATTTTTCGTATATCATCTGTTTCTGAGGGCCTCCCTGATTAAGAACATGAGGAAATATACACACAAATGTATTTTTTAAAAAGATTAAAAAGTCTAGAAAGCAATAAACAACTAATTGCCATTGAGTGGAAGAAACTCATAGCTCACTCTCTAGGAGATCTTTGGAGGCTGTAAATCACACCAGAAGAAATTGCACATTTTCCCCCCCACAGAGTTGCTGTTGGATTTGAACCACCAGAGAGACACCACATTTTGATGGATAGTACAATTTCCTATGACATTACCAGTTGTTCCTGGTTTAATGTGCTCTTGAGTTGTTTTGAGTGTTCTTGGACCCTTGCCGAAGTGAATTGACACAGTGGGCACTAGTGTGTCAGGAAGTGTGAACATGGCAAAGGATAGGACAGGACACAGATCTGTTGTTCATAAGGTTGCTATGAGTCATACTCAAATTCAACAGCACCTAAGAACAACAACAACATATACTTCAGGTTATTTTTGTTTATTTTTGGCTTGGTTTTAGTTTTTTTACATTGAAGTAATATACATAAATATATTATTAAAATATTAGTGGGCCATTCTCTTTTTTTAGCTCATGCACTGTCTTTTTTTCTCTGCAAGTTCAAGAAATGAATAATTGCTGTTGTTTTTTGAAGGTTGACAAGTCAGTTCCAATATATAGTGACTATATTTATAATAGAACAAAGCATTTCCCAGTTCTCTAACATCAGCACAGTCTCTGCTGTGCTTGAACATATTACAGCATACAGCTGACACGATGGGAGACGTTGGAAGTGTGTTCCACCTCATTGAAGATCTTGGTTTTTTTGGTTAAATATTTAAATATTTAGGAAGAAGAAATATGTTTCCTTGTCCACTCTTTTTCTTCCAGGTCTTTGCTGACAGTTTAGAATTCACTTACTAATAGCATCATTGTGTTTGGTATCCTTTTGTACCCTTCCTCTGGGGCGGGTGTGGGGGGGGCAGGAATGTACTCTAGAAAAGCACTGCAATATTATTTCCCAACTTATATGTGCTCTAGCTTTAAATATGTGCAACTATATGTGGATAAATGCATTCTTCACAAATTTTCAAGATTATAGGGAAAAAAAGCCATTTCTTGGGAGTGTTTTTTTGGTGTTCCTACTTGTTGCCTCAACAACCTGTGTTATACAGATGACAAAACTTGCTTGTCAAAACTGAGGAGGATCCAAAACATTTGCTTCGAACGGTAAAGAACTGTAGTCTTCAATATGGATTGAATCTCAAGATCAAGAAAACCATGAGTTAACTATTTCAGCGTGCTTGGCTCCACAATCAACACTCTTAACACTAGCAGTCAGGAAATCAAAAGACAAATTGCATTGGGGGAGTCTACTGTCAGAGATCTCTCCAAAGTACTGAAGATCAATGATGTCAATCTAGAGACTAAATTGCACCTGATCCAGGCCATGGCCTTTGTAATTACCTGCTATGCATCAGAGAGCTGGACAATGACTAAGGATGACAGAAGGAGAATTGATGCCTTTGAGTTGTGGTTATGGAGAAAAGTCTTGAATATACAA
This sequence comes from Elephantulus edwardii, assembly GCF_000299155.1. Lineage (NCBI taxonomy): Eukaryota > Metazoa > Chordata > Mammalia > Macroscelidea > Macroscelididae > Elephantulus > Elephantulus edwardii. The sequence goes on along the minus strand of NW_006400044.1, from coordinate 2,557,935 downwards.
TGGATTGCCAAAAAAGCAGAGAGGGTGAAACCAAGTTTTTTCTTAGAGGCAAGGATTTTGAAGCTCCATCTCACATACTTTGGACACACGACCAGGAGTCCTTAGAGAAGAACATCATATTTGGAAGGGTGGAAAGAAGCACAGGAGAGGAGAGGAAGACCCTGGACAAGACAGATTGGTACAGCTGGAGTCATTGAGACTGGCTCAGGAAAGGGTACAGTTCAGAGCTGTTGTATATAGAGTTTCTATGAGTCACAGACAACTCGATAGCACATAACAACAACCCATTGCCTAATATTCCAGAAGATTCTGTAAGCAAAACCTAAAACCAAGGATGTTGTTATTGTGTACCATCAAGTCGAAACTGACCCACAGCTGACCCTCCAGGGGCTTTTCAGAAGCGGTAAACCACAGAGAAGGAGATTGACCATCCTTTTCCCGTGGAGCAGTTGGTGGGATTAGAACCACTTGCCTTTGGTATTGCAACACAGCTTCCTGCGATTAGGCTACCAGAGTTCCCTAAAACAAAAGATACTATGCATAAATCGAAATATAGTTATGAAGATATCTCAACCACTCATCTTTTTTTTTCATATTGTGATTATATGCTGATATGATGCTGAATGAGCTCTGGTGGTCTAGTGGTAAAAAGTTGTATTGTCAACCCAAAGGCACACTGTCCAAATCCACCAGTGATTCCATGGATAATAGTTGGGCAATCACCTCTTACACAATTTACCAATGCTCAAAACTCACCAGAGTTTAAGCTATGAGGTGGTTCCAACTGGATAGTACATAACAACACAACGGCAATACTGTTAAACAAGTTCTAGTAAAGCTTCAAAACTAAGATAGATTATAAAGAAAGGTATGAAAATCTACTTCCTAAGTCACAAAACACGACAATGTATGACATGCTTGATTCAGATATATGATACTTGGTAAAGTACAGAGTGACTTTTAGTGTGCTGGATTGTCACAATAGCTGCAAAGATGAATTCAAATAAGTTGGTGATTATCAAGATGACACTGGATCACACAATTTTTCATTCTGTTGTATGTAAAGCTGTCATGAAACAGATTGATTATGATAAAAACTAACAACAGCAAAAAATATAATAAAAATATACAAAATATTATTTGGGGAAATATATATGATATTCCACTTTTCTCTGTGAGCCAATAATGAAATAAGAACTCTCTGTCTTTTAATCTAATAACAACTTCACTTTTTATAGCCATCTCTAAAACTTCTACACATTTCTCAGCACTGAATTTGAAACTTGGTCTTTTCTCTCAGAATAGATCTCTTTTTTTAAGATTCTAGTTGGCCTTTAAAACCTTCAAACTCTTCCATGAACTGCAATGTAAAAGTTCTCTCCTACAAAATATAAAATGCCAAAGTGCTATTTACAGAACTGTAAATATCTTCCTCATTGAATTTAGAACTGTCATATATAAGGGCAAAAAGTCGCTCCTTAGTACTGCTGAGGAAAATTAGAACAGAGCCTAAAGAGTAAATTTTACATCCTGGTTCACTCTCACCATTGTAAACATCTGTTGTGAAAATTTAAAAAAAGGAGTTTGTTATGGCGTGACCTAAGAAACTCTTCCTTGTATGATACCTGGAGGCTTAGCTTTAAGCTTAAAATTGACCAAAATTTTACTACTGTAGAAATCCAAACACCAGTGATTATCGTATTTCTCAGGAACCTCTTAGCTGCAAAATGAAAATAACGTGACAGCATTATTTGGATAACAAGCATCCAAGGCAATCTCCAAATTACTTCCTACAGGAGACACACATACACATAAGGGCTCAACCTTGTGCAACACCTCCTTTGATTTACACCTGGGAATGAGTGCTCCCTTCCCTGCTTCCAGCCTTGTGGACCCTATCGATATCAACTATGTTGAAAAAGGATGTTGGTCTAACTGAGCTGATGGAAATTCATCACCTTCAACAAGTGTCTCAGGTGTGTGTCCTACTGCACATATCTTACTGAGCATATTAAGGGAGTTGTAGTGAAATGGTCTGTTGGAACTTAAAGGGCACCTCTTTAACAGTTCAAAGCCACCAGCAGCTTCTGGGAGAAAGATGGGCAAGCTCTTCCTCTGCAGTTTACAGCCTATTAAATCCTGCTGAGTCAGTTGTAATATAAAAACAACGCAATGAGTTGGACATATATGGCTCTGCTCTTGGAAAAAAAAATTGAGATTTTTTTCTATATGGACCTTTAATAAATGTCAGTCTTCTATTACAATTACATAAAGAAGAGATACCTAAAAGAGAGGCAGATTATAGTTTATTCTCTACTCCTTATATAAATTGCTATTAAAAAGGTGAATGCTGTTCCATAAGCATTTTGATAGGATAAGTAAGGGACAAAGTCAGGTAACAAAATAGAAAAATAAATGGAAAGTTTCAAAAAGAGTAAGAGAGCTTAGGGAATAGAAATAAATGTACTTTGCCAGCAGAGTACCTTTGGTGAAAAGATCATAAAACTAAATTGGAGTGATAGGTTTGTCCAAATTAATAGAGAATATTGACTATCTTTCTGGAAGAAGCTTCTAAAACTCTTAACATAGACTATGGAAATATTAGAACCATAGAGATTTAAAGGATTGTTTTTGTTGCTTGTTTTTTGTCTGACCAATGAGAGATTTTCTTTAAGAACACTCTAACTCTACTGTTCCAGAGCTTACAGGAAAGTCCTAGAAACAATGCTGCTTTCAATTCATTCAGCATTTATATTCAGCCTTCCATTTTGAGATTAAATTGGAGTATGAATTAACTGAACTAATACCATTAGCACTCCTGTTTTGCTGAGATATAAAAATGTTCTCTGCAAAAGCAAGTATACCCACCACTCAAAAGAATAACTTCAATTATTTTTGGCTATTGATCAAATAAGCCAATCGAACTTAGGTTAGAAAAATTAAGATAAGCGTAGATAAATCCACAAACTCATATTTAGGGATCTATAAAATGACAAATATCAACTTATAAATTCTCTAAAAAGAAAATCAGAACCTGAAAAGTATCACCCATAAATTCTTAGAGTTGGTGTTATGTACCAGCTCATAGTGACCCTATGAACAATGGCTCTGAACCTTGCCTATCTGAGCCAACCTCACAGGCTGGGACACACCGAACACATTTCCACAGCCACTATATTAAACCATCTCATTCAGGGACTTCTTATTTTGCCTGACCTTTTAAGCCTGGTGTCCTTCTTCAAGGACTGGCCCTTCCTGACAACATGTACAAAATGTGTGAGACAGAGCTTCAAATTCCTTGTCTGTAAGGAAAGAGCAGCCTGATTTCACTCTTTTCAGGACAGACCTGATTATTCTTTTGGCAGCCCGTGATATGTTCTTCTCCAACACCACAGATCGAAGGCATTAATTCTTCTTTTGTGCCCTTAGTCATTGTCAAGCTATCAGATTTATAACAAGCAATTAAGAAGAACCAAGGCTTGGAATGGGCACATGTTAGTCATTAGACTGACATCATTGCTTTTCAGGACTCTGGAGCGGTCTTTGACAGCAGATTTCCCCAATGATAAGTGTCTTTTGATTTCCTGACTGCTGGTTTCCTGGCTGTTGTTTGTTGATCTGAACAAGATGAAATAATTAACAACTTCAATCTTTTTTTCATCTAAGTTGATGATGCCTATTGACCTGGATGGTGATAAGGATTTTTGTTTCCTTAATGCTTAGATGCAATCCATATTTAAGGCTGCAAGCCTTAATCTTCTACAGCTAGTACTGCAAGTCCTCATTTTCAGCAGCAAAGTTGTGTTATCTGCATAATACATCATGTTGATGAGACTTCCTTCAATTCTAATTCCATACTCTTCTTCATAAAGTCCAGCCTCTAGCATGATCTTCTTAGTATATGGATTGAAAAGGTATGTGAAAAGACACGCTTAATAATTTTGTAATGACTTTGAAGCATGCTGTGTTCCCCTGTTCTGTTCTTACAACAGCTTCTTGGTTTTCCAATACATTTTGCAGAAGCACAGCTGCGTGTCTGGTGATTCCCATTCTTCTCAATGCCAACCAGTCAAATGTCTTTGTGTAGTCAATAAAACACAAATAGATATCCTTCTAGGACTCTCTGCTTTTGGTCAACATGCATATGATGTTGGCAATGATATCCCTAATGTCATGACCTCTTCTGAACACAGCTTGTATTTCTGGTGGTTCTCTGCCAATGTTCTGTTCTGGTCATTTTTATAGTCTTCAGAAAGATTTTTGCTTGCATGTGATATTAGTGGTATTGTTCGATAAACCCACATACTTTGGATCACATGTTTTCAGGATGAGACATCTATGAATATTTATCTTCCATATTTCTTCCTCCAGGTTTACTGGCACAACCTGGTGAGCTCATCCAGCGTAGCATCTATTTTTTGAAATAGGTCAGTCCTTTTTCGATCAATTCCTGGGGCCTTACTATTTTCCAATTCCTTTAGAGCATCTTGAACTACTTCCTTTATTACTTTCTTATTACTTCCTTGTACCTTTATTCTTGACCATATTCCACTTCATCATTCTGGTACAGACACACCATCATAATTAAAAGCTAGACAAATATAGACTGTTGTTGTTGTTAGGTGTCATCAATTATGACTTATAGCGATCCTATAAACAACAGGCTTGAAACCCTGCCCTGCCCTGTGCCATTATCTTTGACAGACATAAATCTTTTGCAGTAACTACTGTGTCAATCTATCTCTCTGGTAGTCTTCCTCTCTTTCGCTGACCCTCCACCTTCACAAGTATGATAGCTCTCTCCAAAGCATAGCCTCTCTTACCAGTATTCCCAGTGTGTAAGAAACAAAGCTTTGACATCCTTGCCTTAAAGGAGAACTCTAGCTGCATTTTTCCTAAGACATATCTGTTTGTTCTTTTGGCAATCAACAGAGCTAATGGAAGAATTTCAGACTGCATTAAGAACATTGACAATAAACAAGACAAAGATAAATAAGCATTAAAAATAATTTTTAAACAAAAGAAAATCAGAAAATAAAAAAAAATAGCGTCCTCTCTCCATACCTTTTCAACGTATACGCAGAACAGATTATTGGAAGGCTGGGCTTTATGACGAGGAATGTAGCATCAGGATTGGAAAAAGACTCATCAACAATCTGTGGCATGCAGATGACACAGCCTTGCTTGCTGAAACTGAGGCAGACTAGAATTGCTTCCTGCAGAAGATCAAGGACTGTAGTCTTCAATATGTATTGAAGCTCAAAATCAAGAAGACAAACATTCTCACCAGTAGGTCAATTAACAGCACCATGTTGGACAGAGGAGAAATTGAAGTTGCTAACAGTTACAGCTGGCTGAGCTCCACAATCAACAGTCTTTGCACAAGCAGTCAGAAAATCAAAAGATTAATTGCATCAGGTAAATCTGCTGTTAAGGACCTTTCCAAAGTACTGAGAAGCAATATCACATTAGTCTAGAGACTCCGATGTACCTAAGGTTAGGCACCTAAGAATATTCAGTTCATGGTCTTTGCAATTACTTGTTATGCATCAGAGAGCTGGACAATGACTAAGGAAGACAGAAGAAGAAATGATGCCTTTGAATTGTGGTAAATGAGGATAGTCTTGAAAATACAATGTACTGCCACAAAAAGCCAAAAGGTCTGTCTTGGAGAGGGTAAAACCAAGTTTTTCCTTGGAGGCTAGGATTTTCAAGATCTCACATATTTTGGGCATGTGGGCAAGAGGAGTCGATCCTTGGAAAAGGATATCATACACGTAAGGATGGAGGGACAGTGCAGGAAGGGAAGACCCTGGAAGCAACGAATTGATACAGTAACTAGGAGACGGAGCTGGTCTGAATCAGTGAGACAGGCTCAGGACAGGGCCAGCTTTGGAGCTGTTGTACATAGGGTCACTATAAGTTGCAGGCAACTCAATGGCACATAGCTACAACAACAACAACAACTCTACTAATGCCAAAATAAAAGAATTTCTGTTGTTGCTGTTGTTGAGTTCCATCAAGTCATAGACAACTCATAGCAACCCTATAAACAAAAGACCTGAATATTTGCATAACTTTCATAGTTTCTCCACATTCATAGAGTTTCTAAAGGCAAGCTATTTTGGAAGTGGATGCCACTCCTACTTCCAAGCTTA
>NW_006400044.1:2546538-2551677 GCF_000299155.1 Elephantulus edwardii | reverse complement strand
CAAACAAAAATGTCTTGAACAAAGTACAAAAAAAGAATAATCCTTAGAAACAAAGACTATGAGACTCCATTTCACCAGTTTTCAACATGCTATCAGGGACCAGAGCATGAGAAAGAACTCTACATGGTAAAGTAGAAAGAAGGTCAGCAAAAACTGGAAAAACTAGAACACTGTTAGTGAGATGAATTAACAATGGCTGCAAAAATAGGCTCAAATGCAGACAGGATTTTGAGAAGGCATTAGACTGGGCAGTGTTCTTTGTGCATGTTGTTGTTGATATGTGCAGTTGAGTCTCTTGAGACTCATAGTGACCCTATGTACAAAATCCCAAAACCCTATTCTGTCCTGTATCAATCTTTTTGTCTCTGACACTCCTAACCCCAATCACTGAATCAATTCATCTCATCGAGGGTCTTCCTCTCCTGCACTCTTCCTCCTCCCTCCCAAGCATGACATCCCTCTCCAAGGACTTGTCCTGCCTTGCAATGTGTCCAAAGTATGTCAGACGAAGCTTCAGAATCCTTGTCTCCAAGAAGCTGCCTGGTCTCACACTCTCCAGGATAAATCTGTTTGTTCCCTTAGGAGTCTATGGTATATTCAATACATTTCTTCAGCACCATAGCTCAAAGACATCAATTCTTCTGTCATCCCTGGTCATTGTCCAGCTTTTTGATGCATAGCAAGTAATTGCTAAGACTATGGCCTGGATCAGCCACATCTTAGTCTCCAGACTGACATCGTGGCTCTTCAGTACTTTGGAGAGGTCTCCGACAGCAGACTTTCTTAAAGCAATTCATCGTTGTACATAGGTTTGTCATAATGCAGAACCAACTCCATGGCATCTAACAACTACAACATTAGGTCAAATCATGAAAATGGAATCATCTAGGAGAACCAATGATAAATCTTAATGACTTAAAAATTACTCATATGTAATGAGTTTGGATGGTATGTGAGGTAAAGGTGGAATTTTTAATGTTACTTCAACTGCATAATTGGAATTATGCTGTTTAATTATTTTGCACATGCCAATGTGCATCTGAGAGATCAACAAGGAATAAAGATGACAGTAGAGGAATTGATGCCTTTGAGCTGTGGTGTTGGTGAAGAATACTGAATATTCCATAGATTGTCAAAAGAAAAAACAGATATGTCTTGGAAAAGGTGCAGCCAGCATGGTCTTTGGAGACAAGAATGGTGAAACTTAATCCCACATATTTTGAGCATGCTATTAGGATAAGCTATTCCTTGGAAAAGGACATCTTATTTGTAAAGGTGAAGGGTCAAAAGCCCAGCAAATGGATTGACACAGGGACTGCAGCCATTGCCTCAAATGTATTGGAAATGATGAGATAGATTGACATAGTAGCTGCAGCCAGGGCTTCAAGTGTACCAGAGATGATGAGAAGGCTCAGGATAGGACATGGTTCAGATATGTTGTTCATAGGGTCACTGTGGGTTGTATTTTACTTGATGGCACCTAACAGCACAACATCTCTATAGTTATCCTAGGGAATTCTGGTAGCCTAATGAGTAAGAACTTGTACTGACAACCCAGAGACAAAACAATTTGAATCCACCAGCTTCTCAACAAGAGAAAAACGAGTAATCTCCTCCTTTAAGGTTTACATTATCTGAAAACTAGCTGGAGGGTAAGCTATTAGTCAATTTTGACTTAACAGTACATCACCACCATGACAAAAATATATTTATCCAATATTATTACTTAGTCTTGCTAGGCCTTACTTTTATGTACATCAACCTGGCACCAACATGTACTCTCAGTTCAGAGTTATATCTGCACTTTTACGAAATGTTATTGATATTCCTTGTAGTCTAAATAATTACTTCATATTTCCCCTAATGTAAAAAGGTATTTAAAGAATTTTAAAAAAATAAGATTTTTTTAAGCAACATTAGATTTTATTTTCCCTAGGGGCCAGGTGGCTCTCCTCAGATCCTAGGAGTCTCTCTTCAGGGGCCAGGTGGCTCTCTTCCATCTCCAGGGCTCTTTTTATGTCCAGACTTTGTACCTTACCTGGGACAGTGGCTGGGGACAGCACCTTCAGCTAAAGTGCTGCTTTTCTCTCCACCAGGTGGTCTAATTGTAACTTGAAGAAGGTACTATTACTTTCCCCTTCTACAAATTGAGAAGGGGCGTTCAGAATTTTGAACAGACTGCTCAAGATGAAAAAGCAATAAAGGTCAGTAAAAAAAAAGGACTCATGTCAAAGTTGTCTGAAGGCTCATTGTGAGGAATCAAGCTCCACATGACGTTGAGGCTGGTCGTCTTTATTAAGGTGAAATTCCTGGAAAGCTGTTGTACAGAACAGAGAAAACCTAAAGGACTTTAGGGAAGGCAAATTTTCCCATAAAGGACTTTGAATAGAGTCATCCCATAAATTGAACATTTTAACCTGGTAACTAGTTAATAACATCATAAAGATAAGAATTACTGAAATCTAACACAAACACAACAGAAATGACCTGACACCCAGAAAAACTTCACATAATGAGAAAGCAGCATCCAGCATCAAACACTGAAAAAACAAATTAAGCCTTCTCCAAAAAGAGCAGAGAATATTCCAGACCCATTAAATATCTTAGAGTCAAGAAGGCAGATTATATATGTTGATGTGGAGGTATCAAAACATCTACCAAAGAAAGTACAAATGATGAAAGAAACAATGGAAGCCACAAATAAAGGAAATAACCTAATGGTAGAGAATCAAAAGTTATTGATAAAGAGTAATTTGAACAGCTATGGAAAAAGGTGCAAATGAGGGAAGAAGCAATGGGAAACAATAAGAAAGTAAACACTCCAGAGGCATGGAGCCAGAAGAAATATATTGATGAGGAGAGACTTGCACAACTACAGAAAAAAGATGCAAACTATGGAAGAAAGAATTGAAAATGTAGATAAGGGAGCCTTGGTTTCCTAGTGGCAAGAAGCCGCACTGCAATCCGAGAGGTGAGCAGTTCAAATCCACCAGATGCTCTGCTGGAGAAGGAGGGGCAATCTCCTCCTGTACCCGTCAGATCTCATTTGACAGTACACACACACAAAATAATAAAAAAATTAAAAAGAAAAGAAAATGTAGATAAAGAGGTACAAGAACTTTTTAAAAAATCATCATAGAGAGGGTTCACCCAACACAAAACTGGAAACCACAGAAATACATGGAAATGCAATCCAGAATATTAAGACTGAAATGGAAGCAATGTCAAACGTGCTAGAGGGAAAAAAAGTAAAAAAAGAATAGATGGAAGAGAGAGTCAGTGAGCTGCAAGATAAGAGCCTCAACAGAAACATACTAGAAGAAAAATCACAGATAAGACATAAAGAAAATGAATAAAACATTAGAAACATGTGATATGACATCAAAAGGAACAATATAAATATGACTGGAGTTCCAGAATATGAGAGGGACAGGGAAATCACTGAGAAAATTGTGAAATAGGTACTAGAGGAGAACTTCCCAGGGATTATGAAGGAGCATTCCAAAGTATTATGAAGGATACTTTCCCTGGTGTTATAAAGGAAATTCTTATTTAAGAATAGAGAACACCAAATTAAGGGCAGAGAACACCAAATAGATCCTGAGGATCCTACACCCAGCAAAGTTCTCCAACAAATATGAAAGAGAAATCACATCCTTTGCAAAAAATAAATATTTTAAGGAATTTGTCAAAATAAGACTAAATCTACAAGAACTTTAAGGAAAGTCCTTCACACAGAGACATGAAAGGAAAATGGATGGACCGTAATAACAAGAAACAACACATAAAGAAGCACAGCAAAATAACAATGATAAAACTTGGCTGTCACTAATCACACTTAATATAAATGGACCAAATGCATCAATCAAGAAAAAAAGAGTAGCAGAATGGATTTCAAAAAAAAGCTCTATCCATTCATTTGTTGATGGGCACCTGAGTTGTTTCCAACTCCTTGCTATTATGAACAAAGCCGCAATAAACATGGGTGTGCATATATCTGCTTGGATGTCTGTTATGGTCTCCTTGGGATATATTCCCAGTAGTGGAATTGCTCGATCAAATGGTATCTCTATTTGCAACTTTTTGAGAAAGTGCCATACCGCCTCCCACAGTGATTGCACCATTTTACACTCCCTCCAACAGTGAATAAAGGTTCTGGTTTCTCCACAAACTCGCCAGCATTTGCTGCTTGTTGTTCTGTTAAATTTTGCTATTCTGACTGGGGTGAGATGATATCTCATATTTGTTTTCATTTGCATCTTTCTTGGAGCTAGGGATTTTGAACATTCACACAATGGAATACTACACTGCATTGAAAAACAAGGAACTCATGCAATATTATTCAAAATGGGTGAGCCTGGAGGACATTATGCAGAGTGAAATATCTCAGTCACAAAAGGACAAATATTGCATAGTGCCACTGCTTTAAAATGGGACTGATATCAGGGTTGGGGTAAGACTGAGAAAAACTGGATAAATTGTGTATACTGCACTGAAACAGATGAGGGAGTGAATAATTTTAAAACTATGTATGATAGGGTATTAGGGTTATCACAAGAGTCCACAATTAAGGTTGCATAGTGGAATGTACTTGAGATGGTGGGAAGGGTTCGGGGGGACTGTGGGCCAGGGAAGGAGAAAGAACAAAACACAAATAACTCAATTAAACCGTGACAGTGGTAACATCACAACAGTACCAGAGAAAATTAAAACTATAACATTCAAATATTATGAAAAGCTATACTTTAGTAAATTTGTTAACTTAGAAGAATGGACAAATTCCTTAAAACTTATGCCCTACCCACATTGACAAGGACAGATGCAGAACTCTTGAACAAATCCATCACAAAGGAAGAAAGTGAACTAGTCATAAAAAGACTCCCTCATGAAAAAAAGTCCTGGCTTCATGGCTAAATGCTACCAAATATTTAGAAAAGATTTATCACAAATTTGACTTGTTGTTGTTGTTGTTATGTGCTGTCGAGTTGTTTGCAACTCATAGCGACCCTATATACAATAGCCCTAAACCCTGCTCTATCCTGTGCCAATCACATGGCCTCTGACACACCCATCCCGATTACCCCAGTCACTAAATCAATCCATCTCATAGAGGGTCTTCCCCTCCTGCGCTGTCCCTCC
>NW_006400044.1:2545287-2546303 GCF_000299155.1 Elephantulus edwardii | reverse complement strand
AGAGAGACACCGTTGCTCTTGAGTACTTTAGAGAGGTCCCTAACAGCAGACTTTCCCATCACAATACGTTTTTTGATTTCCTGGCTGCTGGTGCCAAGAGTAAATCATTTACAAAATTATAAAAAGGAAGAAGAATCTGAGAGATATTCTATGAAGCAAGCATAAACCTAATAATAAAACCAGGCAAAGATGTTAACCAAAAAGAAAACTGTAGACCAATATCTCTCATGAACATAGATGCAAAAGTCCTTTAAAAAAAATACAAGTCAGTAGAACCCAAATACGCACCAAAAAAATCATTCATCCTGCAGGATCCAAAAGCAAATTTAAAAAATGATTCATTGTGACGAAGTGGGATTCATAATAGATATGTAAGGATGGCTCAACATAATAAAAACAATGGAATCGAAGTAATTCATCACACTAACAAAGCAAAAATCAAGATCCATCTGATCATAGCAATTGATGCAGGAAAGGTATTTGACATGATCTAACACCTGTTCCTGATAAATACATTCAGCAAAATTTGAATAGAAGGGGATTTCCTCAATATAAATAAAAAGTATATATGCAAAACCAAAAGCATTTTTCTTTTCAAACAAGGACCAGACAAGGATGCACTCTGTCACCACTTGTGTTCAATATTGTACTAGATGCACTTGTTAGAGCAATATTAAAAAAGAAGAAAACAAAAGCTATCCTTTTAGGGAAAGAGTTGGGTAAACTGCTGCTATATGCAGATGATACGATAGCGTTTACAGAAAACCACAAGAACTCAACAAAAACCTGTTAGAGGTAATAGATCTGTTTAGTAGGGTAGCAGAATATAAAATCAATACCCAAAAATCAGTGAAATTCCTCAACAGTAACAAAGAAAACACAGAGAGTGAAACTAATAAAGCAATATCATTAACAATAACCAACTAATTGAGATACTTGGAAGTCGACCAAACAAGAAACATAAAAGACCTATAGATAAAAAACCTACAGAACATTTTTGCAACATAAAAATTTGA
>NW_006400044.1:2540805-2544581 GCF_000299155.1 Elephantulus edwardii | reverse complement strand
GGATTGTTACCTGCAGAAAGCTGAAACAGGATCCACATCTCACACTATACACTAAAATCAACTCAAGGTTGATTAGAGACCTGGGAATAAAGCCCAAAACCATAAAATTAGTAAGAGACAAACTGGGATCAAGTTTAGAAGGATTAGTCTATGGTATAAAAATACTGCCAAATTTAGCCAGAAATGCACTCACTGGAGTGCATAAAATTGATGAATGAGGCCTTCACAAGATTAAATCTCTGTGGCCATCAAAAACTTTTTGCAGATGTGAAGAAAAACCTACTGACTTGGAACAAACATTTGGCAATATCATCTCAGATAAGGCTCTCATAACAACATTTACACATTACTCCTGGGCCTCCAGAAGAAAAAGATTTACAACCCAACAACACAATGGACAAAAGACAATGAAAGACTTTATGGAGGAAGATATTCGGATAGTCAGCAGAAACATGATGAAATGCTAGAAATCATTGGCAGTAAGAAAGAAGTAAATCATAACTACAATGAGATGCTATTATACTCGAGTAACAGTGGCAAAGTTTAGCAGGGCAGCAAGCAATAAATGTTGGAGAGGACGTACAACTGTCTAGAAGACAGCTTGGCATTTCTTCCGAAAGCTGAACATAGGCCCAGCTATTCCACTACTAGGAATACACCCCAGGAAATTAGAACTGAGACACAAGCCGACATTTATACACCTATGTTCATAGCAGTATTATTCACCATCACAGGAACATGGAAACAGCCCAAATGTCCAACAACAACTTAATGGATTGAGAAATTGTGGTACATTCACACAAAGGAATATGATGTGGCACTCAGGAGAAACAATTTCACAAAATACAAGTAACTTTGGAGAAGGTAGAAAGCATTATGCTGAGTGAACCAACACAGTTTAATAAGGACAAATACTGCATAAGACCATTATTGTAAAAATAGGAGAAGTGGACTTTGGGGGAAGGATTATATAACAATGAAAGAATTTTTCTTTTCTTTTTCAAAGAGAAGAGAAAACTTGGTGGTGCAGAGATTGGGCAAGGAGAAGAGGGCAACAATGAATGAATGGAAATCCAAAATCTCTGTAAACTTTCATGAAAATTAATAAAAAAATAAAAATAGAAGGATAACTGTAAAACATATATGGAGACCGAAGGAGGAAAGAGGTGGAAGGAGAGAGGTGAGGATGGGTAAGGGTGAAACCATAAGTCTTACAGTTTAACATGTGGAGGTTGGGGGTTGAGAAAATAGGAATGATCCAGCAGGGACCTGAAAAGTTTGTGCAATGATGGTCAAGGTCTAATTGTAATTTATTTTATAAAACATAAAGTAGGGGAATAATTGCGTGAAACATAATATAATATGAATGAAAAATAGTATGAAACACAATGTATATGAACTTTGTGAGCAAACCAGTATAAAATTCTTAAAAAGAAGAAAAAAAGGTATGTATCAGAATTGAATTTTTTAAATGGGGGTAAGGGCAATTAGTTTGTAAAAATGGAAGTTTTGTTCATTAAATCTGGATTATTTGACAATAAAATTATCCAGGATGAATTTACTACAGAATTTTTAGACTTTAAAATCTTGTTCTATATCCCCAAGTGGATCACTTTACAGAGTAATTTTTCAGATTAAAAAAAATGTTTAAGTAGTTTCTTGCCCCTCAGTAAGGTGTAGTTATGAATTATACATAAGAATCTTTGGTTCTGGAAATCTTTTATCCTCTTTATCTGGAAGGTTAAGAACAGACAACATTCTTAGTTTGATGCCTACAAATCACCCTTAATACTAGATTCACTTAAATGGCAAACCTGGTTCTCTGACAAGACTACGATTACTGAATATTTGCAGTAATGTTTTTTGAGTGAAGAAATTCATTATCTTTTTCTTTACCTCTTGTCACAGTGAAAAACAACCAACAAAATCCATTGAGTGGGTTTCAGTCCTTATTAGACAAGCGAACACAGGTTCCTTGTACACCTTCATGGAAACAGACTGACACAACTTTCCCCAGGGAGCAGCCATTGCACCGGAACTACCCTTTTTTCAGTTAGCAGACAAGTACACCCCCTACGTTCACTTCTTTAGTCTTTTTGAGACTAATATGTCCTTATTAATGCTATTAGTTGTCCTCCAGAGAACTTTAGGTCCATGATGACACCATGTGTGCAGAGCAGAATGGCTCCACAGATTTTTAGAATGCAGATCACTACACCTGTTTGAAGTGTTTCTGAGTAGTTCAAAACTGTTAACCCTTCAGTAACAGTTGAGTGCTGAGATGTTTATGCCACCTAGAGGTGTCTATCCATGTTTTACAAATAAGTCACTTGTCAAATCCCTTTAAATAATTATTTTTCGTATATCATCTGTTTCTGAGGGCCTCCCTGATTAAGAACATGAGGAAATATACACACAAATGTATTTTTTAAAAAGATTAAAAAGTCTAGAAAGCAATAAACAACTAATTGCCATTGAGTGGAAGAAACTCATAGCTCACTCTCTAGGAGATCTTTGGAGGCTGTAAATCACACCAGAAGAAATTGCACATTTTCCCCCCCACAGAGTTGCTGTTGGATTTGAACCACCAGAGAGACACCACATTTTGATGGATAGTACAATTTCCTATGACATTACCAGTTGTTCCTGGTTTAATGTGCTCTTGAGTTGTTTTGAGTGTTCTTGGACCCTTGCCGAAGTGAATTGACACAGTGGGCACTAGTGTGTCAGGAAGTGTGAACATGGCAAAGGATAGGACAGGACACAGATCTGTTGTTCATAAGGTTGCTATGAGTCATACTCAAATTCAACAGCACCTAAGAACAACAACAACATATACTTCAGGTTATTTTTGTTTATTTTTGGCTTGGTTTTAGTTTTTTTACATTGAAGTAATATACATAAATATATTATTAAAATATTAGTGGGCCATTCTCTTTTTTTAGCTCATGCACTGTCTTTTTTTCTCTGCAAGTTCAAGAAATGAATAATTGCTGTTGTTTTTTGAAGGTTGACAAGTCAGTTCCAATATATAGTGACTATATTTATAATAGAACAAAGCATTTCCCAGTTCTCTAACATCAGCACAGTCTCTGCTGTGCTTGAACATATTACAGCATACAGCTGACACGATGGGAGACGTTGGAAGTGTGTTCCACCTCATTGAAGATCTTGGTTTTTTTGGTTAAATATTTAAATATTTAGGAAGAAGAAATATGTTTCCTTGTCCACTCTTTTTCTTCCAGGTCTTTGCTGACAGTTTAGAATTCACTTACTAATAGCATCATTGTGTTTGGTATCCTTTTGTACCCTTCCTCTGGGGCGGGTGTGGGGGGGGCAGGAATGTACTCTAGAAAAGCACTGCAATATTATTTCCCAACTTATATGTGCTCTAGCTTTAAATATGTGCAACTATATGTGGATAAATGCATTCTTCACAAATTTTCAAGATTATAGGGAAAAAAAGCCATTTCTTGGGAGTGTTTTTTTGGTGTTCCTACTTGTTGCCTCAACAACCTGTGTTATACAGATGACAAAACTTGCTTGTCAAAACTGAGGAGGATCCAAAACATTTGCTTCGAACGGTAAAGAACTGTAGTCTTCAATATGGATTGAATCTCAAGATCAAGAAAACCATGAGTTAACTATTTCAGCGTGCTTGGCTCCACAATCAACACTCTTAACACTAGCAGTCAGGAAATCAAAAGACAAATTGCATTGGGGGAGTCTACTGTCAGAGATCTCTCCAAAGTACTGAAGATCAATGATGTCAATCT
>NW_006400044.1:2539151-2540705 GCF_000299155.1 Elephantulus edwardii | reverse complement strand
ATAATGTCCTCCAGGGTCACCCATTTTTAATAATATTGCTTGAGTTCCTTGTTTATCAATGCAGTAATATTCCATTGTGAGAATATATCACAGCTTCTTTATCCATTTGTTTGTTGATGGGCACTTAGGTTGTTTGCAACTCCTTGCTATTGTGAATAAAGCTGTATAAACATGAGTGTTTAAAGCATATATATATATATATAAGCATATATCTGCTTGAATATCAGTTATGGTCTCTTTGGGGTATATTCCTAGTAGTGGAATTGCTGGGTCAAATGGTATCCTTATTTGCAACTTTTTGAGAAAGTGCCACACCACCTTCCACAGTGGTCCTCACTTCTAAGCATCCTTAAGACTATACTTGTTTCAAGGCCGATTTTTCCTTCTGAATGTCCACGATATATTTAAAATTCTGTGTAAACACCATAAGTCAGACGTCAACTCTTCCCCTGTGTCTCATTCATTGTCCAGTTTTTACATTTGTCACAGTTATATTCAAAGAAATTTATTAAAAGCACCACTACTTGCGTCAGGTGCACATTGGTTATCAATGTAACATTTTTATTCAATATATTAAATAGTTCTTTTTCCAGAAGATTTTACAACTGCATTCTACCTGATGTCTGAACTTTCACAGATTGATTTCAAGTAAAATGAAATACTTAATAAGTCTATTTACTATAATGTTACTTATTTGTCCTTTGTGAGGATTTTTATTTTCTCTATATTGGTGTGTAATCCACAGTGAAGGCTATAGTCTTTGATCTTCATCAGTATTTTTCAAGTCACCTTAGCATGCAGCAAGCAAGATTGTTTCATTTGCATCTTGTTAGTTGATAATGAGTCTTACTCCAGCCTTGATGTTGTATTTGTCATACAATCCAGCGTCTAAGATTGTTTGCTCAGCTTACAGACAGAATAAGTATGGTTAAAGGATAAAAAATTGACTCACATTTTTATTGGTTTTATGCATTGTAGTAACTCCTTGTTCTGTTCATATAACTGTTCCTTGATCTTTTATTAGTGTGCACAAGCACAACCAAGTGTTCCAGAACTCTTATTAGTCACAATCCTATCATTTTTGTGATCCAAACAGTCAAATAATACCTTGGATAGCAATAAAACAAAAGTAAGTAACTTTTTTGTATTCTCTATTTTCAAAGGCCGATCTGGTATCAGCAGTGATCTTCCTCATTCCATACTCTACTCTGAATTGATTTCAACTTCTAGCAGCTCTCTGCAGTATTATGTGGTAATTAATTTTTTAATGATCTTCATGAAAATTTTCCTTGCTGGACAGAAGGTGATTCTACCAAGCCAAAGGTGAGTGACTTTAATCCTAGGACCTCAGGCCTGTTTTTAATTGTTTTTGGTCAAATATTCTTCTAGGTCAAAGAGCCCTGTTCTGTCCACTTGCTGTCGCTGAGAGGCTGAACACTGTGACATTGATGTGTTAAATGAGATAATTGTTACCCATTGTAGACAGTATTTGATGGAGCTTCCTGATTAAAACAAGCTTGGAAACAGAAGTGGAATTCACTTCCAAAATAGCTT
>NW_006400044.1:2536699-2538071 GCF_000299155.1 Elephantulus edwardii | reverse complement strand
TTTTAATTACTCTTTGCTTTCAATCAAGAAATATCCATCTCACTTAGGCAGAGATATCCCTCCCTCATTCACCACCTGTTCTGAACACAGCTTTAATTTCTAGCAGCTCCCTGTCCATGTACTGTTTCAGGAATTTCTTAATCATTTTCAATATTTTACTTGCAAATAATGTTAGTGATGATATTGTTTGACAATGTTCACAACCTGTTGCCTGTACTAGTACTTTAAATTTGGACAAATATACATGTCTTCCAAAAAGTGATTCAGGTAGCAGCTCTCTCCAAATTCATGGTATAGATAAGTGAGTGCACCCAAGGCTGAATCCATTTGTTAAAACATATCAACTAGGAGTCCATAAATTCCTGGAGGCATATTTTGCCATACCTTCAGTTCAGCTTGAACATCTTTATTCATTACCATTGGTTCTTCATCACATGCTTCTTCCTGAAATGTTTCAGTGTTGACAGTCTTTTTGTTTCCTTGACTCTGTGTATTCCTTCAATGTTCTTATGTGCCTTCCTGGATAAGTCATAATTTTGAAAAGAAGGAGCTATATTAATGTTCATTACACACATGAGAAGGCAGTTACTTCTCTGGTGATACAAAGCCACCATCAACTCCAAGAGAAAGCCTCCTCTGAAAACTCACTGGACAGTCATTTATGATTTATTTGCAAATTAAAGGCAGTAAGTTTGAGGGTGTTTAAATACTGTTATGTCAAAAATAAAATGAGAAATATGTTTTTTGATTACTCTAATGATTTTGTAGAAATTTTATAATATCTCTGAAAGTATCAGGCTTATTTACTTATTCTGACATACGCTGTGGTAAAGAAATGACTGTTGTTGTTCTTATGTGCTGTCAAATAGACTATGGCTCATAGCAATAGTAGCTCTGAAACCTGTTTTATCTTGAGCCAATATCATTGTCTCAAACACAACTACCTTCATTACTTCAATTACTACGTCAACCCACTTCATCCGGAGTCCTTCTCTCCTGTGCTGTCCCCCTACCATTCCAATAATGATATCCTTCTCCAAAGACTGGTCCCTCCTGGTTACATATCCAAAGTATGTGAGACAGAGTCTCAAATGCCTCCAAAAAAGCATCTTGGTTTCACCATCCAGGACAGATTTTTTAGTTTTCGTGGCAGTCCATGGTATGTTCAGTACTCTTCTTCAGCACCAAAACTCAAAGGCATCAATTCTTCTTCTGCCGTCTTTTGTCATTGTACAGCTCTCTGATGCATACCAAGTAATAGTGAATGCCATTGATTGGATCATTAAAGTCTCTAGGCTGACATCCTTGCTATTCAGCAAACTGGAGAGGTCCCTGATAGCAGATATTCCTAATGTGATTAGTCTTTTTATTT
>NW_006400044.1:2506416-2510946 GCF_000299155.1 Elephantulus edwardii | reverse complement strand
GATAGAACAGGGTTTAGGGCTGTTGTGCATAGGGTCGCTATGAGTCGCAAATGACTCGACGGCACATAACAACCACAACAACAGACTCAGCAACAATTCATCTCCTGGTCTCCTTACTGCTCCCAGTGTAATGATCTTGAATCCAAGTAAGATGAAGCCGTTAATAGTCTCAATCTTTTCTCCTTCTACCATGGTGTTGCCTGTAAATCCAGTGGTGAAGATTTTTGTTTTCTTGACATTGAGATGCAACCATATTGAAGGCTACAATGTTTAACCTTCTGCAACATGTGTTTCAAGACGTCCTTACTTTCAGTATATAAAGTTGCATCATATGCATAAAAAAGGTAATTGATGAGTCTTCCTCCAATGTTGATTCTACATTCTTCTTCACAAAGTTCAGCTTTTCAAATAATATGCTCAGATTAAATAGGTATGGAGAAGGAATGCAACCTTGACACAGACCTTTTCTAATTTTAAACCATGCAGTGTTCCCTTGATCTATTTGCACAATAGTCTTTTGGTCTAGGCATAGGAATCAATCACATGAGCACAATTAAGTTGTTCTGGAATTCTCATTCTTCTCAATGTTACGTTCTACTTTGTTACGATCCAGACAGTCAAGTGCCTTTTTATAGCCACTAAAGCACAAATATACTTTCTTCTGGTATTCTCTGCTTTCAGTCATAATGAATATGACAAAAGCAATGGTGTTCCTGGTGCCGTTGTCTCTTCTAAATCCAACTTGAACCTCTTGCTGTTTTCTGCCCAGCTTTCAGGAAATCAGGAGACATATTAAACTCAGAAAATGTACAGTTAGGAAACTCTCCAAGTTACTGAGCAGCAATTATGTCAGTTTTAGGGCTAAGGTACACCTGGTTCAGGCCATGGTCTTATTTTTGCCACTGGATGATTAATAAGGATGGCAAAAGAATTGATATCTTTGAGTGGTATTGTTGGAGAAGAGTATTGTATACCCCATGAACTGCCAAAATAGCAAACAGATACCTTTTGGAGAAAGTGCAGCCAGAGTGCTCCTTGGAGGCAAAGATGATGAAGTTTTGTCTCACATCTTTGGGCATGTTACTAGCAGAGGTTATTCCTTGGAGAGTGAAATCTTGGAGAGGAGAAAATAAGGAAGAAACTTAACCAGGTGGATTGACACAGTGACTGCAGCAATGGGTTTTGAGTGGGTTAGAGATCTCAAGAATGGCACAGGATACGATAAGGTTGAGATATGTTGTTCATAGGGTCTCTAAGAGTCTTACTCGGCTTGATGGCACCTAATAACAACAGCTTAGGCAGCATAAAAGAGACTTCCAACTGCCAATCTCAAAGCAGAAAAACAAAAGCTTATGATCCAACACAGTACAGACCCTACTGGCCCTAGGAAACAATGAGATATCAATTGACCTGTTTGAATTAACAGATAAGACTCACTAGTCTATGCCAGGAAATTTGGGAAACAGTGGTGTGGCCAATAGATTGGAAATGGTCCATATTTGCTCCCATTCCAACAAAGTAGATCATGTGATTTTCTGATCCAAAATTAATGATTCCAGTACCTCTTATCTCAAATAAGATGCCTAGGATGTCAATTTTTGTGAATACCATATTATATTTTATAACTTTCACTTCTCCTAATTATAATTGACACATTCCATGTTCCAATTATTATTGAATGCTTACAGCTATTCCTCCTCATTTTGCATCTTGTCACATCAGCAAATGAAGTTCCTTAATTGGGTGAAAGCTTTACATCATCATTACAATAGACCCACTCTGCTTTGAGGAGACATCTCTTCTCTAGTCACATTCTGATTGCCTTCCAACCTAAAGGGCTTATATTCAACAGTGTTCTTCCATTGTCCATCAAGTCTTCAAAGATTTGTTATTTCAGAAGTGGCCAAGCCATCTCAGTCCTGCGTCTTAGTCTGTCTTAGTCTGAAAGCTCCATGGAAGCCCGACCACCATGCACATGCAGTGTTTCAAATACCAGTTGCATAGCTTCTGGCATCACAGCAACAAACAAGCCAC
The DNA here is from genome assembly GCF_000299155.1 of Elephantulus edwardii. Taxonomy (NCBI): domain Eukaryota; kingdom Metazoa; phylum Chordata; class Mammalia; order Macroscelidea; family Macroscelididae; genus Elephantulus; species Elephantulus edwardii. The sequence continues at coordinate 2,508,912 of NW_006400044.1, read as the reverse complement.
CACAGAACAGTAAACTGACAAATGAGTGGGAGACTTAGAAAGGCCTGTATGCAGAACATATTATCCGGGAGGCTGGGCTCTATGAGGAGAAATGTGGGGTCAAGATTGGTGGAAGACCTATCAACAATCTGCTTTATGCAAATGACACAACCCTGCTTGTTGAAACTAAGGAGGACCTGAAGCGCTTGCTGCAGAGAGTCAAGGACTGCAGCCTCCAATATGGATTGAGGCTCAATATCAAGAAGACAAAGATTCTCATCACTGAGCCAACTGGCAGCATCAGATGGATGGTGAAGAGATTGAGATTGTTCACAGCTTTAGTTTGCTACGAGTTCTTTGTAATTGGGTTTAGTGGTGCCTTTTGCACTACCTGGAAGTTACCATTTTTAATTTGGCTCCACAGTCAACAGTCTTGGCACTAGTAGCCAGGAAATTAAAAGACATTGCCATGGGAAAGTATGCTAAAAAAAAAGTAGGGACCTCTCCAAACTACTGAAGAGCAATGTTGTCTCTCTGGAGACTAGGGTGTGTCTGATACAGGACATGGTCTTTGCAATCGCTTGTTATGCATCAGAGAGTTGGACAATGATCAAGGAGTATAGAAGGAGAATTGATGCTTTTGAGCTGTGGTGCTGGAGAAGAGTATTGAGAGTACCATGAACTGCTAGGAAAACAGATTCATCCCGGAAAGAGTTAAACTGGGTGGCTCCTTGGAGATAAGGATTCTGGGACCTCGTCTGACATACTTTGGACATGTAAGGAAGGACTGGTCCTTGGAGAGGGGCATCATGCTTGGTATGGTGGAGAGACAGTGCAGGAGGGGAAGGCTCTCTCTGAGGTGCATTGATTCAGTGACTGGAGTAATCGGGGTAGGTGTGTTGGGGACAGTGCGATTGGCACAAGAGAGTAGAGTTTAGGGCTATTGTACATAGGGTCGTTATGAGTTGCAAGTGACTCAACTCGATGGCACATAACAACAGCAACAACAACAAGAGAATCTACTGTTTTTCAGATATGTTCTTCCTAGTTGTCAACAAGTTTATTCTGACTAAAGAAAACCCCATGTGTATACAGTAGAACTGCTTCTTAGAAGCTTAAAGGCTATGACTTTCCAGAAACAAATTATAAGACCTTTATATCTAGGTAATTCTAGATAAGATTGACCTTCCAGTCTTTTATTTAGAAGTGAAGTTCTTATCCATATTCACCACCTTGACATATTATTAACGTTGTAGCTAAGTGCACAAGGTTCAGATCTGTTGTTCAGTGTGTAACTATGAGTTGTAACTGACTTGTTGCCATCTAGTAACAACAACAATAAAAATAAAATGTGCATTTAATCTTCTATAAGTCTGTATAATTGATAGAGTCAATTCTGTCTTAGAGTTTCTGTGATTTGTGTGAGATGATATTAAGAAACTTATTCAATGTTTAGAGACTACTGAGTTGAAAAAAATAATTTTCATTTGGAAACAGATTTCCATTCTTAATATTATAAAATCCTCTCTCCTGTTATCATGTATATTAACAACAAATTTTTGCTCTATCTGACACACCGAATCAACATATTTATATCTATTTGAGGTATCAAGAAATGCATATAATCAACAATTACATCTTTCAGGTAGTAGTGAAAAAATTACTTAAGAAGATTCTTAGTGTTCTGGTTTAATGAATAAACATTTTTCCTTTGACTAGTTAAACTAGAGATAGATAATTCACATCCTTTGACATTACCATATTTCCTATTTCATATAAAATCCATCCTGTCTAGAAGAATTTTACTTTATATCCATATGCATAGTTATGTATAAATATTAGTATTACATTTTGTGGGAAGTGGATGGGTTTTTTTCCTTTTTCAATAGCAATTTCCATTCTAGTTTCATGAGAAAAAGTTATGCAGATCAAAAGTAGGCACCAGGGACCCAGTGCAGTTAGATGTCAACTTCAAATAAAAAGGTAAATACATTAGAAATAAAGGCATATCTAAGTGTGTTACCAGGACTTTTCCCCCTAAAGACATTGACACTTACTCAGAAAGAAAAGGAAAATGTTGTTATAGTTGTTGTTATTGTTTACCATCGAGTTTGAACCGATCCACTGCTGGTTTTCGGAGGCAGTTGATCTCACAGAAGATTGCTCATCCTTTTCCAAATACCTTCAGAATTGCAGCACAGTTTCTTGTCACTAGGCCACCAGAGCTCCCTAAGTTTTCCATTTTTTTAGAGAATTCTAAAAAAATTTCCAAAGGTATTCTATTCCTCCAAGCTACAAAGTATACAGCAGAAAGGACTGAGAAGTATATCATTCTTCAGTTAAGAATTTTTTACTATAGCAAGGAGTTGGAAACAACCTAAATGCCCATCAACAAACGAATGGGTAGAGAAGCTGTGGTATATTTGTACAATGGAATACTATGCTGCATTGAAAAACAAGGAACTCATGCAATATTATTCAAAGTGGGTGACCCTGGAGGACATTATGCTGAGTGAG
>NW_006400044.1:2504628-2506018 GCF_000299155.1 Elephantulus edwardii | reverse complement strand
GATGGGATGCAATTCAGCTCTGTGATAATACTTAACTAATAATGAACACAAGATCTGAAGTAGTGATGTGTATTTCATAATTCATGTATTTTTTTAAAAAAATTTTGAACACTTATGCTAATATATTCAATTACAGATATAATTTCCTCTGAACATCTACTAAAAAAAAGAAAGAAAAACAAATTATTTGTTAGGACACTAAATTGGAGCACATTATAATAGGATTATTATACTGTAGTGTAAGTCTACAGTATAAGTCAGTCATTGGCAATTTAATTTTATGAAGGTAAATGATATTAAAAAGTTTATATGGAAATTGTTATATGTGGCTTTTTTCTGGATAATAGTCTTTGATGTTCCAACTTTGAACACATCTTTTCCCAGAAATTCTTAATAAGATTTTAGTTTTGCCCTCTGAGTATCTCTAAGCATCTGAGGTTAAGTGGTAGTTTCACTAAGGAAGAGCTTGGGAAATAATCCAATCTCAATAGCTCAGATACTATTATTACTTTCTTGGTCAAATTTGCTCCATTTTGTTTTAAGACAGAGTTTGGTTAGAACCTACTTTGTCAAATAAGTGGTTAGCTTTGATATGAGTAAGGAAATCTTTGATGTCACTCTGTGGTCAACCTATGAGTCCTGAATAGAGTGTGCCTACTGATCGAAGCATAGAATTTTGAGCTCATCCAGAAGTCAGGCTATCTACTTCCAAAGGGTTACAGATTCAACAACCTTATTTAGTACAGTTCTATTCGGACATGGATGACATCACCATGAATCAGAACTGAAGAAAAAAACAGCTGGTTTAATTATTGTATCCAAACTATAGAACTTGTGGTGTTGTTGTTGTTGATGTTGTTGTTACTGTTATGTACCATCAGGTCGAAACTCATTCATAGTTGACTTTCCTACAAGATTTCACTGAGAGTAAATTGTGATTCTGGTGGCCTAGAGGCAAGAATCTGTGCTGAAATCCCAAAGACATGCAGTTCGAAGCCCCCAGGGAGAATGGGTCATCTCCTGAACTTAACTGCCTCTGAAAATGTGCCAAAGTGTCATCTGTGGGTTGGTTCCAACTCTATGGTAGACAAAAACAGCAAATGGTAGGAAAGAGATTGTACATCTTTCTCCTAAAGAGCAATTGGCAGATTCAAACCATGTGCCTTTGGATTGGCAGTGCAATTCCTTGCCACCTAGCCACCAGAACTCCCTATAGACGTTTTAGGGCTCAAGAAACAAGAGTATACAGCCTAAGCTACAGCCTAAGGGAAAAAAAAAACACTAAAATGATGTTGTAAGAAACATTCTAATATTATAAGATCTTTGAGGAAATAAGATATAAGTAATCACATAATGATGCTAAAATGTGTATAATTTTAAATTTTAAAAT
>NW_006400044.1:2501165-2503868 GCF_000299155.1 Elephantulus edwardii | reverse complement strand
TATTCGAACCTCATCCTTTTTGCTTGACAGAACAACTCCTTACCATTATTAGGCCATCTACAGGTTGACTATATCTGTGGAAATTGAGGTAGAAAACTCAACAGCAGTAATCAAACTAAGGACAAGAGGAAATTTGTACATATATATGTCCAAAATGGAGCTGAAGAAAATGAAAACAAATCCAACAGAGCCAAGATATAACATTGTGTTTACCCTTCTTGAATCTAAAAAGAAAAAAAATCTTAAGAATAGATTTGTTGCAGTACTAACCAAAGACAAAACCCACTGTGAGATATCAGAAGGACATGATTCAAGAAAAAAAGTAAAAGATCATTTAAAAAATAGTAAAGACAGAAAAGGCCAAAATGTGTGTCAGAAGAGACTCTAGAACTTACTCTTGAACATAGAGAAACTAAAAAGAAAGAAGTATTCTGCCTGAGAATTAAAATGGCAGCTTGAAAAGACAAATCAAAGCATTAAAATGAGATATGCAAAGACTTGGAGCTGGAAAACCAAAAAAGAAGAATATGTTTCACAGTAAAACTCAACTCAAAGAACTGAAGAAACAATCCAAGCATCAAGTTGCAATGCTGAAAGGTTTGATGAGCAACAAATTAAATAATTCAGGAAATATGAAAAGAAGATGGAAGTCGTACATAGAGTCACTGTACCAAAATGAATTGATCTTGAAAGATCAGGAAGAAGCATACAATCAAGAACCAATAGTACTGAAAGAAAAAGTCCAAGCTGCACTAAAGGTATTGGCAAAAAATAAGCACACACCCACCCCCGCCAAATTGTTATTGCTAGATTGCTAGATGTCTAAAAGTTCAGTATGACTCATAGTGATGCTATGAACAATGAATCTGAAACCCGTCTTAACCTGTGACGTCCATATTATCTCGGACACAACTGAACCCATTACTACAGTCTCTGTGTCAATCCATCTTGTCAGAGACTGTCTCTTTTTAGCTGACCTTGCACCTTTCCAACTATAATGTCCCTTTTCAAGGAATAGCCTTTCCTGGCAACATGTGTAAAGTGTGTGAGATGAAACTTTGCTACCCTTGCCTCCAAGGAGCATTCTGGCTGCACTGTACCTATATTTTTGCTCTTTTGGCAGTCCATGGGATATTAAATACACTTATCCAACACCATAGCTCAAATACATTAATTATTTCCCTGCCATCCTTTTTTTATTGTTTAGCTTTCAGATGCATAACAAGTGATTGAAAAGACTATGGTCTGAATCAGATTTATCTTAGTATTTAAACCAACATCATTATTTCTCAATAATTTGGAGATGTATCTAACAGCATACTTTCTTAATGCAATACATCTTGTGATCTCCTGACTTCTAGAACCAAGGATGTTGATTGTGTGTCTGAGTCAGATGAAATCATTGACAATTTCAAACTTTTCTCCATCAATCATGATGTTGTCATATGAGGATTTTTGTCTTTATATTGAGATGCAATGAATTGAAGATTGTAATCTTTGATCTTCTGCGGCAAGAGCTTCAAGTCTTCCTCATTTTCAGCAAGCAAGATTATATCATCTGCCTAATGCCAGTTGTTGATGAGTCTTCTTCTGATCCTGATCCCATATTCTTCTTTATAGTGTCCAGCGTCTCAAAATATGGCTCAGCATACAGATTGAATAGGTTAAAAGAAAATATAGAACCATGACACACATCTTTCCTAATTTAAAACCATGAAATGTTCCTTTGATCTATTTTTACAACAGCTTCTTGATCTAGGTATAGGTTTTGTATGACTATAAATGACAAGAATTGATGATACAAATTGGAATGTTTTACAAAACAGATGCAGCTACACATGTGCTCTCTAGTTTATGCCAAAAAATTAGAAAGTTACTTGGTCAACTACTGGCAGAGATCAACACCTATGCTCATTCAAAAAGACAAAAATGTGATCTAAATGATGGTAGAAATTAACAAATGATATCATTATTATCATACATAACTAAAATTTTGCTACTGAATACTCAAACACAGCCACCAAAATATGCATACAATATGCATACAGGCAATGGCCAGAAACTCAAGTTGCATACGGTTGAAACCAAAGCATACAAGAAAGATGTTGGCTTGTGCTTCATTGACTAGGCAAAGACATTCAATTGTGTAGATCATAATAAATTAGGATATGTTCAGAACGCCAGAATAATTGTGTTCATGAGGAAAATCTACACAAACTAAGGAGCAGTATTTGCACAGGGGGAAAAAGGAAGTTTTTGCATGGCTTAAAATCAGAAAAGTGCATATTAGGATTGTCTTCTTTCACCAAAGCTATTTCATCCACGTGCAATACAAATGAAACAAGAATTTGGATTTATGAAGAGATATGTGGCATCAGGAATGAAAAAAGACCTATCAACAACTTTTGTTATGCAAATGATATTTTGCTGGTCGAAGGCAAAAAGAGTTTGAAGCACGTAATATAGGTTTGAGGCCTTGAGCACTAATGAATGAAAACCAGATGCACTGCAGGAAGTTATCAAGAATATCTTTCATGAAGAATGCAAAAAGTCATTACAAAAAAGGAAGGAGAAGAAAACATCAAAATGGATGTCAGACTGAATATTTCACTAGAGCATCGAGAAACCAAACCAAAGGGAAGAATCAAGAAGCTAATGAGCCGAATAGAAAATTTATGCTATAATAGAAAAAGTGCTAGTCAA
>NW_006400044.1:2498209-2499045 GCF_000299155.1 Elephantulus edwardii | reverse complement strand
AAAACAAACAGGTCTCTTTTGGAGAGGGTGACAGCAAGACTCTCCTTGGAGGCTAGGATTTTGAAGCTCTGAGTCACATACTTTGGGCATGTGGCCAGAAGAGACTTAGAAGAAGTCCTTAGAAAAGGGCATCATGCTTGGAGGGAGTTGGATTGATAACAGTGGTTAGGGCAATAGAGGTTGGTGTGTCAGAATTAGTAAGACTAGCTCAGAACAGGGTAGGGTTCAGAGCTGTTATACATAGGGTCGCTGTGGGTCACAGGCAACTCAACGGGGCATAATAACAACAAATAAAAAAAGCTATCTCTTTCAGCATGGATTATATCTCAACATTGACCAATAAGCAACATCATAATACTAGATAAAAGATTGAGGTTGACAATTATTCCTTTCACTTGGGTCCACAATTAATACTAATTAATGCCACTGTGAAGAAATTAAAAAAAATATTACATTTGATCAATCAGCTATCAAGGATACCTTTGACAGGCTAAAAGGAAATCATGTCACTATTAGCACAAAGATGCTCATGACACAAGCCATAAAATTTTCATTTGCTCCATCTGCTTATGAAAGTTGGATAATGAATAAGAAAAAGCAAAGAAGAATAACAGCGGTATCGGTGAAGAATGTTGAATGTACTGTGAAATTTTTAAAAAATACAGCAAAGATTTTCCTTAGAGTCTAGGATGGTACGGCCTTGTTTCACATTCTTTTGATATATTTTCAAGAAGACCCAGTCTTTGGAAAATAACATCATGCTAGAAGGTCAGTAAAGGGGAAAAGTACCCTCAACAAGATAGATCGGCACAGTCAATGTAATAGTGTCTAAAAGT